>NC_060139.1:996749126-997054126 GCF_021461385.2 Schistocerca piceifrons
AAAACTGTTCCACTGCGTAGCTCAAGTAGTAACGGAGGCACATAAACATGATCTTTTATGAGCCCCCAGAGGTAAAATACGCATGGCATTAGATCGAGTGAACGTGGAGGTCATCTGAAGCAAGTTCTGTCAACCATCCCCTAGCGGCCATTCCATCGGTCGCGTATAACGTCTTTTAGTCAGTAGCGTACTGAGTTACGCCAGTGTGGCGTAATATTGTCAAATAAATCTCTCTGTTTCAACTTTTTCCAACTTAAGATAGTTGTAGATCATCAGTATAAGAAACATCGGCTACAGTTGCTTCACTGGCACAAAGACATTCAATATAGGGGAGTCTCGATGCAACAATGCCATCTCGTGAGATCGGCTGACCACCAAATACTCAAATTATGTGTGTTCACATTTCCACTTGAGTGAAACGTCATTTCATCATTGAAGACGGCACGATCCAGTAAATATTTATCATCATGCAGCAGCATTTCGTTTGGAAATTTGGCACATAAAACGTAGTCTCAGACGTCAGAGCTCCTAACAGCTACAAAGTATAAGGACGTAGTAGTAAGAGTCCCCTTAAAAGTATCTACACAGAAGACAATGAAACTGCTAATTTACGAGTAGCCTTCCAAACTTATTTCTTGTGACTAACTTAATTCTTGGGAGTACCGGTACGCGTGAAAGACTCTCTCAGTCTTGGTCGTCCCTTAATCTTCGCTTTGCAAAGACAGGTATACAAACAAAACTCTTTGAGTTGCTCTTTCATTTGATGTGTTATTCATAATAGCAAGTTAAATGTAGCAAATATTACAAAGCCTTAAAACCACGACATTCCGTATTGTTTAGCGTGAAGAATTTTACAATACATCGAGAAAGCTACATGTCAGATACCTCCCGAAAAATTCGTTTAGCAGCAGAACATAGGTAGGAGGGCTAGGCAGTTTAACTAACATAGGTTACGGTAAACTTTTCTTCAGGAAATAGCGTGGTGTGAGAAGTGGTGAGCGATGGAATTAGTGTAACACTACAGAGGACAGATAACGCTCAAACAAATAATGAAACGACTTTTGTTGAACTGACAGAAGCTGGCCACAATGTATCACAGAGCAGCAGAATGACAAACAGAAAGAAAGAAATTGACAGATGAGCTTAGTGGACAGATAGTGTTTGCACTGATAGTATTTGATGGAACTGCAGAGTTAAATGGCGTTTTGCCTCTACTGTCGTTTTTAAAGAATCGAAAGGGAGAGCACGCAGTTACCCAGTGCTGGTCGAGCGGTAGGGTGTGTACTTCATCTGGTGGTAACTCTACATTTTCTGTACGCCGCCTTTCGCCGCCTCGAGGGTTTTTAATTCAATCCGAGTCCAATTTGCATGCGGAAAATTCAAGGGATGTTCATCTTTGGCTAAAGAGAGAGAAACAGGGCAGAAAGACAACAAAAAAAGAATCCCTCGCGCATTTCAATTACCGTCACAATTACAAACCTGGAATGCAATTTCATCGTCGTTACCAGGAATCCCCCAGCATTCTTCTGCGCCACTGTGTGATCTGACAGAGTTAGAGCCCTTCCCTTTGAGCGCTTAGGGCGTTTGTTTAACGAGGGTATTGTATTTTATGCGAGGTCAGTTATTCTCATTTCCTAGTGCCCGAAGAAGACAAGCAAGACACTGTTTCTTGTCTTCACGTCCTCAAGTTATAAGATTTAATTAGCTGTCCTTTCCTTTCACAAACACAACTGAGCAATGCAATCTAAATCCTTAATTCGGACGCCTGTTTCTTTAGTAAGAGGTTGTTAAAGTTTACAAGACACTTAAGTTACGTGTCAATTTCAAAGTTGAGTAACGTCCTAAATGCACGTCGAAGCCGAAAGCAGATGTTTGTTACAGAACTGCCGGTGTACAAACTCGTGCTCATTCAAGAAATCTTATTACGTTTCCGGCATCTTTCAGTCCTGTTAAGGGGGAACCATATCTTCACGTACAACTATAACTGGGGTGACGAACAATGGCGGTCGAGTTCAGGCTAGTTCCGCGCACCTACGTCACTCATCTCCGATAGCCAATGAGCGTTCGGAAGTGTTCTGAGCACTCCGCTGTGAATGCCGTAGCTAATGCGAGCATTAAACATGACCGTAGCGGGTTGTTTAGTGAATTTCTATTCCATTTGTTGCGAGCTGTCATCGCTGATGGTGGTGGTAAGCGGTAAATTCTGCTTAAGCAAGCGAGAGGCATAATTTGCTGGATACACGCTTTCTTCAAGAGGAAATCACGTGCAAGCGCGTACCGCAACTCTCGCTTGTAATCGCCATCAATACTGTCTCCGTCCGTGCCTCGACGTCAGCAGATCCCCACGAGATTGTACCGTTGCAACGAGACTGCCCTAAATTTTGCCAGTGAAGCAACTATAACTGATGTTTCTTATACTGATGCTCTACAACTGTCCTAAGTTGGAAAAAGTTGAAACACAGGGATTTATTTGACAACATCGTTCGTGGACTGGACTATTCTGATCCGGGGAGGGGGGGGAGGGTACAGTGGATTGGGGGGGGGGGGGGATGATCTGCAAGTTGTAATATTTGAAGAAATATTTCAGAGTCAAGATCGCTTTTAAATAATTATTTTGAGAATGAGATTTTCACTCTGCAGCGGGTTGTGCACTGACACGAAACTTCCTCTACCAGTATTTCGCGGGCAAGTGCTCTACCAATTATTTTGAATTGATAACCGGTTTCAGCAGTACTTTTCTGTCATCTTCAGATGTCACTTTTTCAAAAAATTTTCACATATTTTGAAACTGTTGAGCTTGCATTTCCACACTATTTCAGTTTTTAACATTGTTGATATATATGGCATTATTTTGAAAAATATGAACTCTGAAGATGACAGCAAAGTACTACTGAAATGGTCATCAATTCTAAATAAATATTTGATGCGATCTTGTATCTGAAGTAGTTCTTCAATGACACCATTTCTAATGTTCCTGGTACCTAGCAAAGTTAAACATGCCCGTTACTCCTTAAGCTACTGTCCATCGATGACACCGGTTTATTTGTTTTGCCCTCCACCAGTGGACAGGTGGAAGAATAGAGAAGTCTGTATCATTACATATTACACGCAGCTTTCGACGCAATTTGCTGACACTGTCACGATGCATTTACGGTGCGTCTGCTTGTTACTTCAGTAACATGTTGTTGTTCTGAAATGATATATACGAATGACGTTTGTTGCTAAGTGGGTACGCTATTTTACAGAATGCGCGACATGTTTCGCAGACAACAGTTTTGTTCTGCACTAATTCAAAATCATTGCATCGCTCGAACTATGAAAGAGGTTCTTCATCTCGGTTTACTTAGACGTATATTGTAGACCGATCTGCCTAAAGCTGAACATTTCTGTAGCGTTGCATACTAACCCGAAGTAGGCCACCCTCGACTCCACTATCTCAGCTATCTACTGAGGTGGCATCTCGACCGATTCTAAGACCAGGACCGCTATGACTTTTAATTGCACTTCGTACATATTCGTAAACTTTCATGAGCGATCGAGTTGGAATGTTACGGCAAGTAGAAAAGGGAAGGAGAGAGATGGTGCGATATACACGTACGTATGATAAACCCGTTCCCTCTAAAATTTCTCTCCTTCATACTCCTCTGTGTTAACATAGACGACCTGCCACTGATCTCATTGGTACTAAGATTGCAGTACACGGGAGGTACCTACGCTTTCAGTGCACTGAGTGGAATGCATAAGTTCTTATTAATGTTAGCCAACATGCAGTCTTCTACAGTTGCTGTCCGCTGCGTAGAAAACAGCACGCAGATCATGAATCCGTTATCTTAAGGCTGTATGAAACTCTTAGCGAGGAACTGATGTTATGTGAATAATTAAATTCTCAATTATTTTTGTGTATACGGGACGCCACTCTCGTTTTATTAGCAGAATACGAGATACTGCACAATTGCATTTCTCTTTAGAATAACAAAAAAATTCCATTCTCCAATAAAATAATGAACTCCGTATTTCCGTAATTGCTGTTACACTGTACTCAACTGCATGTCCAAATAACCAGAGTTTTCTAAGAAAGTCTTGACTCCGACCGAGGCAGACAACATGTCTGTCCCCCGACACTGCCGAACCAGCTATAATTTTACAGCCGAACAATTTCGCCCGCCATCCAATTTAGGCGCGATCCAAAGATCTCCGAAGTGCTTCGTCTGCCTTTCCGTTTACCAGTTGTTCATTATTCTGCTCGTTATCGATGTTTGTGAAATAATGGAATGACAGCACGCTACTGAGAGATGCTTTAATTTGAAATGCAAGTACATACGCTGTTTACTTTGTCTTATATAAGAACAGAAGATTATCATTTTGGAGCGCAACTTCCGAACGCAGCAGCAAATCGTGGAGAAGTTCCACAATTTAGGTGGTATTTCACACGATATCCGTACCGAACAAACCATCTATCATCACCACATTACATCTTCCCACTGCTGACTTCTCAACTGCTCTAACAAGAGCTTCTTGTACCTGAATATGACGGCTGACAAGCCAGAAATATTACAATCTGATAGCCACTTACTACTGAAATCGTTTTTTATTGCTATTACTTTCTACTGCACTGTGACGTCCTTTTATTAATACTGAGACTTTCCCTATCTTATTTTCTTAACTGTCAACTGTTTTGAACGTAATCACATCTATGTAGTTATTTGTTCAGAGCCTGTGGCACTGCACCGTTATGTCCAGCACGTCTTCTCGCAATGTTATTTCATACAGTTATAGTTATGAGAGGTGTCTGCTCTATCGAACGTGTAACTGGGCGAAAGGAATGGAAAATAAATGGTATGGGAAGGAGATAGGAAGGAAATGTTGACTTCCAGCCTCCCAGGGGATTCCGGCAATGCAACGGCGGAAGCTGAAAATTTGTGCCGGACGGTACTCGAACCCAGGTGCTCTGCTTCTCTAGAACGGTTGACGTAACCGCCTCGGCCATCCGGACACGCTTACGGTCAGTCCTAAGTTCCCAACTTTCCTCTCACTCACCTCAGCGACCCCCACCCATTAACCCTCAACTTGCAGATTTCTGATTCCCGTAGAAGTTCGAAAGTTGGTTGTGCATCCACACTGAGACATTTTCGTCAGACAGCCGTCGCGTCCATACGGATGGCCACGGCGGTTAGTACAACCGTTCTACAGAAGCAGAGCATCTGGGCTCGAGTCCCGGTCTGACAATATCATGTGCGGGTAGAAGTCATTACTTCCTTCCTATCTCTTTTGCATCCCATTTCCTTTCCATTCCTATGACTCCAATTATTCATGGACATATCCTAGTATTCATGCAGATGCCCCGTAGGTCCTCATTTGCCTCACGATATTAAGTTCATCCAGTACCGGTCCTCGCGCTAAGGATGAATCCCTGAGAATACAGGGCCTCGAATCCGGGTCCTCGAATGGCAGACAGCTGCACTGACCACTCATCTACAGAACGCAACTGCCAGTATCTCATACTTATTTTAGTTTATATGTATAGTAAAGTTATCAGCTAACACGAGTACCATTTCATTAGCTACCCCACTCAGCTCCTATTCACTTTTACTGACAACTACTACTACGTCAATCAGCCATATCAGGCTGGTTTTCGATCCCCGATAATCTATCCCCACAAACAGACAGTCCTTCTATTTCCTCTCATTGCTTAAAATACAATTTAAATAAGAGCAGTGGCAATTACTTTACCTCTTCAGTTGATACGACACTGCCTAAGAATGGATAGATTTTACCAGGTGTACAAGCATGAAATGCGAACTTTTTGGCTAAAAAATGTTAATTTCAGAAGAATGATGAATAGTGCTTTATTCAAAGTATGCTCCATCGTCTGTTATTCTCAAAATAAATCCACTTTTCATCTCCTGTAACCATACAATGCAAAAATGACTTCCGTTTGCACCGAGCGAGCAAAACCTGACATGGGTTTTGTGGTTTCCCATTTGCCTGTCGTTCAGCTTCTGTGGTACCCATCTAACAGTCTTCTGAATCTATCCCATTTCTCGTAGCTGATTGGAAACACGTTGTTGACCAACGCCCAATGGCTCGCGGCAATTTGTGTTTGCGAATCATTTTCATTCAACAACGCTTCCAGTTCCACATTTTCGTATTTTTTTGACGGTTTTCCACGTTCCTTCTTTGCAACATCGAAGTCACCATTTTTTAAACGCCGAAACCACCGTTCATACGTATCTTGCGATGGAGCATGTTCGCCATGAGCTTCTCGAATTAAAGGATATGATTCAGCAGCAGTTTTCTTCAAATGAAAACAAAAAATTAATGCTGTTCGGGAATGCTCTTTGTTCGATATAAATTTCGAAAGATTGAACAAAACAACACATCACTATGCACGCACTTTTCCAATGTATCATTCAAGCGCGTCTGTCACTTGTTGGTAACACAAAAAAATGGCGCAGTGTCATATCTTTATAGCACAAATTGCACTGGTGTGACATCTGTTGTCTGAAATCTGCATTTCATACTGGTGCACCTGGTATTACTTTCACGTTATCGAAAGCTTTTCCATATATTACAAATTGTAATGGTCTTCATTGCAATAAAATTTAATAACGGCTAGACAGTAACCGGTTTCGGTTCACTAGCAACCAACATTAGATCTGCAGAAACGAAAAGAAAACTGCCTTTCGGTTAGTGTAAAAACCTCTTAAGACCTTTCAAGACCATGTGAATTTTTACAAAATTATTAAACACTGAAAACACTAAACAATCCATCATGCTTACATTGCTTAACACTATTAATCTTGTACGTGTTCTACACGGAAGACTGCCAACACAGATTCGCCTTGCATTCTGCTAAGAATGCCTGCAGGTATGGGCGCTTCATCCAAGGTGGATGCCTTTGTGATTAACAACAATTTTATTATTATACTAAAGTGTTTGCTTATCAGGTTTCATTTATTCAGAATATACAATTTCTTGGTTTGCCCTTTTATTCAATTATCTACAGTCTCTACCACTACTACTGCTCTAATGCAGTCTTGATGCAGTTCTTGTGAATTTTGTAATTATATTAGGATTACCAATTTGATATAAGTTTCGTATTTATCTTCATGATTTTATTAGTGTCTTCATAACGTTAGCTCTTTCTCGCGGTTTCTCAAAATAGTTTCTGTGTGCCCTTGTCACTGTATCTAGTTCAACTCAGAGTGTCAGGTGTTGCAAAAGAAACATATGTTTTCCCTAACTCTGTTATCTGCTATTAACGACGATTATAAAATTGCTTCCCCAATTCTCCTACTTTCCAAGAAACGAAATAGGACGTCTCCTAACCTAGTACGAATTTCCCGTTTTTCGACTGTACTGTTGGTGCATCTGACACTAGAACAGACCCCCAACCCTGTGGTAATTACCCTCTCAGGAGCAAACTGAAATTTTCTGAGAGTTAGAAACTAATTGATTCGGTTCTGTTTCAGTCACTAAACTAAATTATTTTCAAAAGATCATTACTGTTATCACGGTTTTGTGAGATTCTAATACTGATTATATAAGTAATTATTGATTATATAGGTTATCAATAATTACTTTTTCTCAATTAGTAGCATTTACGTGATAGAAGTTACTGATTCCTCACATAGTCTACTCACTACACGCATATGTCATGCTTCGTCCTGTACATTGCCGATGATGAAAGTGAGACATTGAAACGTCCCCTTAGAAAACTTAATGAATTACTATGCAGATAAACCTCTTACATTATTTGATTTTCAAACAGCTGAGCAGAACTGAACGTACTCAAATATTTCGCTCTTTACCTATTCTGATCAACACTAAACTGACACACAATATTTTTAGCGCAACGCAATCTGACTTTCCTAAATCCCTACAAAAGAATGGCACTGACTAACAATAATCTACACCTTTCATGAATCACTTACCTCACGAAAATCTTCGTTACTCGAACTACTGCAATACAGAGAGCGCCACTACGCCAGCTAAATAAAAGATTCTAACTACTGAAGGCACTAACTACTGATAGGCATAGTTAGCAAATGAAAGATTTTAATAGAGAACAAACAATGTATTTACCTTACTAGTGTTCAAAATTCATAATATATATAGCAGTTCATGACATCCAGTCTTACAAATTTACTGTCTCTGATGGACACACGTCCAGATCATCCGCTCTCGAAACTCCGCCATTTCTCTCCCCACATCCACCACTGCTGGCAGCTCACCTCCAACTGCGCAGCGCTACGCGCTGTTAACAGCCAACTGCCCAACACTACAATAGCAACTATTTCAACAATGCCCACCAGCCACAGACTGCACACAGCACAGCCAGTGATTTTCATACAGAGCGCTAGGTGACGTTACCAACATAAAAACCTAAACAGCCTACTTACAACATATATCTAAAAATGCTAAATATCGCAAAAGAATGTCTTCTCCAAGTTGTAGATAGTACCTACAGTAAACCGGAAACTGCATCATTGCTTGCTTCGTAACAGATAAATGAATTAATTGACAGCTCGACCCAGCAGTAACTACATTACGGCCACTGTAGCGCCGTGCACAATATAATAATAATATAACTCTTCCAACTTCTGCCAGTTCAGAAGTAATGAGTGCAGCAAGCAAGTAATTTACGAACAGTCAGTATAGTGGACACTTTTTATGTTGTTTGTTTTTCAATGGGGTTGTAAGTGCACCAATTTCAACTCGTTTCATTTTAAATTGGGCTTCAGTGTGCAGGTCAAGCAAGTACGGCAATGGAGAAGAGGAGTAACGCAGGGGAAGTATGTTTTGTAACAAATGTCTACCTTCACCGTGGATAGTTTGCTTCCTTATCTGAGAAGGAGTTGTGTTTAGCACTGACGATGCAACACGAATTCCTTCTTCGTCAGTTCTAGAGGGGTACAAATGTGTGTGAAATCTTATGGGACTTAACTGCTAAGGTCATCAGTCCCTAAGCTTACACAGTAATTAACCTAAATTACCCTAAGGTCGAACACACACCCATGCCCGAGGGAGGACTCGAACCTCCGCTGGTACCAGCCGCACGATCTATGACTGTAGCGCCTCAGACCGCTCGGCTAACCCCGCGCGGCTTCGTCAGTTCTAGCACACACACACACACACACACACACACACACACACACACACACACACACACAAAAGACATCATTCATCTTTCACGATTTAAAAAATAAGTGTTCGAAGAAAAGTCTTTCTTCTACATTTGGGTGCTAAGGTTAGTCGTAGTGTGGAGGAGGTTGAGGGTACTAGCTAACGTTCGATTGCACTCAGGGTAATGGTCTAAGAAAGGTTGGCAAACAGTGTACTAGACTGATTGCGTGTACATCACGCACCTATCTGCTCTTACCTACCGAAATAGCCCAGTGTATTTTGCTAGACATTCAAACTGACAGTTAAAACAATGACTTAAATCGGCCGTCGTTACAGTACCTAAGTTGCTTGGACTAACGCTTTCTGTCTCTGTAATCCATCGCAACCGTCCCGTCTTTCGAGGACGACAAGAAAGAGGATAGCCGAAACACGGACGCCTTGCCCTCAGTGTTTTCACCGAGCACTGCCTCCCACTCGATCTGTGAGCTGAGGTATTGTCTTTCCGTCTTTTGTCTGCTCTCATTGGTCTCGGCTTCAGTCACCTGGCGTGTTTCCCTTCAGTTCCGTCCGAGGCGTGAGTAACGTGTAGCGGATTTCTGAGCTATTGTTATGCCCTCCTGGGCACCCGGATCCCACCCGGCCTCGAGATAAATTTGCGTGGCCTTGTTGTTTGCTCCCGCGGACGTGGAAGATACACGCGCATCTCTTTCTTTTACGGGTTCTGCGCAGGCGGACGAGATTCCGCGGTGGTTCGGCCTCCATTCTTCGTCTGCCACGAAGCGACCAATCACTGCCCCCTGCGGAAATGTGAATGCTCGAATGCTCTGAATGGACGGCGTGGGCAGTGCATTAGCGTTCTTCCGTCTGCGAGACGGAATGGGAGAAAGTAAAAAAAAAAGAAATGCTCTGATCACTGAGAAAAAGCGAAGCACTCGCGTAGCAGCTATAAATCGCACACACCGGACTCCGATACTGAATCCACGTTCAGGCCTTCATCTGACAGTGTCTTATTGGAAGTTAATGTTTCCAAATTTCTTCCATAAATAATTTCCTGTCCTGTTCGAGAGCTTTTATTTGATTTAATATGCAATCAAGTTGTATTTTGTCAAACGAAAAACGGTTTAGGTACCAAGTACCACCATTAGGCCATTATACGATCAAAAATATCGCAGCACAGTTAAAATACACTTTAGGAAACTTTTACAAAATATTTTTATATGTAATATACGGAGTATAGCACAAAGGGTATAAGAAGAGAGAGGCCTTCCAAATATTACGGTGTTTCCACCAGCAATGACAACGTTCATGAAAATGGTTCAAATGGCTCTAAGCACTATGGGACTTAACATCTGAGGTCATCAGTCCCCTAGACTTAGAACTACTTAAATCTAACTAACATAAGGACGTCACACACATCCATGCCCGAGGCAGGATTCGAACCAGCGACAGTAGCAGCAGCGCGGTTCCAAATTGAAGTGCCTTGAACCTCTCCGCCAAAGCGGCCGGCTTCACCCCAGACAACGTTGGTATAAATACTTAAAAACGATTAAATAGGTTTTTATTACATTTACCGTAAGTAACTGGTCTTTATATCTGTACGCATCGTTTGATACAACAAGGGGTCACATTCCATCAACAAAAGTACTCTTTAGATGGGTACAGAGTTAGAAAAGGAACCATGTCCAGATAAAGAGCATATGGTGGACCTGTTCCAATAAAAAGAAGAAAGTAGACAATGTTAAGAAAATTCTATAATACATATCTGTAGAGCAGAAATAGTTTTATGACAGTATCTCTATGTGTCTACCAAAGGATGGACAAGATAAAGATGAGTCATACCATTGTCTGTTTTGCTGTATTTTGACTGTGGTTGTATTTTGGCCAATTTATAAATAAAACTGCATGCTCATGACCCAACATTTTATTGCTATAATGAATATGAATGACATGAACCTGCACGACAATATCCTTCCACTAGTTGTATCAACATCATAAGTTTCCAAAAGGGCTATCTCCAGTACATTCAGATTGGATTACTGACCACACTCGATTGCCAAACTTCACTGATCAGCCAGAACATTACGACTGCCGGCCTATTGTGGATACAAATCCGTACAGGCGATTGCAGCGTCCCCTGCCAAGGAAAGACTGCTTGTCCGACACAGCTATGGTACAGGTAGTACCACTGAGCGTGCTGTCCGTGTGTAGAATGGAGAAGGCGCGCGATCTATCTAAGTCTGCCTTAGGGCAGTTTATGGTGGTTCGGAGACTCGGCGCAAGCATTTTACAAATTGTGCGAATTATCGGGTGTTCGAGGAGTTCTGTGGTGAGTGTCCTCAACAAGCCGCGAAACCAAAATGGAAACACATCCAGGCGTCGTGGGATAGGGAGGCCACCCGTCATTACACATGTCGGACATCGTAGGATGGGCAGACCGGTAAAACAGACAGGCGACGAGCTGCGGAGAGACTACCGTCAGACTTTAGTGCTGGGAGAGTACAAATGTTTCTGAACACACAGTGCACCGAATACTCCCATTGGTGGTTTCAGATGGTTCAAACGACTCTGAACACTATGGAACTTAACATCTGTGGTCATCAGTCCCCTAGAACTTAGAACTAATTAAATCTAACTAACCTAAGGTTCAAATGGTTCAAATGGCTCTGAGCACTATGGGACTCAACATCTTAGGTCATAAGTCCCCTAGAACTTAGAACTACTTAAACCTAACTAACCTAAGGACATCACACACACCCATGCCCGAGGCAGGATTCGAACCTGCGACCGTAGCAGCCCCGCGGTCCCGGACTGCAGCGTCAGAACCGCACGGCCACCGCGGCCGGCTAACTAACCTAAGGACATCACACACCTCCATGCCCGAGGCAAGATTCGAACCTGCGATCGTAGCGGTCGCGCGGTTCAAGACTGAAGCGCCTAGGACCTCTCGGCACACCGGCCGGCCCCAACGGTGGGCCTCCGCAGTTGACGACCCATGCATGTGCCAATGTTAACACCACGACATCGGCAACTACGACTGAAGCCGGCACGTGACCATAGGCACTGGAGATTGGCGCAGTGGCAGAGCATTGCATGGTCCGATGAATCCCGATAACGTTTTCGTCATGCCGATGGGAGGGGCGCATCCGTTGCCTTCGAGGGGAACCGCTCCTTGACACCTGTACTGCGGGTCAAGCTGTAGGCGGCTGCATTATGCTCTGAGGAACACTCAAGTTGATATCTATGGGTCCAGTGGAGCTTGTGTTAGGCACCATGACGGCTAAGAAGTTTCGCACACTGGTTGCAGACCACATAAACCCTTTCACGATGTTAATGTTTCCCGACGGCACTCACATTTTTCAGCAAGATAATGTGCCATGTCACGAGGCCAGGAATGTGATGGGGTGGTTCGAGGAAGATATTGGCAAGTCCCAGTCGATGTCCTGGCCCCCAGCTCTCCAGATCTGAACCCGATCGAACACATCTGCGTTGTGAATTAACGTGGCGTAGTTGTTCGCTGCCCGCCTCCCCGGAATTTAAGGGTATTAGGTGACGTACGTGTTTAGATATAGTGCCAACTCCCTCTAGCGACCTAACAAGGCCTTATTTCTTTTAACTTCCTAGGAGTTAATCTCTTTTGAAACTCATCGATTTATTATTGTTCATCCAAGGTGAAGCACCATTCGACCAAGAAACTACACTCCTGGAAATTGAAATAAGAACACCGTGAATTCATTGTCCCAGGAAGGGGAAACTTTATTGACACATTCCTGGGGTCAGATACATCACATGATCACACTGACAGAACCACAGGCACATAGACACAGGCAACAGAGCATGCACAATGTCGGAACTAGTACAGTGTATATCCACCTTTCGCAGCAATGCAGGCTGCTATTCTCCCATGGAGACGATCGTAGAGATGCTGGATGTAGTCCTGTGGAACGGCTTGCCATGCCATTTCCACCTGGCGCCTCAGTTGGACCAGCGTTCGTGCTGGACGTGCAGACCGCGTGAGACGACGCTTCATCCAGTCCCAAACATGCTCAATGGGGGACAGATCCGGAGATCTTGCTGGCCAGGGTAGTTGACTTACACCTTCTAGAGCACGTTAGGTGGCACGGGATACATGCGGACGTGCATTCTCCTGTTGGAGCAGCAAGTTCCTTGCCGGTCTAGGAATGGTAGAACGATGGGTTCGATGACGGTTTGGATGTACCGTGCACTATTCAGTGTCCCCTCGACGATCAACAGTGGTGTACGGCCAGTGTAGGAGATCGCTCCCCACACCATGATGCCGGGTGTTGGCCCTATGTGCCTCGGTCATATGCAGTCCTGATTGTGGCGCTCACCTGCACGGCGCCAAACACGCATACGACCATCATTGGCACCAAGGCAGAAGCGACTCTCATCGCTGAAGACGACACGTCTCCATTCGTCCCTCCATTCACGCCTGTCGCGACACCACTGGAGGCGGGCTGCACGATGTTGGGGCGTGAGCGGAAGACGGCCTAACGGTGTGCGGGACCGTAGCCCAGCTTCATGGAGACGGTTGCGAATGGTCCTCGCCGATACCCCAGGTGCAACAGTGTCCCTAATTTGCTGGGAAGTGGCGGTGCGGTCCCCTACGGCACTGCGTAGGATCCTACGGTCTTGGCGTGCATCCGTGCGTCGCTGCGGTCCGGTCCCAGGTCGACGGGCACGTGCACCTTCCGCCGACCACTGGCGACAACATCGATGTACTGTGGAGACCTCACGCCCCACGTGTTGAGCAATTCGGCGGTACGTCCACCCGGCCTCCCGCATGCCCACTATACGCCCTCGCTCAAAGTCCGTCAACTGCACATACGGTTCACGTCCACGCTGTCGCGGCATGCTACCAGTGTTAAAGACTGCGATGGAGCTCCGTATGCCACGGCAAACTGGTTGACACTGACGGCGGCGGTGCACAAATGCTGCGCAGCTAGCGCCATTCGACGGCCAACACCGCGGTTCCTGGTGTGTCCGCTGTGCCGTGCGTGTGATCATTGCTTGTACAGCCCTCTCGCAGTGTCCGGAGCAAGTATGGTGGGTCTGACACACCGGTGTCAATGTGTTCTTTTTTCCATTTCCAGGAGTGTATTAAAAGTGGAGAAAACCTGATATTTTTCGAATGAAAGTTGTGTAGGATTCCTAGTATGTAATCTTGGAACAGCAAAAAACATAACATTTTCACTCTGCTCACAGTCGACTGAATATTACACTTACTCGGACAGGAACAGTTTTTACTAAGGCGGGTAAGCAAGGTCTGACAATGGCTCTGGAAAACTGTTACATGACGAGTTCTGAGATGGAAACAAACGGCAGCCAAAATACATCTGTCAGAATTACCGTTTTTAGGTGGTCTAAATGCTCCACTGCAGATGAACGTACACTGAGGTGTCAAAAGTCGTGGGATACCGATATGAATATATACAAATGGCGGAAGAATCGCGTTCACTAGGTATAAACCTAGTTTGTACTCATATGATTCATTTCAAAAAGTTTCCGCCGTGGTTATGGCCGCACGATGGGAATTAACAGACTTTGAAACTTTGAACGAGGAATGGTAGTTGGAGACGCATAGGTCATTCCATTTCGGAACCCGTAATTGTATTCAGTATTTCGAGATCCAGAGTTTCAAGAGCATGCTAAGAATGCCAAATTTCAGCATTTGCTCTCACCACAGGCAATGCAGTGGCCGACGGCTTTCACTTGACGACCGAGAGCAGAGGCGTTTGAGTAGAGTTGTCTGTGCTAACAGACAACAATAGAAATCAATGTGGGACGTACGACGAGCGTTTCCGTTAGGACAGTGGGGTGAAATTGGGCTTTGGTTGGCTGTGGCAACAGTGTCTTTGCTAACTGAACGACATCGGATGCAGCGTCTCTCCTCGGCTCTTGACCATATCGTTTGAACTGGAATATCGTGGCCTGGTCAAATGAGTCCCGATTTCAGTTTGGTAAGAGCTGATGTTAGGGATCGAGTGTGGCGTAGACCCCACGAAGACATGGACTCAAGTTGTCATCGGGTATCGTGACAGCTTTTGGTGGCTCCATAGTGCTGTGGGCTGCGTTTACACGGAATGGAGTAGGTTCTGTATATGTTGAGGTACCTGGAGAGCATTTGCAGCCATTCATGGACTTTATGTGTCCAAACAACGATGGAATTTTTATGAATCTAAATACGCCATGTCACCTGGCTGCAGTTGTTTGCGAGTGGTTTGCAGAAAATTATAGACAACTTGAACCAACGATTTGGCCACCCAGATCGCCCACCATGAATCCCATCGAACGTTTATTTCTAGCACATAATCGAGAGGTCAATTCGCGCACAAATGGACAGCACGGTTTAGTACTTCTGCAGGGGACTCCCAGTCCATGCCACATCGAGCTGCAGCAGTACATCTGGCAAAAGGAAGTCCGACAAGATATTAGGAGGTGTCCCATGACCTTTATCATCTCAGTATCTGTCACACATGATCCGCTAGGTTAGCCGACAGCACTCATGAGCTGTTTGCTGGACTCGGGTAGGCTCGTCAGGCCCGGATCGAATCCACCCGGCGAATTAACGACGAGGGCTGTGTGCCAGCCAGCCTGCATGTGGTTCTTAGGCGATTTTCCACATCCCACTAGGTGAATACAGGGATGGTCCCCACGTTCCGCCTCAGTTACGAGACTCGCAGACATCTGAAAACGTTCGCACTGTTTCACGGCTTACACTAGTTGCAGACAGCTGGGGTACACTAATTCCGTCCTGGACGATACGGGATGGCGACAGGAAGAGCATCCGACCACCCTCTGACACTACTATTACTGAATCCATAGTAACTAGGCTGTCCCTGCTTTGAAGTGGGACAAAGGCCCAAAGAAAATGATGATGATGATGATTGTCTAGCACACGTAACTGCTAGGAGAATAAAAGCAATGACGAAAGAGAAAGTATTTGCAAACATCTAACACTATGATATGAAAAATTATTTGATAAAATAAATTATTTTCAGTGTAACATTTTTAAATTACTGATAGTACGGTTCCAAGGGCCTGAGATTTATATTACATAAAATAGTAACAATGAAAAGACGCAAATGTTACGTCAGCAAACAAAACACATGTCTATTGTGTAACTATTTTCCTTTTTTGAGGGAAGTTGTTCCCAAAAGTCATGACGTCACTTGAATAAACACTTTACTATGAGAAATGCGTTGTTAGTGGCCTGTAAAACTGAAATGTGATCCTCATTAAGAACTTTCTCTGTAATTATCATCTTGAAAATGGCCATTTGTTTAGTGAGACAATAGCATGTAAGCTATAAACAGGCTCGTCGTTGACTAAAGTCAAATCTCTAGTCGGTTATGTAACCCAAACTACATTTCCATTTATAATTCACAGCACATACACTCTGTCAAAAGCTGTCCACTTACTAAACACGATTCCCCAGTTTTCGAAAAGCGTAGCTTTTTATTTGCTTCGCGAAAATTAGTCATTAACAAGAAGCATACTCGCTCATTAACTTCGTGCTATGCATCGAAATCACCCCACTTGACAAATCTGTTTCTTCACTCTACTGATGTTGTACCCTGCACATTATTATTTTCTGATAAAATGGTTCATACTGATAATCACTTTGATCTATACATCCATGAAGTTCACAGACCACAAAAAGCACATTAAACAGTTCACTCAGCAACGTAGTTACTTCTCGGTCCGCACATTGTATTTTTCGAGTGACTTCGTGAGATGATATCCTTCGACAGGATTAACATGAATATATTTATATTTTAGCTGTACAGTGCTCGATATGCATAGAAAACAGACCCATTTTGCCCTGAGAGAACAATGTTGATCTGCTGCTATAACCACTCCATTCCCTCCCTCACGCACGACAATAATCAGTCATGCTACTTCTCTGTACAGTCTTCAGTTGCCACTACAAATAGAGCTGACAATTACGGATCAAAGCTCGTCTCTCTCCATTAAGAACAATGCTATATTAGTGCACATAGGAATATTTTTACACCACATAAATATATGTGTAAGCTCACAACAGCTGAAAACTAAGAATAACGATTTCGCAGATGGCAATTACAGAAAGTACTTAGAACGATAAAAAAACTCCGCTGTTGCTTTACCTTTTTATTGTGATTTCATTCCCCTGCCCCATATGGACAGGGGAGTACTGGCAGCGGCACAATCCACCGCTCTTCAGGCTCTTCAGCCGAGTGACATGACAGCTAATAAAACGAGAAAAGTGTACATATAAAGGCGATAAAAAGCGGGACATAAAAACAGAGTAATGGGACACAATGGAGGGAAAATATACACTGACACAGAGATGGAGACGTTCATGGGGAGACAATTAGAAAAGTCTACATAAAGTTAAAAAACACAGGTGGCGATTCGTAGAACACAAAAAAAGACACTGAAGTCAAAAGACAGGTAAAAAGTTGGCTACAGTATTGAAACACTCCAGAACAAAGACACCTTAAAACCACTTTAAGAGATGAAGCACACATGACAAAGAATAAAACCTGCCAGGAGGGACCTGCCGAGGGAGAGGCCTGAGAGGATGAAAAAAGAGTGGAGACCAAGGTGCAGTGGGGGAGGAGGTAGGATGAAAGGGAAAAGGGGGTAAGAGGGGATACCAAGAGGCAGGAGACAGCTGGGGCAGCAGATGAAGAGGGAAGACAAGGCAGGAGGGAGTGCAGAGACACTGAAGTGGAGCATGGGAGAGGGAGGGTGTGTAGGAGGGGGAAATCCGCTCAGGAGAAGGCAGGGGGAGGAGAGGGAGCCCTGAGCAGGAGGCAAGAGGAAGGTGGGGTTAGAGTTGGTATGAGGGGTGGAGCGAGAAAGTTGACAGAGTAATACTATGACATGTAACACCTCAACTGATACTGAGAACAATATAAAAAATCCAGAGGAATTAGTTTTCAGTGCGCCCTCATAGTCCCTTATAGTTCAAGTTGACTTGGCTCTACGGCATGCAAATGTCTATTGCCTGTGGTGTGATGTCATTGGTAAACAACTTTGGGAAACTCATGATCTCAATAGAGCTTCCAGCCACCTGTTCCCAACGGTTCATGGTGACTGTAATCTCTGCACAGATTTGTGATATTATCATCTCTATATTCGTCAGGGCAAGTGGAACAATCCTCAGATCTTCTCGTGGTGTCTTCTGAAAGGATTCGTGCTATGCTGTTGTTTGCAGTTCAACTGGCATCCAATCGTTTGCAGTCACTGTAAAATTGTGCGATGTGTCGAAAACTCGAAATGGTGGCCCTAACTCCTTCATGCCAGTGATTTCACCTTCCTGAACCTCTGAAAGGTAGCCATAAGCTGCACGTTCACAAGTCCTGGGTATACCATGTTGCAATCTCCACATGAAAAGATCAGTTAATGTTAAGCACAGCCATAACTTAAATTATTTTTAATCTCTCGAAATAGCCTTTTATTCGTTACACAATTATCATATACTTCTATAAATGACTGGCTCTGATTCCGCTGAACCGCACGTTTAGGCAATTCTAGAATAGCGTGACGACCACAGTCTGAAACATTATGCATGACTTATGCATGATATGCTTGCCTTATGTTAGTTTGATTGTCACACTATTTGTACAATACAAAATGAGGCGCCCAAATATTCATATGGAGAGCAGGAGTCCACCCACATGTTGATGCTAAATCTAATCCATACTTATTATAAATACGTACGTATGGATGTTCCACATCTCCTCCTAAAGCCCTGGATTGATTTCAACCAAGCTTGGTACACATAGTAGTTATTATCTGGAAAGAAATACTGGTGGTATAAACCAGCAACCTCCTGAAAGTGGAGGAGATAGACAGGGAGGGGGAGGGAAGGAGATGGAGTGGAATAAATCTATATTTGGGCAACGCTAGGTACTCAGCTAGTAATGTTATAAAACAAGTGTAGCCATCTGAAGATGTGCACGATATCCCGAAACAGATCAAGGCGGTAAAATAAAGCTTTTAAACATTATTTGAGAATAAATATGAACATATAGTTATGTGAAACTTCCTGGCAGATTAAAACTGTGTGCCCGACCGAGACTCGAACTCGGGACCTTTGCCTTTCGCGGGCAAGTGCTCTACCAACTGAGCTACCGAAGCACGACTCATGACCGGTACTCACAGCTTTACTTCTGCCAGTACCTCGTCTCCTACCTTCCAAACTTTACAGAAGCTCTCCTGCGAACCTTGCAGAACTAGCACTCCTGAAAGAAAGGATATTGCGGAGACATGGCTTAGCCACAGCCTAGGGAATGTTTCCAGAATGAGATTTTCACTCTGCAGCGGAGTGTGCGCTGATATGAAACTTCCTGGCAGATTAAAACTGTGTGCCCGACCGAGACTCGAACTCGGGACCTTTGCCTTTCGCGGGCAAGTGCTCTACCAACTGAGCTACCGAAGCACGACTCACGACCGGTACTCACAGCTTTACTTCTGCCAGTACCTCGTCTCCTACCTTCCAAAATAATAGTTATGTGGCTACAAACTGGCCACTTACAGGCTTCTTCCGTAAAAACGGCAAATTATTTCTATTCAAAAAGTCCTCTACAATACAATAGAAGTTCTTGAGGAGAAACATCTTTAATTTGTATTTGAAAATACGTTTGCTATCTAGCTGATATTTTATTTGCGTGGGCAGTCTAGAACTGGCAGAGAGTCTAATAGCTACATATTTCACCTGTTTTTTGTGGCAAAGTTAGATTCATTAAAGAGTAAGCGATGTTATTCCTTCTAGTGTTGTACTTTTTAACATCTCTCTTACTCTCAGACTGCCGGCCGCTGTGGCCGAGTGGTTCTAGGCGCTTCAGTCCTGAACCCCGCTGCTGCTACGGTCGCAGGTTCGAATCCTGCGTCGGACATGGATGCGTGTGAAGTCCTTAGGTTAGTTAGTTTCAAGTAGTTCTAAGTCTAGGGGACTGAAGACCTCAGATATTAAGTCCCATAATGCTTAGAGCCACTCTCAAACTCATTGGAGTGTTGGTAATAAATTTTGTAAATGAGAAAATGTACTGTGAGGCTGTGGTTAAGTTCCTCTGTTGCTTAAAGAGATGCCTGTAAAATTTGTGTGAATCCCAGCCATAATTCAAATTACTATCATTTGTTCAATGAATAATTATCGCTTAAGTCACGAATTACCCCAGAATATTATCCCATAAGATACCAGTGAACGAAACGATGCATAATACACACTTAGAAATGGGACGGAATTTGTAAATGTGATATACATACAAATTAATGATTAAAATTTCAGAAATTTTTTTCATGATTTATTCAAGAGCAAGAGCGTCCCAAATTGAGCAAGTCAGTAACGCTTTAGTCCATCTCTGGCCCTTACGCAAGTAGTTCTTCAGCTTGCATTGTTTGATATACTTGTTAAATGTCCCCCTGGCGTGTTAGATCGTCAAATCTCGAGCAGGTTGAAGGACCCTGCCCATAATCCTCCAAACATTTTCTATTGGGTAGAGATTCGGCGACTTTGCTGACCAAAGTGGGATTTGGCAGCACGAAGACAGTCAGTAGAAACTCTACTGCCCGACGCTATTCATGTGCGGGCTGGTAATATCTTACTGAAATGTAAACCAAGGATGGTTCGCAATGAACGGCAACAAATGTTGCGTAAATGTCATCGAAGTTCCGCTGTGCTGTAAGGGTGTCGCGGATGATAACGAAAGGGATCCTCTGTGAAAAGAAATAGCACCCCAGACAGACCATCACTCTTGGATGTCTGGCCGTATGGCGGGCGACAGGTTGCTATGGTTGTCTCCAGACACGTCTTCGCTGGTTATCTGGACTCATTTCGGAGCAGGACTCATCGCTGAAGACAGAGCTACTCCTATCAATGACAATGCAGGTCGAAGACATGCCTGGAGACATCCAAGACAATGGCGGGATACCACCAGACTATCGTCGTCCACACTGTCTGACAAGCTGGGGTGATGGTATCAGATTTTTCATTTCATAGTATAACCCCTTTGGTTGTCATCCGCATCACTCTTACGGCACAGCGGCATCTCGACGACAGTCTATGCTCCGATTTGCTCCCGACATGGGCTTACTTTCCAGTAAAATAATGCTCGATCGTCCGGGTCGACTGTTTCTGCTGCTTTGCTTTCTTGTCAAACCCGACCTCTGCCAGTAAGGTCACCGGATCTCACCCCAGTTGAAAACGTTTAGAGTATTGTGGGCAGCACCCTACAACCAGCTCGGCATTTCACGACCTGACGCGTCGATTGGACAGAATTTGGCACGACATCCCTCAGGAGGACATACAACAATCAATGGCTGCACAAGGGCCAACCGTCGGCCAACACATTATTGGCTTACTTAGTTTGTGCAGGTCTTTCTCCTGAATAAATCATCCAAATTTTCTGACGCCGATTTCCGTCACATTCGGATAAAATCTTCGTTGAGCGTATTTATTTTTCCCTTTTTTAGAGTGTTTATTAACTTACTGGCTTCTCTGTCCCTGAAACTGGAAATTATTCTTATTACAAGGTAGCAGAACATAACGCGTTCTAGCCGGTCTACCACACGATTTTCTCGAAATTTTCAACAACATGATACCCCAAGAACTTAGAACTTTCTGTCCTGTGTATTATTTCTTGTTGGCAATGTACGTTAATAGGATTTTTTTTTTTTTACGGTACAAAACTGGGAGCTATATTTTTTCAATGCTTAAAGCTATTCCAATCCTGCAAAATGAGTCATTAACTGTCATAAAGATATCGTTTACTTCTTCAACTTTTGTAGTCCTGTCTTCCTCAGTTGGATGTAATATTACGGTACATTGATAATTTTTACACATGGACCGTCAGACAGCAACTGAATAAAACACAATTTTAGTGCCATACGCGTTTCGCCTTTATTATCTGCAAGGCATCATCAGTGGCCTGGAATATGTACATATGTTTGCTATTTAATTTACAATTTTGTCACTGTACCTATAGGTTATAAACAGTTCTGGTGCTTGGTATTTCCTATTAAGTAGTAATATTTTGAACAGTAGTTACAGGTTGCGTGGACAATTTGTTACATATTATGCTCCTGTTGCATTTTTGGTGTTCTTCTTCTTCTTATGTATGCCAATTTGCGGTTTTTTCCCCACATTCTACAGCACTATGAACTGAACGCTTGTTTCAATGCAGTCGGCGACAGAAACCAAAACATTGCATTGAAACAAGCGTTCTGTTCATAGTCTACTCTACATCTACATCCATATTCCGCAAGCCACCTGACGGTGTGTGGCGGAGAGTACCTTGAATACCTCTATCGGTTCTCCCTTCTATTCCAGTCTCGTATTGTTCGTGGAAAGAAGGATTGTCGGTATGCCTCTGTTTGGGCTCTAATCTCTCTGATTTTATCCTCATGGTCTCTTCGCGAGATATACGTTGGAGGGAGCAATATTATTGCTTGACTCCTCGGTGAAGGTATGTTCTCGAAACTTCAACAAAAGCCCGTACCGAGCTACTGAGCGTCTCTCCTGGAGAGTCTTCCACTGGAGTTTATCTATCATCTCCGTTACGCTTTCGCGATTACTAAATAGTGCTGTAGAATGTGGGGAAAAAACCGCAAATTGGCATACATAAGAAAAAGAACAACACCAAAAATGCAACAGGAGCGTAATATGTAATTGTCCACGCAACCTGTAAGTACAGTTCAAAACATTACTATTTAATAGGAAATACCAACCACCAGAACTGATTATAGCCTATAGGTACAGTGACAAATGGCTGTTCAAATGGCTCCGAGCACTATGGGACTCAACAGCTGTGGTCATCAGTCCCCTAGAACTTAGAACTACTTAAACCTAACTAACCTAAGGACATCACACACATCCATGCCCGAGGCAGGATTCGAACCTGCGACCGTAGCAGTCGCACGGTTCCGGACTGCGCGCCTAGAACCACGAGGCCACCGGTACAGTGACAAAAATGTAAATTAAATAGCAAACATATGTATATATATTCCAGGCCACTGATGATGCCTTGCAGAAAATAAAGGCGAAACGTGTATGGCACTACAATTGTGTTTTATTCAGCTGCTGTCAGACGGTCCATCAGTAAAAAATTATCAATATACCGTAGTATCGTTTACTATTTTCTTTCGTCTTGCTTCTTTACTCAACTTCACAACAGTAAACGTCCATCTGCAGACAGGTGTAACAGTTTCCATTTCCGTCCGAGTATACGAGAAAAACTTCATTTGTGTTCCATTTTCAAATTCACCGCTGCTGCAGAGAGTGTACGTAAAATATTACCCGTAAGCGTTCATCTGCGCACCGTGATGACACGTGTGTCGTTCCGCCCGGCTCGCGGGCGAGTATTTCCCGCGCTCGTCGCAGTCCGTCACGCGCGACAGCCGGCGGGATACCTCGAGGAGCCGCCGACCGGCGCGGCAACAGCTGCGTCAAACCGAGCGACGCGCCGCGTTAATTTTGGCCGCGTGAGTGATTGCGCGGTGCACGTGTCAGCCGGCGCAACCGCCCATCCGCCATCGATCAGCCGGCACTGTGCCTCCGCCGCTGATCCGGCCGCTGGTGGGCCGTGTGCTGTGGGCGAGTGTCTCTGCAGCCGCTGCCGGAACCGGAAGCAGTCCGCCGCTGAAGAAACAATGAAGCAGCGCGCGCCGCCAGTTTGACGCCTCACTGCGCGCCACGCGACATGTGTGCGCCGGCGGCTCCGCTCTGCGCTTTTTTGTTTTTACACCAGAGCCCCTCCCTCCCCATACCTCTCTCTGTCCCTCTCTCTCTCTCTCACGCGAGTGTGCGAAGCTCTGGGGCTGGCCAACTTTCTAAACGAACATCTAATGGACTGAATTGATTGGCGCGGAGAGTTTTCAGTCCTGGTGCGCTTCAAGTGAGTATACCTGTTGCTACATTTACATCTACATCACTACTCTGCAGAGGCTTCAACAATCGTTTTCAGATTAAAAATACCATTATGAAATACACAGCTGTACTACTATTTTTTTTTAATTGAAGACAATCGATTTCGGTTCGCATTACACCATCTTCGGGTCCCAGCTCTGTATTCACATAGTTTCCATTGTTGTTGTTGTGGTCTTCAGCCCAGAGATGCAGCTCTCCATGCTACTCTATCTTGTGGAAGGCAATTCATCTCCCAGTACCTACTGCAACCTACATCCTTCTGAATCTGTTTAGTGTATTCATCTCTTGGTCTCCCTCTGCGATTTTTACCCTCCATACTGCCCTCCAATACTTTATTAATTCGTGATCCCTTGATGACTCAGAATATGCCCTACCAACCGATCCCTTTTTCTAGTCAAGTTGTGCCACAAATTTCTCTTCTCTCCAATTCTATTCAATACCTCCTCATTAGTTACGTGATCTACCCATCTAATCTTCAGCATTCTTCTGTAGCATAACATTTCGAAAGCTTCTACTCTCTTCTTGTCCAAACCATTTATCTTCCATGTTTCACTTCCATTCATGGCTACACTCCATACAAATACTTTAAAAAATGACTTCCTGACACTTAAATCTATACTCGATGTTAACAAATTTCTCTTCTTCAGAAATGCTTTCCTTGCCATTGTCAGTCTACATTTTATATCCTCTCTACTTCGACCATCATCAGTTATTTTGCTCCCCAAATAGCAATACTCATTTACTACTTTAAGCGTCTCATTTCCTATCCTAATTCCCGCAGCATCACCCGATTTAATTCGACTACATTCCATTACCCTCGTTTTGCTTTTGTTGATGTTCATCTAATATCCTCCTTTCAAGACCATGTCCATTCCGTTCAGCTGCTCTTCCAGGTCCTTTGCTGTCTCTGACAGAATTACAGTGTCATCGGCGAACCTCAAAGTTTTTATTTCTTCTCCATGGATTTAAATTCCTACTCCAAATTTTTCTTTTGTTTCCTTTACTGCTTGCTCAATGTACAGATTGAATAACATCGGGATAGGCTACAACTCTGTCTCACTCCCTTCCCAACCACTGCTTCCCTTTCGTGCCCCTCGACTCTTATAACTGCCATCTGGTTTCGGTACAAATTGTAAATAGCCTGCCACCTTCAGAATTTGAAAGAGAGTATTCCAGTCAACATTGTCGAAAGCTTTCTCTAAGTCTACAAGTGCTAGAAACGTAGGTTTGCCTTTCCTTAATCTATTTTCTAAGATAAGTCGTAGGGTCAGTATTGCCTTCCATACCAATTGTGATTTACAGACTGTTTCATTAACTATTACAAACTGTCTGTGCGTCAGTCAATATCAGAGATTGTTGTGTCCGCTGTGTTGTCTTTTCTGAGCTCTCTGAGTTAACGGAAAAGTCTGTAAGCTACAATTCGTAATGCAACTGTGAGTTGCTCTGCCCATAATGCTCCAAACGTTCTCTATCGGAAAGAGATCCGGCGACCTTGCTGACCAAAGTAGCATTTGGCAAAGACAAGCGGTAGAAAGTCTAACCATGTGCGGGCGGGTATTAGCTTGCTGAAATGTGTGCCCAGGATGGATTGCCGTGAAGGGCAACCAAACGGGGAGTAAAAATCGTCAGCATTCCGCTGTGCTGTAAGGGTGCCGAGTGAGACAATCAATGGAGTCCTCCTTTGAAAAAAAAATGGCACGCCAGGTCCCACTCTTCGCTGTCTGGCTATTTGGCTGGAAACACTCAGTTTGGTATGCGCACCTGAGTTCCTTTCCCGAAAACAATCTGACGTTGGACCGAAATCCAATGTTTTCAATAAAAGAATTGTGGCACGGCTATTTATTTCATAACGCAATTTGCAGCAGGATTATGGACATATATTGTGTTAAAACATTATAAAATACGTCGAAGACAGCGGTCTATTGACACACTGTCAACACGGCTTTAGAAAACATCGTTCTTGTGAAATACAACTAGCTCTTTACTCGCACGAAGTGTTGAGTGCTATTGACAAGGGATTTAAAATGGATTCCGTATTTCTGAATTTCCGGAAGGCTTTTGACACTGTTTTGACACTGTACCACACAAACATCTTGTAGTGACATAGCGTGCTTATGGAATATCATCTCAGTTATGTGACCCGATTCATGATTTCCTGTCAGAGAGGTCACAGTTCGTGGTAACTCAGGGAAAGTCATCGAGTAAAACACTCTCCAAGGTAGTGCTATAGGCCTCGCGCTGTTCCTTACGAATATACACGATTTGGCAAACAATCTGAGCAGCCGTCTTATGTTGTTTGCAGATGTCGCGGTCGTTCATCGACTAGTAAAGTCATCAGAAGATCAAAACAAATTGCAAAACCATTTAGAAAAGATATCTGCATGGTGCGGAAATTGGCAATTGACACTAAATTACGAAAAGTGCTATGTCATTCACATGACTGCCAAGTACAATCCGTTAAACTTCGATCACACGATAAATCAGTCAAATCTAAACGCCGGAAATTCAACTAAATACCTAGGAATTACAGTTACGAACTACTTAAATTGGAAGGAATACGTATAAAATGTCGTGGGGAAGGCAAACCAAAGACTACGTTTTATAGGCAGGACACTTAGAAAATGTAACAGACCTACTAAAGAGACTGCCTACACTACGTTTGTCCGTCATCTTTTAGAATACTGTTACGCGGCGTGGGATCCCTACCAGATAGGACTGACGGAGTACATCGAAAAAGTTCAAAGAAGGTTCAAAATGGTTCAAATGGCTCTGAGCACTATGGGACTTAACAGCTGTGGTCATCAGTCCCCTAGAACTTAGAACTACTTAAACCTAACTAACCTAAGGACAGCACACACATCCATGCCCGAGGCAGGATTCGAACCTGCGACCGTAGCAGTCGCACGGTTCCGGACTGCGCGTTCAAAGAAGGGATGCACGTTTTGTATTATCGCGAAATATGGGAGAGAGTGTGACTGAAACGTTACAGGATTTGAGATGGTCATAATTAAAACAAAGGCGTTTTTCGTTGCGGAAAAATCTTCTCACGAAATTCCAATAACCAACTTTCTCCTCCGAATGCAAAAATATTTTGTTGACACTGACCTACATAGGGAGAAACGATGACCACGATAAAATAAGGGAAATCAGAGCTCGCACGGAAAGATACAGGTGTTCGTTCTTTGCGCGCGCTATACGAGATTGGAATAATAGTAAACTGTGAAGGTGGTTCGATGAACCCTGTGCCAGGCACACTTAAATATGATTTGCAGAGTATCCATGAAGATGTAGATGTAGAACCAAGGCGTGTAGCTCTACGTCCGAAGCAAATCGACGACCACGAATGTCTTTCTTCAGGGCTCCAAACATACTGATGTCGCTTGGGGAGAGATCAAAACTATGTGCAGGATGTGTAAAGGCTTTCCAATGAGACTTCTGCAGCGTAACCAGAACAACCTCGGAAACATGTGGACAGGCATTATCTTGCAACAGAATGATGCCGCCAGTGAACATTCTGCCAGCATCCCTGGGCGTTAGGACTTGACGGCAAAGTGTACGTATGTCGCTGTGCGTTAATTCTGGGTCCGTGTTCCAAAAAGTTAATGACGAGCGAGCCCTTGCAGTCAGAGATAAAAGTCATTGTGACTTTCCCAGAGCTAGCGTCCACGGCTCTGAATTTTTTCGGCGAGAATGAATCCACTTGCTGCCATTGCTTCCTCTGACTCTCGCTCACCGGCTCAAACTGATGTCACCATGTTTCATCTCCCGCGACAATACAGGACGGGAAACGATATTCTTCATTGTCGTACTATTCCCGGTGTTGCAGCGATGTTGGCATTCTATTCAACTTCTGCACCCCCTTCAGACTGTGGGGTACCCACTTCGCACAGATTTTCAGGAACTTCAGATGCTCTGTCATAATGGCTTGTGCGCCGGCCGGCCGCTATGGCCGAGCGATTGTAGGCGCTTCAGTCCGGAACACGCGGCTGCTACGGTCGCAGGTTCGAATACTGCCTCGGGCGTGTTCTAGGGGACTGATGACCTCGGAAGTTAAGTCCCATAGTGCTCAGAGCCATTTGAACCATTTGAACCAAAGAAGGAAATGCATGACAGTTACGTTATGTGGGTTGCATGAAATTAGGCAATATCTCAAGTCAAGCACCCACACTTTGCGGGAGACACTATTTTCTAGGCATCATTAAGCGCTCACTGTGCGCTCAGAACTGTGAAGTGCGACCTGGCGCTATCTAGGGCACACCAAAGACACTGCACGACACATATGTGCAATGAGTCATCAGATTTTCACTGTGGTTTCCATTTCGTGACCGATCGTTCTATACTGTCCGAATAGCTCTCGTAGATTTTTTGCATCTTGTAAAATGTTCTGCCAATAAAACTCAGTCTTCGGTTTATCTTCCTCATAAATTTTCAGTATGATTGTTCCAGTTTAAGTTCGTAATTGTGATATCTAGATATTTAGTTGAATCGACAGCTTCTTTAGTACTCGCGTGGGGATATAATACTTTCCTTGTTTAGAGCCAGTTATCATTTCTCGCACCACACAGATATCTTGTGGAAACCATTTTGCAGTTCGCTTTGATCCTCTGATGAGTTTAGTAGACGGTAGCACCGTCTAAGAAGGCTGCTCAAATAGTCTCCTAAATCACGAATATAGATGAAGAACAGCAGGGGGCCTATAACATTTCCTTGTAGAACCCCTTCTGTTTCACTCCTGATAAAAAATCACGAATCCAGTCGCAGAACTGAGACGATAATCCACAGGGAAGCCTCTGAGATCTAATTAGACTGCGTTGTTTTGTCATAAATGGCCAGCCCCAAGAATATTCTCAAAGTCATGGTGCCTTGCACAAGTTCCACTGGAACCATGGATGCCCAAAATATGGTTCAAATGGCTCTGAGCACTATGGGACTTAACTGTTGCGGTCATCAGTCCCCTAGAACTTAGAACTACTTAAACCTAACTAACCTAGTGACATCACACACATCCGTGCCCAAGGCAGGACTCGAACCTGCAACCGTAGCGGTCGCGCGGTTCCAGACTGTAGCGCCTAGAACCGCTCGACCACTCCGGCCGGCTGGATGCCCACGTGAATGTTCCCCAGATCATAATGGAGCCGCCTCCAGCTTGCCTCTGTCCCATAGTACAGGTGTCAAGGAGTTGCTCCGCTGGAAGATGACGGATTCGCGCACTTTCATCAGCATAATGAAGAAATTATAGGGATTCATCAGACCATGCAACCTTCTGCCACGCGTCGCCGCTGTTATCCGTGCCGAAGGATGTAGGTGGTCATAATGTCGTGACTGATCAGTGTATATCCCTGCACGTTTAATCGTTAGCAGTGCCTCGACTAGATACGACGATTAGATGCGAGGACCATCATTAGAACCCACGAAAAAAAGGCTCACAACAGGAAACGAGAGATGTTTGGTACATGGAAGTCAATGAAAACTCTGACGCTGTTTCATGCACTAACTGCCTAATCAAATTGTTTTCATGATGCCTCAAGATCATGTTAATGTGATACGATGCAGGCACTTTGTACACTTTTTATTATGTTATCCTCTGTTCCCTGTGCAGTGGTTCTTTAAAATTTTCTGCTCAGTGCTGTGGAGCTGTTTCCGACCATTCTCTATGTTACAGGTCCTCAACTTTCCATCAGAAATGTACTGTGCATTTTAGAGGCGAAATACGCTCTCAATAATGATAATAATAATAATAAATCATTATTGGAGACGGGGGCACTCAAGAAAAAAACTCCAAGAGCATCCGGTGTTAACAACTGGGAAGACATGTACCGAAGCGAGAAATGAACATGGCTGGAAACGAATGAAAGTTCACACACAAGGACAGATCGCCCAAACAACAAAAAAGTAAGAACCATAATTATGAATCTTAGTTTACGTGACCTTGGACTCAGTTTTCTCTTCAGATTATTCCTTTATTCCTGGTCATAAAATTCTCTACGAGTTATCCGTTAAGGCCAATTTAGTTCCCCGTCGTCGAACTCTAACTTATAATTATTCTCTAACGACTTATACATATTCGCTAGGGAAATCGGCCATTAATAATCTATCACAGTTTTGGAATAATAATTATTGCGTACTTGCAGCACTAGAGTAAAAAAGTGACCTTATTCCCCATTATTGCACCTATCAGTGGCTTAGAGAGGAGTTCAGTACCCATCTAAAAATTGTTTTATTTCCGAATAATGTAAAATGACTGACATGCAGAAATGCAAGTTTTTAACATCTTTTGGAAATTTCCATCTATCCCTCAGACCAATTTTCGTTTGAAAATTATTATTCTGTAAAGCGAAACCTCAATTTTTACATGCACGGCGACTGAACGATGAGGACCGAAAAATAATGTGTTCATTAACGTAAAAGCTAATCATGTATACATATACAAGTAAACTGACTAGTTCCTCAAAATTTTCTATTAAAACGAATCTTACTAGCGATCTCTGGAACATGTAACGAAGTATCTAACTAATCGTTCTCAGTGCCGAACGCAAATGAGAGCAGCCGAATGCATCTGCACACTCTTCTGTCTTCAGGATGTTGTTTTTTTCTCTTCCGAGTAGCGTAACCCTGCACTCGATCCTCTTCTTGCGGCGGAGTGTCATCTTGAGTGCTTCGTCATTCTCCCACTTCCGCAGTTATTTCTGTTGCGAGTATCTTACTGACGCGACTCCTTAGTCACGGTGCGAAACGCATTTAATAAACTGCTTAATGACTTGCTCGCACAGAGAAACCTGTAGCGTGCTAACTTACGATACAGGAAGGTATTTAACATAGGCATAAAATCCTCGCCTGGATTATCGACCGTTGACTCGGTACATTAGTGTGTGCATTGTCAAATGTTCTGCTTGATCTCCACTTCCTCATCACAGACGCGATACAGTTTTACAGTATTCATACTAAGTACATTGACTTTATGGTGATCCGGTCACAGACGTAAATAAATCTTGAAAGAATTAGAAAGCCTCAAGAGGCAAAAAGCTTCAAGAGGTTGGGCCGAAACTAGAAAACATTCAACAAGGTAATGGACTGTTGTCCGAGTTTTTTACACGCTTGTTTGGTTCCTGCGTACCAACACGCACAGCTTTCTATTAATACATAACCAAACAACAACAGATAAAGTTACAGTTCACAAAATCTTGAACGTGTTGGGTCGGCACGAAGAAGTAAACTTGATGGTGGAAGAATGATACTAGAAAGCCTCTAAGCCGCCACAAAGCCGTTTCAGCACAGCAGTGAACAGTCTGTATAAGAGTCTGTAGGGCAATCTAACAGCAGTTAGCCAGATGCCAACAGCTCCCGGCCGCTGCCTACCAAAGGCGCCACGTTGTACGCAAGGAGCCCGTCTGTTCAGAGTAACGTCTTTGACTCGATAACGTCAATATCGATGTCCTTAACAGGGGAGGAGGAGGGAGGAGATTAGTGTTTAACGTCCCGTCGACAACGAGGTCATTAAAGACGGAGCGCAAGCTCGGTTGAGGGAAGGATGGGGAAGGAAATCGGCCGTGCCCTTTCAAAGGAACCATTCCGGCATTTGCCTGAAGCGATTTAGGGAAATCACGGAAAACCTAAATCAGGATGGTTGGCAAACCCAAGTTCTCAGAACTTTGTTGTCAGTGATTAGCCTGTTATAGCTTAGTTTTCAGTTTTGTGATCAAATATGGAGGAACTATTTTAGAATTTTGCTTCCTAAATTTATAAATATGTGTTGGAAGAACTGTTCTGTACCTGAAGAATGGAACACAGCTAAAGCTTTTTCTGTATTAAAAGAAGGCAATAGGAAACGTACAGGCAGTTATAGAGGAATAAGTTTACCAAATGCAGGATATAACATTAATGGGAAAGTTCTTAATCAAAGGCCACAAACTATCGCTAATGCAATAATTTAAGAAAAGCAGTCGGGTTTCAGAGAAGGACACGTTTAATGATAATTTATCTATTATAAGGCAAATAACTGAAAACTTCGGGCATTTGGATTAGAAACGAATTTAGCACTAATTTATTTTGAGAAACCCTTTTATAAGGTAAAAAGACAGCTTCTGTGGAAAATTTTGGAAATAATAAGTTTTTTTAATCATCTTATTAATACCATAAAAAGTCTACATGTAAATAAAAAGTAGAAGTTCAGGTTCGAAAATGTCAGATGCAATTTTAATAAATCAAGGTCTTCGACAAGGGTGCAGTCTATCACCCATTTAATTTAATTTGTATATTGACGACCTAGCTATGAAGTGGAAAGGTGAAATACATGTAGGAATTAAAATAGGATCTAGCGTAGTATTAAATACCGTACTCTGTTTTATATTGATGACCAAATAATAATACGGGACACAGAAGATAACGCAATACATTACAACTGCAAATAAGACAAAAACAGTAGCTTTCAAAGGAAATAACTCAGTCAGATCGAAAATAATAATAAATGAGAAAATGGTTCAAATGGCTCTGAGCACTATGGGATTTAACTGCTGAGATCATCAGTCCCCTAGAACTTAGAACTACTTAAACCTAACTGACCTAAGGATATCACACACATCTATGTCTGAGGCAGGATTCGAACCTGCGACCATAGCGGTCGCGCGGTTCCAGACTGAACCGCTTAAAACCCCTCGGCCACTCCATCCGGCCAATAAATGAGAAAATTAGAACAAGTATACTACTTCAGCAACCTACGGTGTGATATTAGTTTTAACTATGACAAAGACGTTAAGAAAAAGGTTTATAAATATCAAACTGTCTGCGGAACAACTGGAAGAACTATGGGAAGAAAAACAAGAAAAGAAACCAAAAATGAAATTATATAAAGTTATAGCTGTACCTGCTCTTGTTTATGGTTTCGAATCATGGGCAGTAACAAAGAAGAAAAATCACGTATATAAGCGGCTGTAATAAAATGGATAAAACAAGGAATGAAACAATACGATCGATTTTAAAAGTCTTTTCAGGTAATGATAAGGTAGAGGAGAACAGAATGAAATGGAAGGATCGTGTTGATAGAATGACAGAAAGCAGAGTGCCAAAAAAGATAATGCATTATCGACCGACTGGAAAGGGGGAACTAGGTAGACCTTGTCAGAGATGAATGGATGACAGAGCCCAGTACAGGTGATTTAAACACGTATTATTTGAAAGGAGATGATGATTATGATCAGCACCATCATCGTGGAAGCACAGTACATTCTCGGAACATATCGCTCAGTTTGTAGATGACTGAAGACGTAATGTTGAGACTGGGTACAAATTTGCCTCTGACTGCAACAATTCTTCTTCTTCTCCTAATGCTATAGCCTTTGGTGAGCCTTGGCTTCTTCAACCACTTTCTTTCTGCTCCTCAGTGTTTTCCAGCTCTTTTTCACAACCGGACTCCCATGCTGGTGAGATTTTCTATTACAATATCAGTCCAGCGTCTTCTATAACCGCTTTCCCGCTAGGAGCAAGGATCATATAGCTGTCATCATCTGCTTTTGTATTATATCCTCCTCCATTCTCTCCATGTGCCTAGCCTTCGTATTCGTTGTGATATGGCAAATTATACTATGCCTCATTCTTGTATTAATGCTAGTGGCCCCGTGTTACAACGTATCATTCAGTTTTTTACCTTCGTTATTAGGTTGTAGATTGTGCGTGATACTTTCTGCTTAAAGTTTCTTAGAGCGTTTACCGCATCTAACAACTGGTCGAACTAGGGACTTATATGTTAGAAGTTTTTTTATTCTTGTTCAAGGCTTTTTCCGAAAAGTCGTAGACTTGCAAGGTAATCTCTGTTCCCTGCTTGTATCTTTTTCCGTGTAGCCTTTGCCATACTGTTATCGTTTGATATTGAGGCTCCCAAGTAATTAAATTAGAGCACTCTTTCGAAAAACTAACCGCTTACATTTAGATCTTTAGCGGTTCTTCTGGTCTCATAGCGTTTCATATGCTTCGTTTCATTTTCATTTGTTATAAAGCCGATTTTTAATGCCCTATTTCCATTGCCAGGCAATTCTTCCTAATATTGCTATGCCATCGGCATATGCACATATCTGGCTAGTTCTCATTAATATGTTTCCTTTTTCATTGATCTTATTTACCAGGCTGTGCAAGACTACAATGGATAAGAAAGTGGAGAAAACATTACTTTGCTTCACTCCTTTATTGCAGAGAAAGCTTTCACTTCTTACTTTTAATATTTCTGCTCTTGGCTTTATTATTGTCGTTTGGATTAGATTTACTAGCACTTTGTGTAATTCTTGTCGGTTTCTGCTGTCAAAGGCTTTTTTGAAATCAATGAATTGAGAGTACTGAGCTATATTATGTTCAAATAACTTTTTCGTTATTCGTCTTACCACGAATACTTGACCAGTTGCTCCTCTGTCTGGCCTAAAGCCAGACTGATGTCCCCCAAGTATAGCTTCTGCGCACTTTTCATCATTTCGTTCAGTATACTTGTGAATATCTGCAAACATTATCTTCAGTACTTTTTATTGCGTTCTAACCGACTTCGAGGCTGCTAATCAGCGCCAAATTTATTCCTAATTTCATCATACGACTCCGTTCCCGCATTCCGTCATACTGGAAAGATTAAATACAAAAAGATGCAGTGTCATGAGAATAAAGTTGGTAATTTTCTATAAGAGACATAGAAACGAAATCAGGTGATAAAGTGGAGTGGCTCTTAGTACTGTATCTACGTAAATGTATGCGTATAACATTGGGCAGCGTAATTTCTGTTGTGCTTGAGTGTACCATGTATGACAGTTGCAACAAAACAGGATCTGAATGGCCTAAGTTGACACCCACTGTTTATCGCCATAGCTAGTACTGTGAATACTGTATTGTGTCACCAGCCAGTAGTGTGTTCTTTCTGCGTCAGATATTTCTGTCCTGAAATTCGCAACTTCTGAATGAAATTTGTTTCGTTGTGCATATGAGTTAGAGAAGAGACTTTCGCCTTAAATAAACAAACAATCGACAGTATAGCACAGCGTTGAGCATAACAACTACTCGATTAACGAATGCGATTTCGCGATGTGTACGCCGTCGCCTTCCAAATTAATCCACAAACATTTTTTTTTTTCTGCTTAAATTGGATCGCAAACAACGGCACAGCAAATTAACGTTGATTTACGAGGCGCACGGTCAGACTTCACTTCTGGCGCTGGTGTTACAGATAGCCGCATTACATTTTTAATGCGAGGCACCAGAAAAAGAGATGAAATAAAATTACGTCTGCTACTGCTGCTGCGGACGCAACATCCGGTGATCATCTGACCGCAGTCATTGGGGAGTGGGTGTCGGGTCCGGTCATTTTTCTCCGCCCGCTTTACAATACACAGTTTACTTTCCCCACCCCCTCACCCTATATGAACATCCCCCCTTCCCCCGCCCTCCACAACATCCCTTTCCGCCATTCTGCTCCGTTTCCAGTAGGATTCGAGCGAGGGAGATGAGAGGAAATTAAAATTCTGCTGGAATCCGCGCGGCCAGAATCCAATGTCCACATTTTTGTAACCGCAACACGTATTTTGAGTGAGCAATTTCCAGCGGCGTGGCTGCCTGGGGCAGGCGGGACGCTGTTGCAGCCCGACAACCGGCGCTAAGCGCGCAAAAAGCTGTTCCCGCCGGTAGCCGAGCGCAGTAATTACGGTCCCGCCAGCGGAAGGGCAACAGCAGAGCTCGAGGAGTGGCCGCAGGCTGCAGGCGTCTCCGTGCTCACTGTACCGTGCGTCGGCTTCCTTTTCCCGTGTAACCTAACAGGGCAAAGTATTAGCCAACCTCTTGAAAGGGATGATTTACAAAGGATCGCCCGTATGAACCTCCGAATGCTCTTTTCTCGCACGATATCCTTGAACCTGGGAGCGTCATGTGGGATGTAAGTAAGGCACTTCTTGCGATTATCGGGGGTTCATTATGCTCGTTCTGATGAGTGACGGAGGACACGTGTAAAAGTGAAGTAGTGGGAGCGGGAGAGCAGAGGTAAGGTGCCAATCCACTTTAAAAACATATCTTATAAACAGATTTTTTGTAAGTCTCTTCAAAACTTTAAAACACTTGATGCTGTAATTTACCGTCTAGTAAGGTCAACCGAAGACCAGTATCAGTTGCAAAGCGATGTAGAAAAGTTTGCTGTATGGTGTGGCAGGTGGCAGTTGACGCTAAATAACGAAAAGTGTGAGGTGATCCACATGAGTTCCAAAAGAAATCCGTTGGAATTCGATTACTTGATAAATAGTACAGTTCTCAAGGCTGTCAATTCAACTAAGTACCTGGGTGTTAACATTACGAAAAACTTCAGTTGGAAAGACCACATAGACAATATTGTGGGAAAGGCGAGACAAAGGTTGCGTTTCATTGGCAGGACACTTAGAAGATGCAACAAGTCCACTAAAGAGACAGCTTACACTACACTCGTTCGTCCTCTGTAAGAATATTGCTGCTCGGTGTGGGATCCTTACCAGGTGGGATTGACGGAGGACATCGAAAGGGTGCAAAAAACGGCAGCTCGTTTTGTATTATCACGTAATAGGGGAGAGTGTGTGGCAAATATGATACGCGAGTTAGGATAGAAGTCATTAAAGCAAAGACGTTTTTCGTCGCGGCGAGATCTATTTACGAAATTTCAGTCACCAACTTTCTCTTCCGAATGCGAAAATATTTTGTTGAGTCCAACCTACATAAGAATGAATGATCATCAATAAAATAAGAGAAATCAGAGCTCGAACAGAAAGGTTTAGGTGTTCGTTTTTCCCGCGCGCTGTTCGGGAGTGGAATGGTAGGGAGATGGTATGATTGTGGTTCGATGAACCCTCTGCCAAGCACTTAAATGTGAATTGCAGAGTAGTCATATAGATGTAGATGTAGATGGCCAGTTCAGAAAACTTTAAACAAACTCTGATAATCAGCATTAAAGAACATTATTAACCTTAGAAGCCGGCCGGAGTGGCCGAGCGGTTCTAGGCGCTGCAGTCTGGAACCGGCTGATAGCTATGTTTTAGTACTGAATAACAAGTATTTTTCGGTATTTGTTGGTCCCGGTTGTAAGAGGTATTTTCTTTTTTAATAATGACACAGTAAAACAAAGCGAAGTATCACTTACTAGAATTTTTTCGCTTTAAAAGAAACCTTTTATAAAAGGTGATTAATATTCATACATAATATCTGCATTGGTTTCAACTACTGCATTATTACGGGAAGTAGGAAAAGCGACCGGTGCTACCTTAATAATAATGCCGACGGAAACAAGTAACAAACGCTTGGCATAAGAAACTGTACAGCATCACTGAGACAATGATATCCCTGTTGCCGTGCGTCGTAGCTTCAGGTAGGCATGTACTTGCTCCCACCTAGTCGACACTGTAGTTTCTCATTGTCGTCGCCAGACATCCGTTGTATTGCAGAGTGGCATCAACCATAGTTCCGGAAATATTTTCACGAAGTGAAGTACAATGCTTCATTTGTTTTAAAAAATCAAAGATTTGTCTATCATTTTTATGAAATAATAGAAGAGAAAGGACATTATGGTAGCAGCAATACATTAAAAACTTAAAAATTCATTCATAGAAAGTATCTGATCTGCTGCCTGGGTCTACATGATATGTCTTGATCTGCTTGTAGCTGTTGAGAACGGCCAAATTAATACGAAGAACAAAATTCTACAACCTTAGTCTCCACCCCTTAATTCGGACTTTTCGTAACGACCAACTAGTGGTACTATCCCGACTACAACATGATTTTTGATCAGAGTTTCAAAAAATTGGAATCAATAGGAAAATAGTGGTGATTCTTTGCAGCATTCAACCACTTATCACTTTCCGAGAAAAGAAGCGAACGGTGAGTGGATTAAGTTTCTTTTTATTTGCCTGTTTAATATTTTGGTTCTACGTATCTTGAAACTCATAGAGTCAAAATTTCTCTACCTTTCTTCGATTTCTACGTTCATTGTAGCAAATAATAGTAATAAAATACCGAAAGTCGGTTATTTCGGAAACCGGTTATTCTGATCGATTTTAACAATCAGTTTAAATAGACTTCGAAAAGAAACCGGTACAACCGAAAACTAGTTGCTTCAGCGATAACCGTTATCCCTAGGAACAACGGGTGAAATGCAACAACGAACATCTCTGTAGCTCTACGCGATCCTCCAGTAAGCGGTTTGACCTGGCTGTGACATACCTGAAGTCGTGGAATCTTTTACACGGCGAATTTGGATCATTATCAAGGCTACACAGGACGCTGTGCTTACATTTATATTTTCGTTTTCCTATTTGTCGAGACTTAGGCCGCCATTTTCAGCTCGCGAAATGTGTCCATGTTTTCAAATAAGGAAGGGACGAACAAACACGCCTGGCAACAGTCCAAATACTTACTTCCAGTGAATTGGGTTTCCGTGAAAAAAGAAATGAGGTGCCTGCACCTACATGCTAAATGCATGCATGCAACAACAGAATCCATGTAGATAAGTCCACAGATAAAGGAAGAAAACGGAAGTACCTGCTCACTCGCTAGCAAGACTTAACGTCCAGCATGCTGAATAGTGAAACAGAGATCGACGTCCCCCCTCCACCTCCCAGCAGTTGCCCTCTATCGCCATTTGCCAGTTTTCACAATCATGGTAGTCTCCCTCTGTCAGATCTCTCGTCCTCATCATTCCAATTATTCCTTCTCTCCTTGTTAATTTTTGCCATGCACGCTCCATCCTTCTTGGCAGCGACCATTCCAGGACTGTTTTTGGCCATCGTCCTTGCTCCATTCGACGTGCATGGCCATACCATTGAAGAGTTCTGTTCTCAATTCTTTGCACGAATGGTTGCCCCATATCCTCCATTTCCTCATTTCTTCTCCGCTCTGTACTGATTATCCTGACTGTCCTTATTTCAACCACCTCTACTGCCGCTTCCCCAAGGCCCGTCCCTCTGCCCCGTATGTTGTGACATTTTCCACTACTATTTGCAGATTACTCTTTTTCTTTTGATACTGCCCGGCTCGACAGAACTTAGCAATTAGTTGCTTGTCTTGCCTGCTATATCCTGTTCTACATCTGCTTCACAGCCTCCCGAGGAATGGCTAATCGATCCTATGCATTTAAACTGATTTACAGCTTTAATAGTTTCTTGTGGCACGACTATATCTCTTTCATCTCCTCCCACAACTAGATATTCTAATTTGCTCTTATTTTTTCTAATGCCGCCTCACTGAAATGCTTCCATTAACTTCTGTATCATAAATCTGACATCCTGCCTCCTGCGTGCTATCAGTACCTGATCATCGACAAATGATAACACTGGGCAACAACCAAAAAAACGTCATGGGTTTCTCAGCTGATTTAGACTAATTTTGGTGTTCTGAGTCCGAATATCACATTGATTTTGCTCTATCAGGTCAACTTTTTGAGATACAGCCATAGGCCTACATGACCATTTTTCCCTGAAATGTAAGCCTTTTTATAGGCTTCAATATGCTAATATTAGGGGTTTTAAGGGGATTATTCAGGACATACGAAAACAAAAGAAGCCTTTAAGATTGTAACAGTTAATCATTCCAATAGATCCCTTTTTTTCTTACTATAGTATAAAATTTATTCTAATTTTTATTGTCTGACAGTCAACTGCATATTTCTATTACTATTTCAGATTGATATGGCTTCTGCGCGACGTTCATGCATGAATAATCCAGACGTTTTCTGCTACATCTGCGGAGAATACACGCTTTCAGTGGACAGGAAGAACATCACTGGATTTGTGAAGAAGGCCTACCAGGCTTACTTTCAAGTCAAGCTGGGTGACCAAGATAAGCCCTGGGCATCGCACACGGTCTGCAAGAAGTGCGTGGAATACCTCCGGCGGTGGACGAAGGGCACGAAAACTTCACTGAAGTTTGGGACTCCGATGGTTTGGAGGGAGCCCTTTGACCATGCATCGGATTGTTACTTCTGCGCCATCAATACTACTGGCATCAACCGGAAGAATCGGCACAGCCTCCAGTACCCCGACCTTCCATCTGCCCGCCGTCCAGTTGCTCACTGCGAAGAAATTCCTGTACCAGCGTTCACAGAGCTTCCTAACATCGACGACGAGGCCACCACTGCAGACGAGGGAGGATATATAGCAGACGAGGAGTATGAAGCACAAGATGGTCGGCAGCTCTTTTCACAATGTGAGCTTAATGATCTTGTTCGGGATCTCAGCTTGTCGAAGACTTCATCCGAGCTGTTGGCCTCCAGACTCAAAGAGAAAAATCTACTTGGCGAGGACGCGCGTATCACTTTCTTTCGTAGAAGGCATGAGGACTACATGGGCTACTTCTGCCAGGAGGAAGACCTAGTGTACTGCCGAGATGTCGCCGGTCTTCTTGTTAAACTCGGGGCTCCTACATACGATCCGAGAGATTGGCGACTCTTTATTGACAGCTGCAAGCGCTCTTTGAAGTGTGTGCTCCTCCACAACGGGAACGAGTTCGCCTCAATCCCTCTTGCTCACTCCACAACTCTCGTAGAGAAATATGAAGCAGTGAAGTACGTGCTCGACAAAATCCAATATGAGCAGCACCAATGGATCATCTGCGTCGACTTCAAGATGGTGAACTTTCTACTTGGTCAGCAGTCCGGGTTCACGAAATACCCATGCTTTATATGTATGTGGGACAGTCGAGACAGAGCCCAGCACTATGTAAAGAAAGTGTGGCCGCCACGAGAGCAGTTAGTACCTGGTGCGAGAAACATCATAAACGAACCTCTTGTTGACCGGGAGAAGATATTGATCCCACCGCTACACATGAAGCTTGGGTTAATGAAACAATTCACGCGTGCTCTGGACAAGGATGGGAGGTGCTCCCACTACCTGTGCCGAGCCTTTCCGCGACTGACCATTGAGAAGCTGAAGGCCGGCATTTTCGATGGGCCACAGATACGGCAGCTCATAAAGGACACAGAGTTCGAAAACTCCATGAACACGTTAGAGTGCGCCGCGTGTAAATCGTTTGTGCAGGTGGTGAACAACTTCCTGGGGAACACGAAGGCAGCAAACCACGCCAGACTCATCGGCAGCATGATAGAGGCCTTTCAAAAGCTCGGGTGTTTGATGAGTATAAAGATGCACTTCCTGTACTCACACATGGAGAAGTTTCCTGAAAACCTTGGGGCGATGAGCGACGAGCAGGGAGAAAGGTTCCATCAGGACATGCGCCAAATGGAGGATAGGTACCAGGGGAGGTGGGACGCAGTCATGATGGCGGACTACTGCTGGATGCTGAAGAGAGACAACCCAGCAGCTGCTCACAAACGGGAATCGAAGAAACGCCGATTCATGCCGTGAACTCTGAACTTTTGTGTCACGTAACGCTCATTGTTATACTAATATTATGATAAATATGCTTATTTACTTTGATGGAGTAAATAAAAACTTAATGAATTTGCATACTTTGACTTTTATTTCTTGAGGAAAACGGAAAAAATCTTCCGGGGTTTCTCAGCAGATGATACAAAGAAATTTGTTTTTTTACGAAAAATCGCTTTTAAAAAATTTCTGTAGCAAAAAATCCTGACCTGATAGAACAAAACCAAGGTCATTTTCGGACTCAGGGCATCAAAATTAGTCTAATTCAGCGGGAAAACCCTAGACTTTTTAAAAAATCTTTTTTTGTTGCCCAGTGTAATGAGTAGCTAATGTCATAGTGGAAAGGAAACCCATACCTTCATATGACTGATTCCGCAGTTCCAATACATACAGCATACATATCTTGAACAAGGTCGGCTACATACTGCAGCCCTGTCTAAGTCCGTTCGATGGCTGGAATGTCTCACTCAGCTTTCTTCCTACTTTAACTACTGCGTACTACTGGTGGTATATTAACTGAATTAGTGATATCTGTTGCACTTTAACATCTATATGTTCCATCGCTTCCCACAGTCCGTTGATGGGTACAGAATCAAACGCTTTTCCTAAATCCACAAATATTAGGTGCACTTCCTGATCCTGAGACTTTTCTCGTTTACTTCTCTAAGGCTAAAAATATGATTCATACAAGATCGTCCAAATGTAAAACCTACCAGTTCCTCTTGCATCTTTCCCTCAATCTCATCCTACACTCTGCTAGCCTCTTCATTTCCGACTACTGCAACCTACATCCTTCTGAATCAAAGCGTATCTGTTTTTCAGTTCAGCACTGAAATGTCGGCTGATAGAAGCGACAAAACTAACTCCCCTAGAATTATTTGGGTGCTTCTTGTTTCCTTTCTTTGTAGATACCAGATATGTGTGATACACACCACTCTCCCTCCACAATCTGTTTGAACTATTTACATATATATGTATGTATTGAACCGGGGACCTAGAAACGATGGAGAGGCTTCGTCCCGCCGTAGGCCTCAGTGGTTCACAGCCCCACAACAGGCCACAGCAGTCCACCCACCCCACCGCCGCCCCACACCGAACACAGGGTTATTGTGCGGTTCGGCTCCCAGTGGACCTCACCTTCCCCCCCCCCCCCCCCCCCCCCCTCTCAGTAACACATACCAGACGAGTGTAACCTCAGATGTTTGCGTGGTAGAGTAATGATGGTGTAAACGTACGTGGAAACATTGTTTGCACAGTAATCACCGACACAGTGTAACTGAGGCGGAATATGGGAAACTAGACCGCATTCGACGAGATAGATGGAAAACCGCCTTAAAAACCATCCACAGGCTGGCCGACGCACTGGACCTCGACAGTAATCTGCCGGACGCATTCGTGCCGGGGACCGGCACGCCTTCCCACTCGGGAAGCAGCGCGTTAGACTGCGCGGATAGCCGGGCGTGCCTATTTAATGTAAGTCTTACCATTTGAGGGGGTCTATATTTCCACAATTCATTCACAACTCCTCTCAGTCCAGTTGCCTTTCCATTACTTGCCTTCTTTTCAGCATCTCTTTTACCTTTTCCCCTAGTATAGATTCTTTGCTAATGCACTGCTCTTGTTGTAGAGGTCTTTCACGCAATCTCTTCTTTTTTCTACAGAAGTTCTTCAAAGTGCCTTTTGCTTTCCAATAGATATAGGTTGCGGAATTGGTAGCCATTTTCACCTTCTTTATCATCCTCCATGTGGAGGTTAGTAATCATCCTCCATGCGGCTGTTAATAACCATCCTCTAACATCGGAAATTCACTGAGGCTTTTTGCGGATGATGCTGTAGTATATCGAGAGGTTGTAACAATGGAAAATTGTACTGAAATGCAGGAGGATCTGCACCGAATTGATGCATGGTGCAGGGAATGGCAATTGAATCTCACCGTAGACAAGTGTAATGTGCTGCGAATACATAGAATGAAAGATCCTTTATCATTTAGCTACAGTATAGCAGGTCAGCAACTGGAAGCAGTTAATTCCATAAATTATCTGGGAGTAGGCATTAGGAGTGATTTAAAATGGAATGACCATATAAAATTAATCGTCGGTAAAGCAGATGCCAGACTGAGATGTATTGGAAGAATCGTAAGGAAATGCAGTCCGAAAACAAAGGAAGTAGTAGGTTACAGTACACTTGTTCGGCCACTGCTTGAATACTGCTCACCGGTGTGGGATCCGCACCAGATAGGGTTGATAGAAAAGATAGAGAAGATACAACAGGGCGCAGCGCGCTTCGTTACAGGACCACTTAGTAATCGCGAAAGCTTTACGGAAATGATAGGTAAACTCCAGTGGATGCCTCTGCAAGAGAGACGCTCAATGGGTCGGTAAGGGCTTTTGCTGAAGTTTCGAGAACATACCTTCACCGAGGAGTCAAGCAGTATATTGCTCCCTCCTACGTGTATCTCGCGAAGATACCATGAGGATAAAATCAGAGAGATTAGACCCCACGCAGAGGCATACCGGTAATCTTTCTTTCCACGAAGAATACGAGTCTGGAATAGAAGGGAGAACAGATAGAGGTACTCAAAGTACCCTCCGCCACACACCGACAGGTAGCTGGCGGAGTATGGATGTAAATGTAGATTTGCGGCTGTTAGTATTGTTTCTTATTCCGTTGTATTTTCGTTCCATTTAGAACGTCAGTAATGAAACTTGACGGAACACTTCATTTTCACAGACTAATACGAAGCGAAAAAATGTAGCAGTGTCGCAGAGAGTCATAATCCGCTGTCACCTGCAACCAACAGACGCAAGTGTCCAAGAGCACGGATCAGCGCTCCATCGCCGGGCAGCCGGTCCAGAGAGCAACAAGTAGCCGCCCGCCGCCTGTGCGGGGCCATTGTGCTCGGCCGGCCGTCGTCTGCGGGCTCCCCGACGGCACAAGTTGCCCAGCACGGCCCATAATGGCGACATTCAGCCGCCTCTCAATCCACTTCCGCCCACGATAGGCGCCACGCCGGCCAGCTGTTCCTGCGTCGCCGCAGCGGCAGCATCGAAACAGGGCGACAGCTGAGAAGAAGCCGCGTCACGTCATAATAGGGCTTCCCTCATAACAGTTTCTTCATGTGTCTGCAGCTGCACTCCATGATCAATGTTAAATAAGTCATTTTACGCGAGATAAACGATTGTGGTTTCAAAATTTCTTATCCTCGCCAACAGATCCCAAGAAATAGTATCGACGGCAAGTGGGAGATGTGCACCAAATAAATTAATGGGGGATGGTACTGATCCTCAACGTTACACAAAACAGATCAGAACACTGTCGCAGAAGCAACGAGAAAGAGGATGCCAAATTTAAAAGAACACAAAATCGTCAAGGTTGGCGAAGGTTTACCGAAGTTCAATCTCTGTTGATCCATCATGGACAGGGGACGTAAGTAATTATCAATATCAATGAAATTCGCCAACAGCCATGTCAGTGAGATGTTATTTTATTTTGACTACCAGTTTCGGCATTCTACTGTGCCATCTCAGGCTCCAGTATTCATCTGTCAAATAAACGATATTGTCGTACAGTGCCATATATTCCTGGATATCGTGAATTCAAACCGTTTCACAAGTGCTTCATAGCAAGTTTCGAATGAAGTACTTGTGAAAAGGTTTGATTTCGCGACATCCAGGAATATATGTCACCGTACGACAATATCGTTTATTTTGAGAGATGCATATGGGGCCTGAAGATGGTATAGTGGAATGCCGAAACCGGTAGTCAAAATAAAATAAAAATAACATTCAGTTACATCGCTGTTGGTGAGTTCCAATCATACTGACAATAGTTTACAGAAGCTCGAAATTCAGCACGAACTTCAGTGCGAGATGCTTTCAACGGAATCCACAAGGAATCTCTCTCTCAAAACCTGGCAGCAAAGCCAGAGAGATTCTGCTCGTACGTAGAGGACACCACCGGCAAGACGTAGTCGATACCTCCACTGCACAACAATGATGTGATGTTATTGATGACAGTGCCACTAAAGCAGAGTTACTAATCACGCTTTTCGGAAGTTCATTGACAAAGGAAGACGGAGTGAATATTCCAGAATGCAAATCAAGGACAGCTGCCAACATGAGTAGGTTTCCTTGGTGTATCGAAGCAGCTTAAAACGCTTAAAAAGACAAGGCCTCACACAGGTTGCATACCAGTCAGGTTCCTTCCAGAGTACCCTGATACAATAGCTCCATACTCAGCAGTCATATACAGCCGCTCCCTCTTAGAAATATCCATACACAAAGACTGATAGTTTGCACAAGTCACACCAGGACCAAGAAAGAACATAAGAGTAACCCGCCGAATACAGACCCGTATCAGTAAAGTCGATATACAGTAGGAATTTCGAACGTATGCTGTGTTCGAACGTTGTGAATTATCACGGAATAAAAGACTTATTGATAAATAACCAATAACAACACAGATGATATCGTTCGTGTGAAACAAAACTAGATATTTATTCTCATGAAGTAATGAGTGCTCTCGACAGGTGATGTCAAATTCAATCCATATTTTTAGATTTCCAGAATGTCTTTCACACTGTTGCTCACAAGTGACTCCTAATCAGTCTGTATACCTGTGGAGTATAGTTTCAGCTGTGTGACTGATTCGTAATTTCCTGACAAAGATTCACAGTTCGTGATAATTGACAGAAATTCATCAAGTAAAACAGAAGTAATATGTGGTGTTCTCCAAAGAAGCGCTATAAGAACTCTGCTTTTTCTGACCTATATAAAGGACACAGGAGACAATCTGAGCAGCCCTCTTAGATTGTTTGCAGATGATGCTGTTATTTACCGTCTTGTAAAGTCATCAGATGATAAAAATCAGTTGCAAAATGATTTAGACAAGATATCTGTATGGTGCGAAAAGTGGCAATTGACTCTAAATAATGAAAAGTGTGAAGTCATCCACATGATAACTACACGGAATCCATTAGTTTCATTTACACGAAAAACGACACAAATCTAAAGGCTGTATATTCAACTAAATATTTAGGAATTGCAATTAAGAATATCGTAAATTGGAATGATCAAATCGATAAAGTTGTGAGAAAGCAAACCACAGACTGAAATTTATCGGTAGAACACTTAGAAAATGTATCAGGACTGCTAAAGAGAATGCTTACACTACGCGTTTCCTTCCTTTTGTAGAGTATCCCCGTTCGGTGTGGGATCCGTATCAGAAACGCTTCACGTAGAAAATCGAAAAATTTTCTAAGAAGGACAGCTCGAAAGGCGGGTTTCGTTACGACAAGAACGTCTCATGAATTTTCAATCACCAACTTTCTTCTCAGAGTGTGAAAATATTTTTTGGCGCCCATTGACCTAGGAAGACACGGTCGCCGTAATAAAACAATAGAAATCAGAGCTCGCCCGAAAGATTTTAGCTTTCGCTTTTAGCGCGCTGTTCGGTAGCGGAACGGTAGAGAAGCAGCTTGAAAATGATTCGATGAATCCTCTGCCATGAACTTAACTGTGAAATGCAGAGTAATCATGTACATGTAGATGTACATTGGTGTCCAAAATTAAAGCACCAAATCGTTATTTCCCCTCCACGTGTCTAATTCGCGATATAATCGTACAAACTGCCAACAGATGGCCTTACGATCGTATTCTGCACGGAGATGGCATTTCGGTCAACGGAGAACCACGCCAAAGATGACGCCAGGGCACCTATCAAACGGAGTAGTTTTTGCCGGGTAGTCCCGCATCCACAATTGCTGTGTTAACTCACAGACGGTGCAGTGTGGCACAGAGAATACCCCTACCGGCGTGGCTGCGGTGGAAGACCATACGAAGAATGGAAGCAGGACTGTCGTAAAGTCATGTGGCCCGTTGGCTTAACATGAAGCTTTCTGTCGTTTCTTGGATATGGCGACACTTTATAGAGACCGAAACTGCATCCCGAAGACCAGTGTAAGGCCGACCACGTGCATCTGACTGTAAGGGCTTGACGGTACCACCTTAGCATTGTGTAGCAGCTGGCATCTGGTGCAGCATCCACTGACTGTGTTGTATCGAGGCAAACGGTGTAGAGAGCGCTTCGAGAGAGTGGCCTTTACTGTCGCAGACATGCTGTGTGTGTGTGTGTGCGCCTCTGATGTTTCTTCACAGAAGGGAGCGTCTGCAGTGGAGTCGTCAACATGTCACCTGGACAGTTGAACAGTGGGCCAATATTCTTTTCACAGATGAGTCACGATTTGATCAGGAGTGATTCTCGACGGATTTGAATCTGAAGAGGATTTCGAGACCTAAACATTGTGGAGAGAGGCCGATATCGAGAAGGATCGCTAGTGGTGTGTGCAGGTATTGTGTCCACCACTCGAACATCTCTTCATGAAATTGTACGGGTGAATCGGAAAGGTTTAACTGCCGTCAGGTGTCGTGACGTCTTGCGTACTCATGCACGATGTTACAAGGTGCTGTGCGCCTAGTCTTTGTTTTGTTGGACGATCGTACTCGAGTGGTTGATGTCTTCGTGAAAACGAAAGATACTGCACGCATGGCGTGCTCTGCTCATTCTCCCTATTTCTGTCACATAGAGCAGGCCGGAGTGGCCGTGCGGTTCTACAGTCTGGAGCCGAGCGACCGCTACGGTCGCAGGTTCAAATCCTGCCTCGGGCATGGATGTGTGTGATGTCCTTAGGTTAGTTAGGTTTCATTAATTCTAAGTTTTAGGCGACTGATGACCTCAGAAGTTAAGTCGCATAGTGCTCAGAGCCATAGCCATCAGTCCCATAGGTCATGTCTGGGATGCACGAGGGAGACGGGTTGAATCACGTCAACATCCATCCACCACTCTCCATTGCTTGCTTGCCTCAACATGACGTTGATCACCTAACTCACAGCACGCTCCGTCGTTCTCAGACCTGTATTGCTGCCACAGGTAGTCACACGCCATAGTGTACGCAATAAACGGAATGTATGTGCATTTCTGTTAAACTGAAAAAAAAACGAAGAATATTTTCGTCTACTAATATGCATGTTGCAGTTGTTTACGTTCTGTATTCTCTATGTTGTTTCTACTTTGCTCTGGCAGTTGACCCTGAACGTAAATATATGTAGCATAATGGGTATACATAAGAAAAGAAAAGCTCCGATTGTACAGCCGGAAACAGTTTCTACCGATAAATATATAGTAGTAAATATCTTGAGTTATCTCCAGTGGGATGACCATATAAAACAAACAGCAGAAAAACCAGACGCCAGACTGTGATTCGTAGGAAGTATCTTTAAGAAATGTAACTCATCCACGCAGGAAGTGACCCATAAAACGCTTGTTTGACAGATTTTTGACTATTTTTCGTCAATATGGGATCCTTACCAGGTAGAACTGATAGAATAAGTGGGGAAGATACAACAAATAAGAGCACGTTTGCTCACGGGATCCTTTAGTCGGCCCGAGATTGTAACCGAGATACTAAACAAACTCCATTGGCAGACGGTACAAGAGAGACGTTGTCCATCACAGAGAGGTTTCGTAAAACTATCTGACCGTGTTCAATATGGACGCTACCATTGAGCAGATGTCCATCTGTCTCTTAAAAACTCACACAATGCATTTACTGAACAGACTAGCTTAGAGCCCGTTGCTTCATTCGCGTCGACTAGATCTGCAAAGATATTTTTTTAAATTTCTAATTCAATTTTTATATTCTTCTAAACTTTTCACCCTAAATACGGTCATAGTAGAATCGTCTTTGGGGCTGTACTTATGAACAAAAAGCGACTGTTGTAGCTGGAGTCCAAGGTCTTTGTTAATTATATTATATCTTTTGTGTTCTTGTACTAGTATTTCCATAGAAATTTCATTCCCTAGCACGTATTTTTTTATAGCTAACTTGGAAGTGAAATATCAGTTCTCGTAGACTTACCTTACAATTTTTTTTAATATAACGAATGTTTTCTTAAAATTTTTGTCCCCTGTTTTACCCCCTTAGTGGTTGAATTTCCAAAAATGCAGAACCACGTATTTCTTTACTAATAATTCCGACTAGAAAGCAAATACCAATTTTCGTAGGTCTAGTTCCAGAGTTGCCTTGTATCGCGACATATTTCAGACAGCTTCTCATCCCCCATTTCACCCAGTTAGGAGTGTAACTTCGGACAATCCCTTCCCTAATGATGCCTACAGTATAAGATCCACACTCTCTCCAGATTTGAAGTTCTATCCTCATCGGTTTGTGTCGGGCGATGATGAGTTAGTGAATCAGTCTGATCCCATGTCATGCCTTTAGGGGTTTAATTTCCAATATCAGTGAAACGCGTGTTTTCTTTGTTTCTAACGGAGAATCTTAATAAAATTTTAGTAATTTTAGCTTCAAAAATGCTTTCATAATGTATTTTTGGAGCCCTGAAGAAAGATATTCGTAGCTGTCGAATTGCTACGAACGATACAATCGTGGTTCCACAGCCGTGCGGGGTAGCCGAGCGGTATTAAGTAGTGTGTAAGCCTAGGAACTGATGACATGAGCAGTTTGGTCCCATAGGAACTTAACACAAATTTCCAAAATTTCCATGGTTCTGTAGACAACCGCAAAACTTTTCCCGTGAAGGCAATGACCGCCTTGTCACTGGCCGTCTTGTCTTACAGTGGGATCAATGTATTAACAGTTGCACTGATTACTTCTGAACTAATAAACAGTTTACTCACTTTTAGGCTTCTAAAGTCAACGCTATTAAATGATACCGCCATTTATGTCACGTATTTTGATAGTTGCAAACTGACTCATTAAAACTGTAGGGTACTTCCCTTTGAGGTCATGATTTTGGCAGGAAGGAAGATTTCACAGTAACAGAAAGAAACTAGAAAATTGTTAATTTGTAATTATAATACACGATAAAAATATTTCTTTCGTCGTTTCTTATCCGAATTCAGACTTGAAATCAAAACGGTCTCACAAGTGTTAGAATCCAGGGACTAGATGTTTTACCAGTATCAATGTCGATAACAGGCTAAAATCGTAGAGATAATCGATTCCCGGAATGGATGAAATGCTTATATACATAATTTAGTTTGTACGGAACCCTCAGTGGGTGAGTTCTACTCACACCTGCCCAGCTTTTTTCTTCATTTCATTTGACTGCCTCTTATGCTTATTAAAAGCACTTTAAAACATCATACGTGTTTTTTATGAAATGTGTAATGTTTTTCATGTGCACGGACTACTTTGATATCGCATGTGAACCACCGATTGTTTTAGTCTCAAGCTGACAGTCGTACCGTAACATTTGGTGGTATTTGCGGCGTAACTGTAAGGTCGAAGCACCTGTTCCCCCTCTACGAACTGCGCTGCGCGCCCTCTAGAGTGCGCACGCCTCGGGGTTGCCCGCTGGACTCAGCAAGTCAGTTTCGGTGTTGTGCGGCCTGTGGAGCGCGCTTCGCTACACAACAAGTGGCACTCCGGAGAGGCAGGGCAATATCGCCTCTCCACAGCTGCTGACCCCATCCCGCCTGTAGGACAAATGCTCACAGCCAGCACAAGTGGAGAACACTGAACGCAGCGTCCGACACGCTTACATTCCTCATATCGCGGGATTGTGCTTGATATGCTGAAAGGCTGATGGACTGACCGGAGAAAATGATTAGTGAATTCTCCACGGGTATTTCACTGGAAGTTCACATCTACAGGGTGCCCATAATTAATATTCCAGTTCCAAAACAACACCGACTGAGGTGTTGCTAATGATATTAGACTACGAAAGAGGGGTGCACAATATTGGCTCAAAAAGAGCGGGTATGATAAGGTAAAGGAGATACAGGGAAAAAATAGGGAGGAGAATCTACCAGTTCCGTACTAACTCTAAAAAACAACAAGAACGACACACTTCGTTGCCACTAAGGGAGCTATACACTACTTGTTGGGACATGCTCCTTCCCCCAGCCACTTACTAAAAATGAGGCAGCGAACCACAGAAACTTGTGAATGTGGAGCAATCTGTTTTTCCTGATCACGTCGTCTTGGTGTGTGCCGTTAGACAAGATGTTGCACACCAGGATATGAACGCATTTGGAAATGCAAAAATCCATAATATAATAAGGAATGAGGAACTGTGGCATAAGCTGAACTCGCATACAGTTAAGATATCAGCTTATGAACTGCAAGCCTGCATGACTCAGAGACAACCAAGAAGTGGCTATACATCATAACAACGCGCCACGGCAGAACAACCATTTACCATACCTTTCTGGAAGCAGTGAGGAGACGAGCCTCGGGGAGGACCAGGAATGACTTCCTGACACTCTGACAGCCATGTCCCAATCTCTACGCCTTAAGTGGCGTAGGAGCACAATCCCTGTGAAACCTGAACTGCACCTCGACGCGCCGCGTGCTAACCTTCCAGACAAACGAGGGATCCAGCTCTGTTCTAATACTAAATAGGGTAGTTAGTGTAATGTAGTGTTGGTAGTGTAGTACTGTGTAGGATAGTGCTGTGGTAACGTAGTCCAGAATTATAAATTACAAAATTTCTGACTTTCCAATGACGCGTAGTATAATAGACAAGTAGCTGAGATTTCTGGATTCCGGATGAAAAGAGGCCTGTGCACCAGATTGTCAAATGGTTGCACACAGACGTTTTTTTTAGTTTGAAAGGTGTCTACTGGAGCACACTTGTATGTGGCACCCGAATATTATTGTAAACCCAACTTAAACTATGATTCTATTAACGATGTATATGTCTGAGGGACTTTGTAATGCGGATCGCTGACTGTGCACGCCCGCAGAGCCAGAGATACTGGTTCTGGTCTGAGGTAGTAGTGTTGGAGTAAAAGAGCGCCAGGGGCACAGTTGCAGGTAGCTGTCTGTGAGAGAAAGACGATAGAGTAGGAAGTTTTTGCGGTGTGCTGTGTGAAGCTACCAAGTGTTAGATTAATTTATGTATCTCAATATTGCTGAAATTGGAAGTAGAAGCCTTCACGTAACAAGGTAAAGAGGTTAAATGCTTACGATTTTTGTTTTTACCAGCGCGTTAGTATAGGTGAGTTGGCTGATAATTTGTAATTGTCGAGTAGACCCAGAATGCACGTAAACTGTTTGATAAAAATGCTACTTAGATATTTCACTGTTGTAATGCTTCTAAGATTTGTCAGCAGAGCTATATTTAATTTGTTGATTTGCATTTATACTGGTTTAATAAGGTTAGATAATACTTGCTGTATAAATTTCATTGTTCGTGAATCAATGTATTTATGTAAGTCTGCAGGCTTTCGTGGCCGTTGTTACTGAAGTTAAAATCTTCTGGGTTATTAGGCTGCGTCATCTTTCCGCTAAAATGTTCGACGTTTCGACTCCTCTGCTGGGATCTTCCTCAGGATCTTTTGGTGTCCACTACTGCTAGAGCACTGTCAGAGATGAGTGTCGCGTCCACTTATAAAGGGTGAGTTCTCTGGCGTTCGTGCTGGAGAAGTGATAGTATTGGTTAAAATACATGTGGCTACCATTGGTGGGCCATAGTCGTAGGCTAATACAGAAGAAGGGGCGTTGGTAGCTCCTCTCCTGTGGATACCATTGGCGGTCATCGTCATTGAATAGAAAGGCACTATTCCACAGTTATGCTGGAGGAGGGTTATTGGTTGAAATGCCTGCTACCGCTATTGGTTGGTCGTCATCAGTGGTTAGATTCGAAACGGACAGAGCAGGAGAGGGGGAATGTTTACCCAAAATATTATTGTCCGCCGATCTGACTAGCAGCGCGTTGTTTATGCCACTCACACACCGCGGCCGCGTATTTATTTCCTTGATGGCGGGGAACCACGATGCCGGAAGCCTATATCCGTCCTCTCTATTGAAATTAGATGAATTCTTAGAAATTTCAACCGCTTCTCGGACCTTTCTTCTGTAAATGTTTGTTTCTTTAGCCAGTACACGTACGTTATTAAAACCGATGGTAGAGCCACAGTTCTCGTGATGTTCCGCTACTGCCGATTTTGCACTTTGATTTAGCCGCATGTGCCGTTCGTGTTCCTGAATGCGTTCTTCAACAGTTCTTCCCGTTTCTCCTATATACACTTTGCCGCAGCCACATGACACTTGATAGACGCCTGCATTCTGGAGGTAATCAGGCGCATCCGTTCTCCGTCGGAAAAAGTCTTTTACTTTGTTTTGACTAAAGAAACATGTCTGAATACCATTTTTCTTTAAAATTCTGCTTATGGGGTCAGTGATCCCAGATGTGTGATGTATTTTTCTGACCAAATTCAACTGTCAAACGTTTCTGAAAAGCCAAACTTAACTTGCAGTACAATTTTACTAAAAAACTGAGTGTTAGTAATTCACCACAGTCAGTACCGCCTCCCTGTCCAGGTAATATATTTTATCAAAGAAGTTGGATTTTTTATAAATGTTTTCATTTAACAGCCAAAATAATTTCATGCGCATTTCAAAGCCAGCAATGCACACGCTGAGCCTGTAGATAGCATATTTATATTTTTTTCTGAGAGACCAGAATATATCGCGTTTCACCGTTGCTGCTTTAGAGGTAAGACAATTTAATTTATTTGTTATGTGCACAGGGACCAAAGTTATCACTTGGGAACACGACTATAGGATTGAGTACCTAAGGTGCTGAATATATTTTGCAGTCACTGTATCTCTTTATTGCTATTGGGAGTTGCACTCGCAATCGATTCGTATAAAGTTTTGCCAACAATAACACTTGCATGTAACTACGTAGGCTTTCCCGGCGTAATAAGTCTTGAAAGTCTTTTCGGGTTTGCTGCCGGATCCTAAAATCAACTTGACTCGATATTTCGGCGATCCAACTGTTCGCCATCTTCAGGGAATGCTGCTTCTGCTGATGAGTCCCGCTGAGAACTGACGCAAGATTGCAATTCGACGTCGAATTGCAATCTTGCGTCAGTTCTCAGCGGGACTCTTCGACGTCGAATTGCAATCTTGCGTCAGTTCTCAGCGGGACTCATCAGCAGAAGCAGCATTCCCTGAAGATGGCGAACAGTTGGATCGCCGAAATATCGAGTCAAGTTGATTTTAGGATCCGGCAGCAAACCCGAAAAGACTTTCAATAACACTTGCAGTTACAACACGCTATGACAATTCGGGTTTTATATGCATTCCACAGTTCAGACATTCATTGAACGTAATCGTAAAGATAATTTTTTTAAAGGACGTTACAAGTTATTATTTTTTGTATTATTTAATGTAGTTATTTAAATGGATAAAATCTGCATCGAATAAGATAATGTTATATGCTTTATTCATGCCAATTCAGGTGCAACATTCAGCCTGTTCTTTTATATAGAAAACGTAATATATAAATAAATAAATAGTTTCAAAACACTGTAGAATGAGAACCACTGCTCAGAATGACTTCAACTTTTTAACGATGTATTATTGACGCAAGGGAGAAACGTTATGGAAGGAAAAAAAAAGATCAACGAAAATGGACTAATAGATGGCGCTGTAAGCGTCCTAACGCAAATGAGGTTGGCTACAAATGACGCCGGCCGAAGTGGCCGTGCGGTTAAAGGCGCTGCAGTCTGGAACCGCAAGACCGCTGCGCTCGCGGGTTCGAATCCTGCCTCAGGCATGGATGTGTGTGATGTCCTTAGGTTAGTTAGGTTTAAATAGTTCTAAGTTCTAGGGGACTTATGACCATAGCAGTTGAGTCCCATAGTGCTCAGAGCCATTTGAACCATTTACAAATGACGAATGAATCGTAATACGATCGCTAATGGTTGAGTTTCACATTGCACCATCCTAACGGTTTAATGTGCAAGCACCGATGAATATCTGCGGTGCTCTGGTTTTCCGCCATAAGAAACCCAATGACAGCTCTCTGCTTGCAATGCAATTCCGTTACAGAAGCCAGTTCAAAGCTACGTATAGTGCCGCTAACTATCGCAACTTCATGAAACTATAGGGGATGAACCGGGAATACGGCACGATGTCTCACAATAAATTTCGTGTTTTCTCAACCGAAACTGGCCTAGAAAAAAATGTGTTTCATTACTTATTGCACGCAGCTCGTAGTAATCGGGTTTGAAGAGTGAAACACCTTTGAATTCGTCTGTTTCATAACTGCCATAAGACTAACAGAAACTAAAATAGTTTCATTTGAAAAACTGAAAATGATATCGATAACTCTGTTATCAAAATAGTTACGAAAATCTGCTATACATCGTTTATTGGGGACTGTCTCACAATGCATTTGAGCGAAAATGGAACTACGATAGGTATAAATTAAACGGCTCCGTTAATATTTTAGGCGAACAGCTTAGTTGAATCACCCTATATATATATATATATATATATATATATATATATATATATATATATATATATATATATATATTCTGTTTCATTTTCACTTTGTGTAGTATTTTACCTTTTTGTATGTTTTTGTCCCTTCTATTAATGTGTCAAAGTAGTTCAGTTAAATTATAAACACGAATTTACCTTAAAACATGGCCGACAATGTGTGAAGGTCCCCAAATTCTGTTTTGAGCCACTGAATCAAGGTGAAAATTGGGATGCAGTGTGACTGCGAATTCCACAACTGATCATTTTATTCACGAGACTTGACTCCTAATTTTTTCGTAAGGACTTGGCTGACGCGATATGAACGACGTACAAACCACCATAATTAAAGAATTGCGGCGAATGTATTCGAAATTTCGAATAAGGACAACCATCAGCTATGTAAGGGTATGACGGCAATTAAAATCTGTGTCGGATCCGTATTTAACCGCTTTACGCGAGTGATCGTCTTCACACCTTTGGTTACCCGCGACCTGCGCCACGGCCCACACAAACTTCCATACGTCGTTCCTGCTTCACAACCTGTACTCGTACACACATTACGTAATTCCTGTGCAGGGTAGGACATTTTAATTGAAAGATAAATATGATACTACAGTGCCTGTGTTGTTAAGAAGAACAATGCATTCCCGTCTTTATCCGCTGATACCAAGGAGCGACTTTCAATTAAAACGTCTTCCGCAGACGGGAATTACATAATGTGTAGACGGATACAGGTTGTGATGCAGGAACAACGACATGTGGAATTTTGCGTCTGGTCGCGTATCGTGCACGGATCGCCGAAGCGGTTAAGGCGACTGCTGGCGTTAAGTGGGAAATCTGTGTTCGAGTCACAGTCCGGCACAAATTTTCGTTGTCGTCATTCCCTTACACAGCGGATAGGTGTCATTCGCAACTGTGAATACATTTCATGTATGTAATTTTCACTTTGCATCGGAGTGTGAGCTGATATGAAACTTCCTGGCAGATTAAAACTGTGTACTGCACCGAGACTCAAACTCGGGACCTTTGCCCTTCGCGGGAAAGTGCTCTACCATCTGAGCTACCCAAGCACGACCCACGACGCATCCTCACAGCTTCTGTCCCGCCAGTATCTCATCTCCTACCTTCCAAAATTCTGAGAAGCTCTCCTGCGAACCTTGCAGAATGAGCACTCCTGGAAGAAAGGATGATAGAGCGCTTGTCCGCGGAAGGCAAAAGTCCCGAGTTCGAGTCTCGGTCCGGTACACAGTTTTAGTCTGTCAGGAAGTTTCACATTTCAAGTATTTTGTAGTGGTTGTAGTCACCAATGTATGTCTGAAGGAACATTACATCTTTCTTTGTAACAACACAGGCACTGCAATATCGTATAATAAAAGAAGGTGGGCAGTTGTGGTCACTCCTGTGGAGTTTTCAAGACATACCAGTTACGAGCAGGGCAGTGTTTCAGATGACTGGATTCAGTAAAATAGTACAGCGGCAAAAGTGAGCACATGACGCTAAGGTGGAGCTATTTGTATCTTTTATGTTGATCGGTAAGAAACAAACAACCCATGAAGTTTTTGTTTCGTTTGTCTACGATTTAAAGCCACCGCAAACGGCCTTGGGCAATCAGCGGCCACAAGATATGTATAAATATATCCAAGAGAGTTGCCGATTTAAGATTTTACATGGAGCAGCCCTTTTATGACCACAAGAACTAAATATTGGAGGTTTGAGTGACAGTGGCACACGAATTTCCTTCTGCTACATCGCATAAGATGGATCGGCGGAATATAGATGTTAAGTTCCAGCATCAGAACGCTGAAGAAAGAGAATCACTGCTCTTCAAATTTGAACAGCACGTTATTGACGCAGGGGGTAACGTCAAGCAACAAAAAATTGACCAATATTTGACCAATATAAGGCGCTGTAAGCGTCTGAGTGCGCACACCACCAAACGCGAATGTTTCTCAGTCTGCGTCCGAGACGGCTGATGACTGTCTCCATGACGGATCACACGTTGCTGGTCACGTTCTTTTATACGGACGGCGACAATGCGCCAGGTGTCCTGCAGAAGTTCCGTGCACTCAAGTGTCCAGAATTCTAAAATGAAAGTTTTTCCGAGCGCTATGCGGCAGAAAGAGGACAGGAACTGGTCTGACGTCTTTCGAAGATGACAGGAGGTGGTATGCAAACATGCATTGCAGGGGGGAATGGCCCGAAGGTTGTACATGCCTGCGAGCGAGATGAATAAAATCCTACGTCACATCCTGCGTTACTATCGATACTAAATCACCAATGTTCAGGAGTTGCTTCCTGCTGATGAGACCGAAAGACAAACGTTCGCGCTGAAGTTTCTTGGTAGCGTGGTAGTGGACAATGACCAGCCTTGGAACATTCTGCCGATAGACGAAGTCCATTTCTTTCTCCAAGAACATGAAAATACACAAAATTGCAAGATATCTGGAAAGGAAAATTCGCACGCGCATCAGTCGTTACCACTTCGTTCAGCAAAGGTTACTGTGTGGTGCACATTGACAGCAGTAACAGTTCCACAGCTGTTGGCTGCCGAACTTGTGCAGTCATGGTCAGTGAAGAGTATGGATGGTGTTGTGTGCAACTCAAACCATAGCAGTCATATTGCGTGTGGTGTCACCACCAGACACCACACTTGCTAGGTGGTAGCCTTTAAATCGGCCGCGGTCCGTTAGTATACGTCGGACCCGCGTGTCGCCACTGTCAGTGATTGCAGACCGAGCGACGCCACACGGCAGGTCTAGAGAGACGTCCTTGCACTCGCCCCAGTTGTACAGACGACTTTGCTAGCGATGCTATACTGACAAACTACGCTCTCATTTGCCGAGACGATAGTTAGCATAGCGTTCAGCTACGTCATTTGCTACGACCTAGCAAGGCGCCATTACCAGTTTATATTGAGATTGTAAGTATGTATCATCAAGAGCGATGTTCTCCAATTATGGATTAAAGTTAAGTATTCCAGCAACTACGTACTTTATTTAGTAGACTCAACTCCTTTAACTGTTCCAGACCTCACGCCAGTCTGCTTGAGCTTAAACGCGTGCATTTCGGCCTCCTCTAGCAACACGGTGTTGGCTCTTCTGCCAACACATCATTGCGATTCGTCTATTATTTGTAACACACCCCATTTATGTTAAGACGCTTAAAACGCCACCAATCGGTCTTTTTTTCCCATGCGTTTCCCCCTGCGTCAGTGATCTGCTGCACAAGTTTGACGTCAGTCTGAGCAGTGGTTCTCTTTCTACAGCGTATTGAAACTGTAACCTTAATTAATGGAAACTCTGTATGTGGATCTGCCTGCAATGTGTGTTGCGAATATACTAGTAAAGAAGTAGTAAAGTAAATCGTCGTACTTGAACCTAACATTTTACTGCAAGGACAGCGAAAATATAGTAAGTATAAACTTAGTTCCTTTCGTCATTTGAGGGAGGGGGGGGGGGGGGCGGTCACGGAGACAGTTTCTTCAAGGTCTGAAATAATATGTAAAATTTGTTCGAAGTTGATAAGTGCATTCATTCTGAAATACTGGATGAACAGATATACGCTGTAATACTTGTCTTACTATGTTAAACCTTGTCCATAAAATTATGTCTCTTATGAGTAAATTATGACAGCATTTTAAATTTTTAAATCTGGTCAACAGCTATATGAAACATTAAAAAATAAAATTTTTGTTGTCTCCTGGAAGCCATTAGAAAGGCAATCTGCAATGTCAGTCATGAACCATGAACCACAAACCGGGTAAATTAGATAGTAACGTATATATTTAACGACGGTTTACTAATATTGTGTAATGGTTCATACACAATGGTATATGCACAGCGAAGTGCCACCGAGTGGAAGTGGACGCTGGCCGTCCTGCATTGCGGCCGCAGAGGGTACTCGTTGTCCAGAGACGCTTTAGGGGTGGCTCAGCGGACGTGTACCATTGGACCCTTCAGGTCCCGCATAACTCTAACGGCGCCAGACGAAACCTTGCAATTCCGTTATCAACCTTGTTGTGTCATGGGATGGTATGGGTACGTGAGACCACAGCCGAGTGAGAATGTCACTAACGACTGCTGCTTTCAAGAAGCTTTGCTTTACTGACACAGATTTTGGGCTATTATGACCATTCTCAGGTGGCTACATTTTAATTTCATTACAGTATCCGCCAGGGACCAAGTATCATTGATACTGTAATGAAACAGATGTAGCCATCTGAATATCGGCATAATTGCCCAAAACTGGTCATGGCATTAAAATATAGCTTCTTAAGAGTGTTGGCTGCTGGCTGCGTTCTCTCACAGCAGTCCTTAAATGAAATTGTAAAAGACCCAGCACGGATGCAATAACGAACAATATTTAACTGAACTGCCCTTTTGCACTAGATAAGCTAAATATTAGCAGTTCAAAAATTCTTCAATGAAATAGAAGGATCTCCGCAAAAGCTATCTTCAAGGCAATTAACATCAGTAGGTAAGTGATCAATGATTTTGATTGCAGCATTATTTACCCTTCTCTAACCTTAAATCAGTGTTAATGAAGAGTGGTGTTAGATTTTCTTATAGTACTGTAATTTTGGGTTCTGAAAAACAATGGATTTCTTACCAAAAATTTCATGACAGAAAATGTGGATAGGACTGGCACACCCTTCCGTTGCCTGCGCTTTCCATTCCACAGCTCTCACGACAGGTGACGCTTTGTTGACGAAGCAGATCGTTAAATTCGAGAAGACAGTATTTGATCACAACATGATGTCCCTGAATTATGTACAAATATCAGTGGAAAGGTGGCAGAGAACGAATTAATTAGGATGTGGAACTTGTTAGTGGATTTGACCACTAAAAATAACATTTAACTGAAAACACGGCTTTGCGTTCCTAGACGTTCTACACGCCTGCGCATAGCTTTCCTAGTAATAGGTAAGGTTACTCGCAGTTCCAACACAAAATTCTTAAAAGGTGATTTTTATACTTTTGTAATTCGTATTAACAGTTACTGAATACTTTGTCACATAAACCCAATAAAAGCATTCATTTACTAGGAGTCTCGCCGTTTTACGTCTCATATAATTTACGTGGATCATTTCGACGCAGTAACAACGAAATGTTTAAAATCTGAAAAATTCTCCTCAATACATTTCGGATTTGCTTTGAAAGTTAAGGCGGAATGTGCTTCAAACGCATACTCTCACGTTATCAAACAGTATGCCTAAAATTTTAGGAATGAATACGTAAAATTTTATGTGGTTCTTAATAATAGAATAAGGCAATGTTAAATTCAGTTTTCCAAAATTTTTATTGAAATTCGGAAATTACTATGAAATTATCAATTTTATTACATCTACAATAATTAATGTTTGTTTTTCTCGTAATTTATTAACTCAAGCAGCCCCAAAGTTGAACTGTGCTGTGTCTACATCCACATAAACAATTATATGTAAGTAATTTTGTACATAATAAAAAAGACTTTAGAACATGTTATATCTTTTTGGTAGAAATCCATCACCTTTACCTACATATCTCAGAAACAAAAACTTAGCTCTGTCTGTTTGTTTGTTGCACAGTGAGAAATGTACGGGCCAAGTATCAAGGCATTATATCACAGAAGCCCAGAGTTTTAGGTATATGTCACAAAATATAGTTTCTGTGAAAATGAATTTAAAAATTAAACTTATATTTTCTTCACTTATACCTATTCCGGATGCTCCAGGACGGGACCTAGTATCTCCTTTGTCGTCAAGACTTTTCATATTACTGCTTTTATTTTTGTCTTTCTTCCTTTACTAGATCCTGAATCGACATTTCAGCTCTAGATACACAACAACCGTCAACTTCCTTAAGGAGCGTTAAAGTGAACCATTAACCGCGATGCTCAAACGCTGTAAGCTTTCATTTTTTCTGTTCCCCTCATTAAAAACAATTGGAGCGTCATACGTTGCAATTTTTAAAACTGTTGTCTTCTGGCAACGTTTCCAGATAATCGCATTCAAAGACTCTTTTGGATTCTGAGTTTTGCCTTTAACTCACTTACTTAGTAGGTCAGTATTTGGTTCAAATGGCTCTGAGCACTACGGGACTTAACATCTGAGGTCATCAGTCACCTAGAACTTAGAACTACTTAAACCTAACTAAGCTAAGGACATCACACACACCCATGCCCGAGGCAGGATTCGAACCTGCGGCCGTAGCGGTCGCGGGGTTCCAGACGGAAGCGCCAGACCGAAGCGGCCGGCGGTCAGTATTTGCCCGAAACGTAAATGTGGGCTTGATACCAACAATTAAACGTTGAGGAATGCATTTCTTGTCGCTGTTGGAACTGTTACTATACAGACAGTTGCGATAAGGAACGGGGCCAGAAAACATCGAAAAACATACAGTCTTTTCATCACTTTTATACGGTTTCGAAAATGAAACTATCGGAAATAGTTGTCAAGGAATTTTACAAATGAATGCAAAGGTAACCAAAAATTTAATTCTTGGTTACATTTACACACAATCCCCCCTCCCCACACCACTAAAATTCATGAACTTTAACTTTCCAACTCCAAATGCGACGCATTCATAATTCTTTAAGTTGCAGAGCTCCAAATATTACTGTAACTTCATTCATGGTACCAATGTTTACTTCTCCGAGTCAGTTATTACCCCATCAATGTCGCTTCATATTTTCTTCTAAGTTTCTCTTCTCATAATCAATACATCTAGGATCCCACAATATTTGTGTCTGTTGATACGGATCGATCTGAGTCAAAGAACTTCCGTCTAGTCACTCCATAGCCGCGTTAATAAACTGAACTTGCACTGATGTTTCTCGAATGCTTCCTCGTCGAACCTCTGTTCCAGTGGCTTTCACCAACTTACGGTCCTCCCCTTTGCGTTCATCGGAGAGTAAACGGCAGGGAGCGTTGCGCCATAGACAGAAACTTAAATATTCACGATTCGTGTTACCGACACTATTCGCTTGTTTCAGTAACGGAGCACACACAGGTTGCCAGCATAGTGGACAGCACATTGACGTTGTCTGACGAAATAAAGGCTGAAGCTCAAAATAAACCGAGACCGTATTTGCGGCATGTTCTGCTAACGTACGCTGGTGTCCTTGCTACGGCAGGCGTCACTCGCCGCGAGCAAGAAAACACTTGGCGTCACGAAAGAGTGGACGAAACCGGTCAACTCCTGCTAATACCTGCTGCCAGAAGAAACACGGAGGCAGAAACGCTTTGTCAACAGGTGTCTCTTTGCGCAGTGAAGTCGCAATGCGCAGCACCGTGCAGTTCGTTTACGCAACTGATACTAAATACTCAGTGTCATATTTCCTTTCTAATCATGCACTGCATAGTAAACTAGTAAGCAATTCTGAGCATGAACGTAACTTTCAGCGTTTTGTATTTATTTTTTCGGTCATCTGTCTTCTGACTCGTCTGATAAAGCACTACACAATTTCCTCTCCTGTACCATCTTCAAACTTCACGTGGGTCTACGTCCTCAGTTATTTGCTGGACATATTCCAATCCCTGTCTTTCTTAGTTTTCACTGTCTACTATTCCCCATGATGTCTTAACACGTGTCCTACAAACCTGTCCCTTCTCTTTTTCACTTTTCCTTGTGTTTCTCTTCCCGCCGATACTGCGGAGAAATTCCTCATTTCGTACCTTACCAGTAGATCTTATTTTCAGCATCTTTCTGAAGCAGCACATCTCAAATGTTTCGATTCTCTTTCCCATTTGTCTCACAGTTCAACAGTCACCTCCATACAATACTGTGCTCCAGACTTACATGCTCAGAAATTGCTTCCTCATATCAGGGCCTACATTTGATACTAGTAAACTTCTACTTTTTTTTTTTTGCCTGCAATGCCCTCTTTGCCTGTGGCAGTCTTCTGCTTACGTCTTCCTTGATTCATCGATCAAATTAAGTTCTGTTTGCCTGGTTCATGGTCCACGATTTTAATGTCTCGTTTGTAATTAATCTCATTTCTGCTACTCATTATTAAGTTTTTATTTCTTCGATTTACCCTCAATCCATAGTATGTGTGCTCATTACACTCTTAGTTCTACTTAACAGGTCCGCCAGTTCCTCCTCATTTCCATTCAGGACAGCAATATCATCAGCGAATGTCATCGTTGACAACCTTTCACCCTTAAAATGAATGTAAACAGTCTCGACAGCAAGAAACCTTTATTTTTGTGGTTATCAGTTTCGGTCAGTTAGTGACTATCATCAGACCTCTTACTGAAGTACGAACATAGAATGGATTAAGAAGGATGTGTACAAATGGTAGTATCATTTAATATACATGTTATATAACAAATAACAAAAGAACAAATTATACCCATGTTGGTAGGCGGTGACGATGGCGGTGACGGCGCAGGGTTTACGAACTCCACTCACGTCAACTACTAAGAAAAGAGATGCAGCTGTTGCTTAAATACGCGATTCATACAGGACTTGTTACAGTAAGGTGTATAAGAATGATTACACGAAAGCTAAGAATAAATGAAAAAATAGTTGCCCTACATTATATTAGGTAACTGCTGTAAACAGCATTTCGTCTGTCTGTGATAAAAATGTACGATAGTTGGAACGTTAATAGTGGCAACTCTTTATTTACAGCTCGTACAAGATAGATACGTGTTTTAAAGTTGTACTGACCTTCAAGGTAGTCACTAGCATTGTGTAAAACCGCCGGTTCTAAGTTCTAGGGGACTGATGATCTCAGATGTTAAGTCCCATAGTGCTCAGAGCCATTTGAACCATTATTTGTGTAAAACCCGTTGCAAGCGATGTGGAAGTCGTAGGATACGCTTAGCAGTGCCAGTTGTGTGGACAGTTCAAACGGTGCGGTCTACTGCCCGACGAATTTGTAGCAGTTCTGAAGCGAATGCCGTGAAGTGTCTCCCTAAGTTTAGAAACCGAGTTGAACTCTCGACGGCTTAAGTCAGGGGAGTGCAGTAGGTGGCATAGCACTTAGCAGACCTATCAGTCAAACAAATCAGTAACAGCTTCCACTGTATGTGCTTGAGCATTGTTCTGCAAAATGATGGTCGTAGGTTGTGTTCCAAAAATGAACAGCATAGAGACAGAATTGATGACACTTTCTGTAGGACCTGACCATTTACCGTGTAAAGTGCAGTAGTTGACTGTTGAATTAAAGATCGAAAGCAATGAATAACACACAATGAATGCGACTGGTGGCTATCCTGAAATACTTAATTTCAACAGTCGGTAAGAGTATGTAATTATTGTGTTTAAAAATATTGGAGTATAGAGTAGAATATGGATAGAGTATTAAAGTTGAGATTATTATCGTGCACGGGAATGCTTATGGGCCTCTGTGAACTGCGATTATAAAAACAAACTGAAAAGACTAGACGCTTGAAGAGAAATACGCTCTTGGAAAGTGATATGCACGATGTGGATAAGGAAATTGTGTCTTTATTGACATCTTCTTGCAGTTTACTACAAAGAGAAAGAAACTAATCTGGAAGTGACTTTCTACGGTAGATAGAGCTCTGCTAAAAGAGGTGCTACCTTTGGAAAATACAAGGCTACGTAATTCATTAGCAGTTCGAAATCTGTAACTTTCATTAGGGACAAAAATTATGACATATCCCATACTCCCATTCAGACATTAATTTTGCCTTACTGAACTGCTCTGCACTTTTTGAAAGAGAGGACGTCCACCAGCATCGTTTCTCTTTCTTCTTTTTTCGATGATCAGCTTCTTGCATTAATATAAATGCTGCACATTCGACGATTGCTAAGTCCCCTTCTTCTGCCATATAGACAATTGAAATTGAAAATAAAACGCATCTTTAGAACAACCTCAAGACGGGAGCAATGTCGGCAAATTATCAGCGCCAACTGCGATTCCCCATGGCCGAATCGCTTGGCCCAAGCCCTTCGTTCGGTATACTGAAATACTAAACACCTTTTTCCAAAGCTGTTTCACAGAGGAAGACCGCACTGCAGTTCCTTCTCTAAATCCTCGCACAAACGAAAAAAAGGCTGACATCGAAATAAGCGTCCAAGGAATAGAAAAGCAACTGGAATCACTCAACAGAGGAAAGTCCACTGGACCTGACGGGATACCAACTCGATTCTACACAGAGTACGCGAAAGAACTTGCCCCCCTTCTAACAGCCGTGTACCGCAAGTCTCTAGAGGAACGGAAGGTTCCAAATGATTGGAAAAGAGCACAGGTAGTCCCAGTCTTCAAGAAGGGTCGTCGAGCAGATGCGCAAAACTATAGACCTATATCGCTGACGTCGATCTGTTGTAGAATTTTAGAACATGTTTTTTGTTCGATTATCATCTCGTTTTTGGAAACCCAGAATCTACTCTGTAGGAATCAACATGGATTCCGGAAACAGCGATCGTGTGAGACCCAACTCGTTTTATTTGTTCATGAGACCCAGAGAATATTAGATACAGGCTCCCAGGTAGATGCTATTTTCCTTGACTTCCGGAAGGCGTTCGATACAGTTCCGCAATGTCACCTGATAAAAAAAGTAAGAGCCTACGGAATATCAGACCAGCTGTGTGGCTGGATTGAAGAATTTTTAGCAAACAGAACACAGCATGTTGTTATCAATGGAGAGACATCTACAGGCGTTAAAGTAACCTCTGGCGTGCCACAGGGGAGTGTTATGGGACTATTGCTTTTCACAATACATGTAAATGACCTAGTAGATAGTGTCGGAAGTTCCATGCGGCATTTCGCGGATGATGCTGTAGTATACAGAGAAGTTGCAGCATTAGAAAATTGTAGCGAAATGCAGGAAGATCTGCAGCGGATAGGCACTTGGTGCAGGGAGTGGCAACGGACCCTTAACATAGACAAATGTAACGTACTGCGAATACATAGAAAGAAGGACCCTTTATTGTATGATTACATGATAGCGGAACAAACACTGGTAGCAGTTACTTCTGTAAAATATCTGGGAGTATGCGTGCGGAACGATTTGAACTGGAAAGATCATATAAAATTAATTGTTGGTAAGGCGGGTACCAGGTTGAGATTCATTGGGAGAGTCGTTAGAAAATTTAGTCCATCAACAAAGGAGGTGACTTAAAAAACACTCGTTCGACCTATACTTGAGTATTGCTCATCAGTGTGGGATCCGTACCAAATCGGGTTGACGGAGGAGATAGAGAAGATCCAAAGAAGAGCGGCGCGTTTCGTCACAGGGTTATTTGGTAACCGTCATAGCGTTACGGAGATGTTTAGCAAACTCAAGTGGCAGACTCTGCAAGAGAGGCGCTCTGCATCGCGGTGTAGCTTGCTCGCCAGGTTTCAAGAGGGTGCGTTTCTGGATGAGGTATCGAATATATTGCTTCCCCCTACTTATACCTCCCGAGGAGATCACGAATGTAAAATTAGAGAGTTAGAGCGCGCACGGAGGCTTTCAGACAGTCGTTCTTCCCGCGAACCATACGCGACTGGAATAGAAAAGGGAGGTAATGACAGTGGCACGTAAAGTGCCCTCCGCCAAACACCGGTGGGTGGCATGCGGAGTATAAATGTAGATGTAGACAGATAATAAGCCGTATGCCACTGCATTGGCGACCAACGTTCGGCCGTCATTCGTTGGCCTACTTTGTGCGTGCCTCGGGGCGGCAGCGTTCGCGCCCTTCCGTGCCTGCCGCTACTGTGCCGTGCTGTGTGCCATGGTGTGGGGGGAGGCGCCACCCGGCTGCTAGCAGCGCGTGGCCGACACGTGATTAATAGGCGGGCCGGCCACCGCCGCGGAGTCGCTCTTTTTACGGCGCGCCTTCAGTCCTCCTCGCGAGACACGTGTCCCCGGCGGCGAGGATAAAAGCGCGCGCTGCGGGCTGTGACATATGAGGGCCACGCCGCTTCCTCCCCCATTGAGCAGAAAGCCCGAGTGCCGTGCCGCGTCCTCGACTTAGGGTATTCTCCTCGGCTCATTTGCATGATTAAAGAGAAACTATAGCTGCAGTGGTAGGGACACAATAACTGACACACTTAACCTGTGTGAATTTTAATATTCGTAGTCTTAAATTGGTTACTCACTACGGAACTGGCACACAGCAATTTATATACAAATACAATGCTGGTAAAAAGGGGAAGCACCCAGGAGTGATATTTCAGTGAAACAGTGTGGGACAAATAAAAGTGGCGTGGAGAACAGAGTTCGAAGGTACAGAGAAACACAGAAGAGGAAAGGAAATACAGTATTAACCTGACTAGAGCTGACTACAAAACCCGTAAATTCAACTAAATACCTTTTACGAACAATTTAAATTGGAAGGAACACACAGAAAATGTTGTGGGGAAGGCTAACCAAAGACTGCATTTTATTGGCAGGACACTTAGAAAATGTAACAGACCTACTAAGGAGACTGCCTACCCTACGCTTGTCCGTACACTTTTAGAATACTGTTGCGCGGTGTGGGATCCTTACCAGATACGACTGACTGAGTACAGCCGGCCGGTGTGGCTGTGCGGTCTAGGCGCTTCAGTCTGGAACCTCGTGACCGCTCCGGTCGCAGGTTCGAATCCTGCCTCGGGCATGGATGTGTGTGATGTCCTTAGGTTAGTTAGGTTTAAGTAGTTCTAATTTCTAGGGGACTGATGACCACAGATGTTAAGTCCCATAGTGCTCAGAGCCATTTGAACGATTTGACTGAGTACACCGAAAAAGTTCAAAGAAAGGCAGCACGTTTTGTATTATCGCGAAATATTGGAGAGAATGTCACAGAAATGATACAGGATTTGGGATGGACATCATTAAAAGAAAGGCGTTTTTCGTTGCGACGGAATCTTCCCACGGAATTCCAATCACCAAATTTCTCCTTCGAATGGGAAAATATATTCTTGACACCGACTTACATAGGGAGGAACGATCACCAAGATAAAATAAGGGAAATCAGAGCTCGTACGGAAAGATATAGGTGTTCATACTTCCCGCGCCCTATACGAGATTGGAATAATAGATAATTGTGAAGATGGGTCGATTAACCCTCTGCAAGGCACTTAAATGTGATTTGCAGAGTATCCATGTAGACGTAGATGTAGACGTAGATGTTGAAAGTGGCCACCATTCATCTCTTGGCACTTCTGGGCCCTGGTCGGCATGTTGCTGAAGGCGGATTGAAGCTGGACTGCTGGAATTGCTGCTCTCTCATCCAAAATGTTCTGCTGGAGTTCTTGAAGACTATGAGGGCTGTTGCCATATACTAGACGAAGTAATCGCACACTGACTTATCAGGTGATCAGGTTGGCCAGTAGGGGCCGCGACCAGACTGACCTCTGCTGACAAATCTGTCAGGAGTGAAGTTCGGCCGGCTGTGTGGCAGTTACTTCATCCTATTGGGTATAACTGTTGGTCTTTCGTTCTTCGTTAATGTTGCCACAAATGGTTTCAAAGTGTTGGTAATGTTTTGCTCCGGAGTCAGCGTCTGATGAAAGAAGATGGGACCAATAATGCGGTGTGCAGGCATTGTACGCCAGACATCAACCTTCTGATAATTCAACGGTGTTTCGTGGAAGTTACGCGGATTCTCTGCTGCCCAGAACCTGTATTCTGTGAGTTGATTTAACCACTCAGGTGAAACCAGGCTTCATTAGACGTAAAGAACAGATCAACGTCCAAGCCTCATTGTTATCTCAGTGAACAGCCACTCACCAAATTGGAGGCTTTGAGGAGCATCTGCTGGTTTCAATGCATGTGCAGGTGCAGGTGGAGTATTCGACATGATAAGCCAGTCTCTTGTGACAGGCGTCGGGTTGATTTGTTAGGACTCTGAAGGATTTTACAGTGAACTACAGGCACAGTTTCTGGCGTGTGGGCACGTTTCGGAATGTGTTTGACTTGTTCAAAACAGATCCTTTCTGATTCCGTCTTCGGGTTAAGCGTTCCACGGCACCCTCTGCTGGCACTTTGACACCATTAAACTTCTCAGCAAACAACTGACCACACCGTTTCCCCGAATTTGTTGTTTCGTAACTTTCCACATTAACATCCGTTTCTCCACTGTGAGTACCATCATGCTGTAACGTAATTTTCCACAATGAACACATGCTCTCGTGTGAGTATCGCCATCCCCTTTCCACTCCTCCACTCACACTGACAGCCCGCACTACGTTCTAAACCAATGTGGATCACATGGCGGGCGTATGAGTGGTTTGCACGTCACGGGGTGTGGTTGTATTCGTACATTCGCGTCCACATGTCCGGGGCACTTTTATTTGCCCCACCCCGTATATCGAGTCAAATTAACGAAGAACTTGAAAGCATCGGCCCACTTAACATGAAACTGCACCTTCTCTGACCTGGAAGCCTGCACTGATGCATTCCTGAAACAAACTGTCCCATTATCGTTGTAACTGGCTCTTCATACCATTAGTACTGTCTCGGACAGAGTTGGACCCACATATCTTCTTTCGGAGATAGATCTGGGGAGCTTCGTGGCCATAAGAGTACATCAATGCCAGGCAGACTGTTCATAGCGGAAAATGTGGTATGTGGAGAAGCATTGTACTCCTTAAAAATGGCACCACAACACTGTCCCATGAGCAAGCAGGATATCCATGACACACCGACACGCCCTCAGAGTTCCCTGAATCATTACCAATTCGAAGTCATACCCAATATCTCTCTACATCATGACGCCATGATTAACACCGTTGTGTCTCTTCGAAGGGAAGAAAGGAACCTCCCCATAGGTTGCTTCTCTAGTCACCGACGAAGGCTTCCAGAGTAGTGCAGAACAGTGATTCATCACTGAACACTAAGCGCCACCTTTCATCAGCTGTTGATGGTTCCTGGTCGCAGCACTATTCCAGATACAGTTTTTGGGTTGTGGTGTTATCAGCAGCCTACGCAGAGGACGGTTATTCCCTGGTCTGGTTGCCAAGTTCCTGACTAATAGGCCGCGCGGGATTAGCCGAGCGGTCTGAGGCGCTGCAGTCATGGACTGTACGGCTGGTCCCGGGCGGAGGTTCGAGTCCTCCCTCGGGCATGGGTGTGTGTGTTTGCCCTTAGGATAATTTAGGTTAAGTATTGTATAAGTTTAGGGACTGATGACCTTAGCAGTTAAGTCCCATAAGATTTCACACACATTTGAACATTTTTTTTTTTTTTTTTTTTTTTTTTTTTACTAGTAGAGCAGAATTTTGCATGGAGACGATTACTTGCTCTCGGGTGGTAGTAGCGGATGTGGTTATGATGTGCTAGGTGCACAATACGGTGATCCACCGTTGTGGTGGTCATTAGTGTCGATCAGAGCCTTAATGATGAGAATGGGAGCCTTCACTTTCACTGCCACATCCGAATACACCACAAATGTCGATACTGCGTAATTCGACCAGACGGCCAACTAGATCGCCCTACCGAGTCCTCTTCCAAACAGCCATGTACTGACAACGGTGTCTCACAACTATAAACGGCATCTCCATGTCTTTCAGTCAAGGTCTCAAGTTATTCATGGTCCTTATACAAACCGTAGCTAAGTTCCTTTCCCAGATGTTAATGACTTGCGGTGGGGACCAAAACGGTTTAGATCAGCATAGGAATTCATGTGTGCAAAAGTTACTTTTTCCAGCTACATAAAAAATACCACATCATACATTCAAATCGCCCTCATTTTCAGCGTCACTGGCTGGGGTATTACGTATGTCACTCATCGATCACCTGACGTCCCATGCCTACTACAGGTTTGTTGACGTGTCATTCAGCGGGGCCTGTGATCCGCCGACAGAGCTTTGTACCTGCTGTTGTGCTTGTGGTCTTTGGTCATAATGTACTGCTGCACAGTAGCAACCATTACTATAGTAAGGAATGCAAGTAGTACGTACATTTCATTTTCAGCATGATGCTGTTGATCATACTGTACTACAAATTTGCAAAATATTCCGATATAATACTGTTACTCGGTGAAGCTCGGTGCAATGAGAGGACTACTCGTCAACTGTATACGGAGATGTTTCCACTCCCTGTGGTGATCCACAACGGAGCTGCTCATCCGATTTTGAAGAGGCCGCATTCCATGCAATGGAAAAGGATGCGACGACAAGTATCAGGAACATAGCAGGCAGACTGAATGTGGTCACCAAACTGTTTGTTTGATTAAAGTCGGTTCATTCATTTTCAAATAAGTTTAAATTTGGGTGGTTGGTCACAGTTTTACAGCACTTGGTACTCTGAGATAGTGACACACTGCAAGAATAAAAAAAAAAGAACAGTTTTCATAGTACTCATCTACCATTGTTCTTCGTCGTTAAAGAAAGTTGTAGGTTCTTCCTGTCTATGCTAGATTTTGAAATGCAATTTTATGTACCGATCTATAGGATGCTCGACTTCATTTTCTTAAATAATACGAACACTTGATATAGTTTATAAGTTATATTCCAAACTCGTACTCCCAACTCGTACTAGACTATAACGAAGACTTACCTACAAATATCGATCTATTCATTCAAAACCATTACAACAATAAAGTAAGATAGTTGTTTATCGTCGCTTATCTTTCTTAATAAGTCCGTAATCATCATAGTAATTACATAAAGTGTTTGTATATATTCACGTTCATATATTTTGGTGTAGCTTTATGGTATTGGATTTCTGGGTTTTGAGTCTTCAACTTGGGAATCGGTCATTTCATATTATCCAAGTTCGGTTAGTACATTTGTCTCACCACACATAGTTTTATTGCAAGTTGCATATCCAGAGTCGTTAATCATTCCTGCCAATTTCGTAAAACTGACGTGCATCTTACAGACCATCAGTTAATAGCAGGTATGCACAGCATGTGTACGCACTGTGTTCCAAAACGCAGTACGTAGAAACGGGATTTTCCGGTGTCCATACCACGGATTCTTTTGGTGATAAATACGTAGTGTCATGTGGTTTGGTTAGCCCATGTTACCCAACAGAAGGATCGTCTTAGAGTCACTATCCCGGTTAGGAAAATGGGAAAATGGAGAAAATCGGTTGGTTCTGTTGATGTCGTCTACTTTGGGCTTGGCGAAACTTATGGGGGCACAATTAGTTCACGGGCGGTTCCTCGGAATACCCCACGAAAGTTTTTTTTAATTTTTTTAATGGTATCATCGCCTTCACCAGCAGACCGAAACCCAACTGATGAGTCCACGACGGCTAAGCACAAAAAATGGCTGAAATTATCACGATATACTCCTAAGCGCCCGATCTCGAACAAACTTGAAAATTTTCTTGTTATCTTTATCCGTTTCCAAGATACTGAGTTTCAAAATTACCCTACTTTTACACGGAAAACCCGATATGAGGCGAGAGCCAAACAATAAATATTAGCAGCAAATCGCTCATATTTTAACGGATATTCTCTAGGCATTTATTTAGAAGAGTCATCTCCCGGTTTTCAGAAACCATCTGTTATCGAGAAACACCCCAAAAACTTGTTACTTGGGTACGATTCTTAAGATCGCTATCTCGACCAACAGGGATAATTTTCTTCATATTTATCAGTTTGCCAGATCCTGAGGATCAGATTTACCCTACTTGCACACGTAAAATTCGGACTGAGGCGAAAACGTAGTTTATAAAGAGACATAGCGCGGAGAAATAGGTTGTAAAGTGTCTCCGTTATCATCTGGGAATATCTGTTGTAGTACTGAGACATATGCAGAGCTTTTTCAAGGTAAAATCCGGTCTGAGGTGCAAAATTAGTTTTGCATTATTTCGGTTTCACGTAAGTACACTATCTAAATTTTACTGACCAATATAGTTCATTCCATATGAGTTACATGCCCTGCTGCAGCAGGGAAAAGAAGCGAACTAGCGGAAAAATGCTCCTGTCGGAGCACAAGAAATGCGAATATGTTTCATGTTTATTTAGAAGACTCTGACCGAAAGGTGAGGTACCAGCTGCCTCATTCTACCTTCCTCCGTACCATTAAAAATTTCGGTATGCGAACATATTTGCGGTTTTTTATGCTGAGAGAGACGAAGGCAGCGACGTGGCGTGGAGACGGAATAGTAGTAAATACTGGAAGGCAGTAGTGCTTGCGTTATAGAAAGAGCGAAGGATACAGTGGCAGTGTAAGTGTAAGAGAGGGGGACACTGGCTGTGGAACGTAGTTGACAGAGAGTTGTGCTAGGAAAATAATGAAGGAGACAATGGCAGTGAGGAGGTGGTGGTGGGGGGGGGGGGGGAGGAGAATAAAGGGAAAGAGGAAGTGGGCGAAACCCAATGATAGTGAGAGACAGAGTATATGACAATGACAACGAGGAAAAGAGAGATAATGACAGTGAGAGGAGACAGCAGCAGTGGAAAGTAGAGAATGAGACGTTAGCAGTAAGAGAAAGTAAGAGGGACATATTGATAGTGAGAGGAGACTAGTAGTAGGTCAGAACGAGGGAGCCTGTGGCTGTGAGACAGGAAACAATGACACGGAGACTTAAACAGATAATGTAAATTAGGTGGGCTGAATGTTTGAGTGAGAAAGGGCAACTGGGAGTGGTTGGGTATAAGCGACTTACAGCATAGACTAGTGGGTATGAGGGAATTACAGTTATGGAAGCTTGTGAATGTTAGAGGTGAGTTGTATTTTAAAATAAGGGCGAATACGTTCGCATGCAGAAATTTTTCAGGACAGTCAGAGTCTTTTAAAAAACAGGAACATATTCACAATTTTTGTGCTGCAAGAGGAGTATTTTTCCGCTGATTGTATAAAATTACGCAGCAGAAGTAGTTTTCCTGCAGCTGCAATGTGGTTTACTGCTGAGATTTAATTCCAGAAACTACAATTGTGTTTTAATATTTAAAGTGAAAGCAGTGTCCCAGAGAACCACTCATAAACCACATTCCGAAGCATTACATATAATTATTATTGCATAAACTATGGCTATCTAAGAATTTTCTATTAAAATTCTATTCACAAATTTCTTATCTGAGGGAATTGGTTTCTGTTTTGTATGGTCTCAAACATGGCTGCGATTCAGCAACTGTGTAAATGTGAAGAGATTGAAAAAATCAGGCAACCAGTTGAGAAACAAAGTTTACCATTCCTTGCCCTAGTTTTCGATATTTCTAAAAATATTTTCTTTAGAAGGAGTGGGCCGTGTTACATCACACGACATATGACAAGAGTCATAGCTAATGTAACGTGGCATCATGTGTTGGAATACGGTCCACTCCTTCTGAAGACGATATTTTTAGAAATATCGAAACCTAGGTTGGCTGATTTTTCAACCTCTTTTTGTTTTGTTTTAAATATGTAGTACGGAGACTATCATGGATGCCTATGCTGCTATGTCAGGCATATTCTCAGGAGAAACAATTCTTGTTACTTGTCCATAGCCTAGGAAACATCGACTATTATTTGAACAATTTGGCTTTGTCATATTAAACGCCACATGTCCAACACTCGCTTCGGAATCAAAGTAAGAACTTGTATTTCTACCAACTTGAGGGGCGGGGAAAGGCGGCAAAGTACCGGCCGTGATACCTTGAAGGGGAGGGGGTCAAAGTACCCATCCCTTCAGACCAGGTGTAGATGAATTCTTATGTGTAAAAGCTGTGTTCGCATATCGCCGGTGTCTGCACTCCACACTCCGAATAGTCCACCGATGATAGGCGATTTCTGAGCACAGTCATGACATTCGGACAGAATTCGTTTAACGGTAATATGTAGGTACAATAAAGCTTCTATGGTGTTGGGAGAATACAGGCAATACGAGCAGTGAAGGAAGCTGACCGTCAGGGCAATGTAAAATTGTACACGAAGCGAAACACATTTATACAGTAGCTGCGAACAGCGAATTTATCAATCGCCCTTCAAGAGAAATCATTAGTGAACCAAACGCTACTCAAGGTGACAGTAGTGCTGACTGCTGATTTGCCTTCCCTGTTCACAGGACGCATTCAGCTCTTCTTCTTGTGATCAAATTTAATTAAAATATGAGCGGTGTCGAGAAAGTAAGTTCCGATAGGTCACGAAATGGAAACCACACTGAAATCAGATGAAGCTTTGCACAGATGTATTGGGCAGTGTCTCTGGTATGCTCGTCGATAGCATCACGTTGCACTTTGCAGTCCTGAGCGAACAGTGAGCACGTAAAGATGCCTTCCGGCAAGTATGGGTGCCTGACGAAGGATTTTTCCTGATTTCATGCAACCCCATATAGCGTAATTGTCATGCCTTTCCTTTTTCATGACAATTCTCTGCCGCACACTGCAGGGACAACGAAGACGCTCCTGCAGCGTTGACTATGGAAGTGTTTGATCATCCATCATACAGCCTGGACTTCGTTCTCTCTGATGTTCATCTTTGCTCACATGAACCGCTGGATATGAGGACGGCATGTGGGCACAGACTACGAACTGTAGACGAACCCGGAAAGCACAGGTGGCTGCCTTCTATGAGGAGAGTATTGGCAAGTTGATACAATGCTATGACAGAAGTCTAAATCGGAGAGGCGACTATGTACAGAAACAGCTGGAATGTGTAGCTAACTGTTGCAAATAAGACATTTCTGATTTTTGGTATGGTTCCGCTCCGCGCGCAATTGAACAACCATTGTCCAATCGCTGATCGAGGCTTCCCGGCGCCCTTTTTCTGTCGGCGTCCTATGCAGGGTCTACTGAACCTACGCTTGAATCCGGCCTTACCATACGGCGAGTCTATTCCTACGTCCACATGACTAATCTGCAACTCACAAGAAAGTGCCTGATAGAGAGTTCATCCAACCACCTTCAAACTATTTCTCTACTGTCCCACTATGCAATAGCGCTGGAGAAATGAACACTTAATTATTTCTCTTATTACGATGATCAACTCTCCCTAAATAAGTGCGCCAACAAAATATTTTCTCATTCGGAGGAGAAAGTTTGTGATTCAGATTTCGTGAAAAGGTCGTGACACAACGAAAAACCCTCTGTTTTTGTGATTAGCACCCCAAATCGCGCAGCTGATCCATGGTACCCTCTCCCCTATTTCGCTGTAATACGAAACAAGCTGTCATTCTTCGAATTTTTTGATATCCTCCGTCAGTCCCATCTGATGCGGATCGTACACCACGCAGCAGTAATCTAGAAGAGGACGGACAAACGTAGTGTAGGCAGTCCTTTTAGTTCACCTGCTGCATTTCCTAATTGTTCTGCCAGTCAATCTTTGGTTCGCTTATCCCATAACATTATCTGCGTGTTTGTTCCAAGTTATACGTAATTAAAATGTTTACTTAATCGATCGCTTGTATTCCTCACATATGGACTGGTTCTTATGACTTCAGAGTAAAATACATTACAGTATAGGGGATTTCGTAGTGAAAGACATAAGACAGTCGGACGATATATGGCAAAACAACGTGGACTTCTAATCTGCTAGGGGTATAGCAGTCAGACTTGAAGCGAATTACGCGTGGCGCAGAGTACTGCTCAACTGCTCAATGCCTTCCCATTACTGTTGTTTATATTCTCAACGACCAACGACGCCGTGATTAAATTACTGGCGCAGTTCTTCAAGTTTGAGTTCTCCTCGTCCTTTTCCGCTCTCAAGGAGCGCCAAGTCCGCCGGCTCGGCGCAAGAAGTTGGGCGTGTCGACGCTAGATGGCAGCAGGCGAAGAATGGCGTCGGCGGCGGCGCGGGTTGGCGCGCTCGTGCAAACTGCGACTGGGGCCTCCAGTCGCGGACAGCGCTCGCTGCGGAGCGGAGCCGCGGGACAGCTACAGCTGCAGCTGTGGTGCGTGGCGGACCGTGCGTGTGACGCGACGTGACGAGTGCCAGTGACAGTGATTGATTGGCCCCATGTGAGTGACGGTCCGCGGCCGCAGCCATGGTGGACAGCAACACCGTCATCGAGGGGACTGTCAAGTTCCGCGACGGCAAGAAGGTGATTATCATTAGTGTCATTACAAATCACTACTGTCAGTCCTTAATTCCATCACTCCCACCACAGTAAGCGTCATTACTGACGATATAGTTCGTTTCAATTACCAGACACCTGACACTGTCGTCATAAGAATTAACATTTATATGGCACTTGAAATGTACACAACAACAGAGAGAAAACCCAACACCACATTTTAACATATGGAACGTTGGATACATTCCTTACACATTCTTAGATTTTATTTCTGTATGTATACATATTTTTTCATTTACTTAAATTCTACCTTCCCGTCTCAAAACTAGACATATATGCTAAAAATTATAGGCATGACCATCAAAATTTTTGTTCTCTCTCCCTGTGGCAAATCAGAAACACCTAAGATATAATTTAGATAATATTGACTATATACTACGTCAAGCCCCTTGATTAAATTTTCTTATTTATTGATCGTTACTTCGTAAACTATACTGTTGCGATACGTCTAAACTGTTGTGATACGTCTAACGATCCAGTAACTTTGTTCCAGCTGGTCCCATGGAACACGAAAGAAGTTCATTAAGAAAAAATTCATTTCAAAAACTTTAATGTGTTGCAACATATGAATGCCATTACATGGCAATAATTCACGCTCATGCTCCTATTCCTCCCAGCTTCTACTGTAGCTGGACTGATGCTGTTTGATTGTTAATCGCGTAACTTTCACACCTCTGCTTCGTGAACTATTGATTCTGTATATCAATGAGCGACTGATTCATAAATTTATATAAATCATCTGTGTTATTTCAACTGAGTTAGAATAGTCTTCTCTTATCACATTGTGTTAATCCTTCACAAACTTTTCTTCTTAGCCCAATTGATACTAATATTCCTTCCTATTGGTCCATCCACTGTCAACCAACTTCTATTGTACCTGCATCGTACAACTAAAGTATTCGTACTTCTGGTAACGATTTTTTTCATTCGTTTCCTGTTTTTCTCTGTTACTTCTTCATTTCACACTTTAAGTACCTCAGTTTTTAATGACACCAAGGCTTTGCGCTTTAGGCACTGGTTTTCACACACACAGCATTCCAGCTCCATATGAAGCTCTCCTGCAATGTAGAGTTCCATAGATGCGATAGACGGAGTAATCATCCCGGACACATTCTACATTCAGTTCGTATTAAGAATGAGCCAAATGTCGCCTATCTCTTTGACAGGAATCCCACAGTACTGATGCACAGAGACCGACAATAATGTCTGGCCACGAATTCCAGTAATTTCTGATTTCCCCCCCCCCCTTCCCCTCCCCCCCCCCTCATTTTTCACTCTCTAATAAGGCACACACACACACACACACACACAAAGAAAGAGAGAATGAGATTTCTCATTTGTTTTATTATCTTTTACACTCTGTGCGTAATGGCTAGTTGACGTGACCGCTGTGTTTCCTCTTTTTGTAGTGGAAGTCGCGGTGGTGCGTGATGCGGAAGCTGTCACCGGTAGCAGGTACGTGACCCGCCATTGTTGGCTGCTAGCCGCTCAATTGCGAACAACGGCACTTGGCCCGACCCGGCGTGGCAGGGAGAACACGGCACCCAAGACGCTGCACCGGGGACCGCCACCGATGAACAGGCCGCCTCCACACTCCCAGGAGCTAAACAAACAGCGGCGTCGGCTTACGCCGCAACTCTCTCTCTTACCATCTGGTCCAGTAGCTCGCGTGTGCAACCAATGTCTGCGTCTGAAGCGATGGCATAACTTTTGAATCGAAACCTGTTGTATTCTTCAGTGTCGTGTTACAAAACAGATATTTCCGTTTGTTGCACTTGCGTTGCTTTCGCAGTATGCTGATGAAATAACTTCATTATTAGCAGTCGTATACATACAATAGCTCCCTGCTTAGCAATCATATACAACCGCTCGCTCACCGATACATCTGTACCTAGTGATTGGAAAACTGCGCAGGTCGCACCAGTGTTTAAGTAATCCATCGAACTACAGACCTATATCATTGACGTCAGTTTGCAGTAGGGTTTTGGAGTATATACTGTATTCAAACATTATGAATCACCTCGAAGGGAACGATCTATTGATACGTAATCAGCATGGTTTCAGAAAACATCGTTCTTGTGCAACGCAGCTAGCTCTTTATTCGCACGAAGTAATGGCCGCTATCGACAGGGGATCTCAAGCTGATTCCGTATTTCTAGGTTTCCGGAAAGCTTTTGACACCGTTCCTCACAAGCGACTTCTAATGGAGCTGCGGGCCTATGGGGTATCGTCTCAGTTGTGCGACTGGATTCGTGATTTCCTGTCAGGAAGCTCGCAGTTAGTAGTAATAGATGGAAAATCATCGAGTAAAACTGAATTGATATCAGGTGTTCCCCAGGGAAGCGTTCTGGGACCTCTGCTATTCCTGATATATATAAATGACCTGGGTGACAATCTGAGCAGTTCTCTTAGGTTGTTCGCAGATGATGCTATAATTTACCGTCTAGTAAGGCCATCCGAAGACCAGTATCAGTTGCAAAGCGATTTGGAAAGGATTGCTGTATGGTGTGGCAGGTGGCAGTTGACGCTAAATAACGCAAAGTGTGAGGTGATCCACATGAGTTCCAAAAGAAATCCGTTGGAATTCGATTACTCGATAAATAGTACAATTCTCAAGGCTGCCAATTCAACTTAGCACCTGGGTGTTAAAATTATGAAAAACTACAGTTGGAAAGACCACATAGATAATATTGTGGGGAAGGCGAGCCAAAGGTTGCGTTTCATTGGCAGGACACTTAGAAGATGCAACATGTCCACTAAAGAGACAGCTTACACTACACTCGTTCATCCTCCGTTAGAATGTTGCTGCGCGGTGTGGGATCCTTACCACGTGGGATTGACGAAGGACATCGAAAGGGCGCAAAAAAAGGCAGCTCGTTCTGTATTATCACGTAATAGGGGAGAGAGTGTGCCATATTAATGACATCGTTTTGCAATAGGATGTTGAAAATCATGAAATAATCCAAGAAAATAATGTGTTGACACACATCGAGCACAAAACATAGTACTTTTGAAATGCAACTGCCTCTCCATTCACATGAACTAATCTGTGCTATCGATAGATTCCGTAATTTTTCTGTTCCAACATGCGTATCACACGGCTTATCACAAGTGGTTCTAATCAAATTGCCTGCCTATGGTGTACCGCTTCAACTGTGCTACGGGATTCGAGATTTCCAGTTAGAAATGTCACTGTCAGTCGTAACTGATGGGAAGACACGTAGTGAGACAGACGTGATAGTTTGGATTCTCCAAGGAAGTGTTGTGGGCTTTCTGCTGTTCTTAATTTACAGAAACAATTTAGGAAACAATATAATTAGTCCTCTTGAATTGTTAACAGATGATGTTATGATTTACCGTCTAATAAAGACATCAGAAAATCAAACGAATCGCAAAGTGATTTAGACAAGGTATCGGTATCGTGCGAAAAGTGCAAGTGACCCTAGACGATAAAAGGTGTTAGCTGCTCCACGTGAGTATTAAAGGAAGTCATTGAACTTAGAACACACGATAAATCACACAAATTTAAAAGTTTTCAGCACAACCAGATACCTAACTCGGTTCCGACAGGCTTTGGAAGGCCCAACGGTACCGACCGGCCGCCGTGTCTTCCTCAGACCACAGGCGTCACTGGATAAGGATATGGAAGGACATGTGGTCAGGACACAGCTCTCCCAGTCGTATGTCAGTTTACGAGACCGGAGCCGCTGCTTCTCAGTAAAGTAGCTCCTCAGTTTGCCTCACAAGGGCTGAGTGCATCCCGCTTGCCAACAGCGCTCGGCTGACCGGATGGTCACCCATCCAAGTGATAGGCCAGACCCACAACGTTTAATTTCGGTTATCTGACGGGAACCGAATGTAAATGTAAAATTAGAGAGATTAGAGCGCGCACGGAGGCTTTCAGACAGTCGTTCTTCCCGCGAACCATACGCGACTGGAACAGGAAAGGGAGGTAATGACAGTGGCACGTAAAGTGCCCTCCGCCACACACCGTTGGGTGGCTTGCGGAGTATAAATGTAGATGTAGATGTAGATGTACCACTGCAGCATGGCCGTTGGCAACCAGATGCCAAGGGATTGTAATTAATAACATAAGTTGGAACGATAACGTAGAAAAATTTTGTGAGGAACAAACCTAGTAAAAAGATTGTTTCGATTACAGTGGCCCATTCTCTTATGGAATACTGCTGCACTTTATGATACCTTCCCAGAAAAGACTGACCGAGGATATCGAAAAAAGGAGGACAACTCGGTTTGTGGCTCAAATGGTTCAAATGGCTCTGAGCACTATGGGACTTAACTGCTGAGGTCATCAGTCCACTAGTACTTAGAACTACTTAAACCTAACTAACCTAAGGACAACACACACATCCATGCCCCAGGCAGGATTCGAACCTGCGACCGTAGCGGTCGCGCGGTTCCAGACTGTAGCGCCTAGAACCGCCCGGCCACTCCGGCCGACAACTCGGTTTGTGCTGTAGCGATATAGGGGAGATAGTTTTATCAATATGATACGAGATTTAATATGGTAATCACTGGAACAAAGGTGCTCTTCGCTATAGTGAGATCTCTTCACAAACGTTCCATCGACAAATATCTCCTTCGGACGCGAAAAATTTTGTTGATTCCCTCCTACATAGACAGAAATCACCATGGGAGACATTTCGGTGTTAACTTTCCCACGTGCTGTTCGAGTGTGGAATGATCTAGAACTATCAGAAAGTTGTTCTGTTAACCCTCTGCCAAACACTTGGGTGTGAATTGCTGTTACATAGAATTAAATTCTGTTGTGTGCAAGTGAAGGCTCTGACAAAACCATACACTGGCTGATGGCACAAATCCCGCCACGTATCATCGAAGACTTGTCGATTATCTTCGTATCTAACACGCTCCCTGGACAGACTGGTAATAGACGATAGAGTTTCTTGGCTCTTGAATGAGTATTTCACCCTGCATCGGAGTGTACACTGTTATGAGACTGCGTGTGAAATTAAACCATTGTACCGCACCGGTAGTGGAACCTAGACCGTTAGCATTCGCGCGCAGTGATGTTGCTGACTGAGCAACACAAGCACTACTCTAAGCCACCGTAAAGCTTTGTACCTGTCGGTACTTTCTTGATAGGGTAGCTAATCCAGCAAGAAATGCACGAGAGAGGCTATGGACTAGGAGAGATTTAATCTTCGGCCCGGTCGAGCTGGTGCAACAGAGAGTCTTACTCACTATACAGGGTGTTACAAAAAGGTACGGCCAAACTTTCAGGAAACAGTCCTCACACACAAAGAAAGAAAATATGTTATGTGGACATGTGTCCGGAAACGCTTAATTTCCATGTTAGAGCTCATTTTAGTTTCGTCACTATGTACTGTACTTCCTCGATTCACCGCCAGTTGGCCCAGTTGAAGGAAGGTGGTGTTGACTTCGGTGCTTGTGTTAACATGCGACTCATTGCTCTACAGTACTAGCATCGAGCACATCAGTACGTAGCATCAACAGGTTAGTGTTCATCACGAACGTTGTTTTGCATTCAGTGCAATGTTTACAAATGCGGAGTTGGCAGATGGCCATTTGATGTATGGATTAGCACGGGGCAATAGCCGTGGCGCGGTACGTTTGTATCGAGACAGATTTCCAGAACGAAGGTGTCCAGACAGGAAGACGTCCGAAACAATTGATCGGCGTCTTAGGGAGCACGGAACATTCCAGCCTATGACTCGCGACTGGTGAAGACCTAGAATGACGAGGACACCTGCAATGGACGAATGTGTTTCCATTCCATGATTAATGTGATTTGAAGAGAAGTAATAAAATGAGCTCTAACATGGAAAGTAAGCGTTTCCGGAAACATGTCCACATAACATATTTTCTTTCTTTGTGTGTGAGGAATGTTTCCTGAAAGTTTGGCCGTACCTTTTTGTAACACCCTGTATAAGATGGCCCAGGTTCGAGATGTACTCCTTTCACACAGTTTCATTTTGTTGTTTAGCAACTATTTGTTGTTGCCTGAATGAAACTGCAGGCAAGAAGTCGAAAGCATAAATTCTCTTCTGGAGATCGCCAGAAGAAATTATATGAGCAATTGAAAACGCCGCCGTTTCTTAAAATGTGAGAGTTCGTAATGGTTTAACGTGTTGCGAATTTTTTTCAAATGTATGCGCACAAATCAGCAAGCCACTTCATATTTTGAATTTTTGGTACGAAATTCAAACTGGCTGCAGTTAGATATTCCGCCATGATTGCAAGGCAGCACTTGGTTCCAGCACATTAAGCTTCTAGTGGATCTGTTCAATGTAAACACTTTGAGATGTCTTCACCACAATTCCATTATGCCTTCGCATTTCGTTATCAAAGGCAAATACTTAATGTCGTTATTTGGAGTCAGTAGAAACCTGTCTATATGAATACATGGTACTCAGTCAACAAGTGCTATCTGTTTTAGACTGTTCAAATTGCGACATTACCAAGTACATCATATGTGAATTAAGAGGTGAAAGATATAGTCTTATGCTACCTGTCAGGTCCTCTGTCAACACTCATTACGCAGTCAGAGGCCCGAACAATCAGTACATTACAACTATTTGCAGAAATTAACAACCACTGCGGATCATTGATGAAAACTTTCAGTTCTAATGTTTGCAGCAAACTGTTTGTCGTAGAGGAAGACCGACTTAGCTTTCCCTCGTTTGTTCTTCTTTGTGTGAAACTTACGAAATTATACATTTCAAGGGAACGAGGAAGTTCTGGAGTATATTTACTGAACATGGAGACATTTTTCACTTGGAAGTATGTTTTTGGTCGTTTTTTATTTAAAAATAAGCGACTCGATCTCATGGTAAATGCACTTGGTATTGCTTCGTGGAGAAGTTGGCAAGCAGATCTTGCTTTAATGATGAATTCTAGGACACAGTACCTGCTAGCCTGTAGGTTCTCTGACAGTCGTTTTCCTATGTACTACGGATTATCACATTCATAATCATGTGATCGACATTAGGAGAGCGCGCACACACACACACACACACACACACACACACACACACACACACACACACACACACACAGTAACGGCACATTTAAATTTCATACCAGGGCCCAGAGCGGGACTCGAACCCAGCGACACCCGCTTCAGGGGGCAAAAAGACCGGCGAGAGACAGCGGAAGCCGATAGAAAGGAAAGTTACACGTGCCATTGACGTCGAGGTCAGGGGAGACAGCACAGGTCTCGGCTGCACACACAAGGATACGAATGAAGTCAGCCGCTGCTGATTAGCAGCACTCAGACCTTCGCCTTCCGTGGAACAGAGAACACACGGAACACTCGGATGGACAGAAACACTGTGTAGTTAATACTACTGCTCTTTCCAAACGCAGATTAAAACTGTGCGCCCGACCGAGACTCGAACTCGGGACCTTTGCCTTTCGCGGGCAAGTGCTCTACCATCTGAGCTACCCAAGCACGACTCACGCCCCGTCCTCACAGCTTTACTTCTGCCAGCATCTCCTCTCCTACCTTCCAAACTTTAGAGAAGCTCTCCTGCGAACCTTGCAGAACTAGCACTCCTGAAAGAAAGGATACTGCGGAGACATGGCTTAGCCACAGCCTGGGGGATGTTTCCAGAGGAACTAAACTAACTTCTGCCTTAAGCGATTTTCGAAAATCTTGGAAAATCTAAATCTGGGTGGCCGGTCGGAGATTTGAACTGTCGTTCTCCCTGATGCGAGTCCTTTGTGCTAACCACTGCGGCACTTAGCCTAGTTCTGTCCATTCGGGGGTGTAATTAGAAAAACTGCTTGTACCATGTGAAGTAAAGGCTGAAGAGATTGGATGTGATCCGCATAATGGAAATGAGCCTTTATGTGATTTCTGTACTGCAAAAAATTCGTATTAAGTTTTCATTAATATGAGAGTCTTCGTATTAGTATCATTAGAAGTGGCTTTCCAACACATTCGAATTATTGGGTATTATTTAGTAAAGAAGTGGCTTTCCAACACATTCGAATTATTGGGTATTATTTAGTAAATAAGGAATATCACTGAAAATTTTATATTCAGTTATTCGTTATAAATTTGTTTCCGTTTACCACAATATAAAGTTTTACTTGTATTCAAGATAAATAAATTTATAGTGAAGTATTGCAGGTCACTTGTCTCCATAATTATGTTAGGCCTTGTAAATTTATTTATTCATTGTCTGAAATATCTTTCATCAAGGTGGACAGCAACGATGGTGTAAGAAACATAATAATAATTCCGCGTGTAAGAAGCATAAGTTGCTGGAAGGGATCTGATATTTGGCAAATAAGAATATTTGGCAGCCGCGACCGTGTGTTGTAGTATTTTTGTTTTATTTTATTTCCTCGGTGACCAGTTACGCCAGAGTCTAGCTGTTGTCTCCTAGAAGTAATATTACCATGCATAACTTGAAGCAATGTAACGACAGCACACTCCACTTACAAAAGAGAGGCCCCAAATTAGCTTGTCAAATATGTAAGAGTATTTAAAAAGCCCGTAGCACCAGCATTGTGCCACGAAGTGGAGACATCTTTGCCGATGTACCACAGTCATAACGACTCCTTTGATGACCTCGCCTCCACTTCGGAACGCACTGGTGGTGCTACGGACTTCTTAAGTACTCTGTTTTATGTACCTGACCAACCCAATGCGGCGCTTTTGGTTTGCAAGTGACGTGGGCTGTCGCTATGTTGGTGCGAGTTATGCACAGTAATATTATTTCCAGCAGATTCGAAGATGACAGGTAGACTCTGTATGGAAAAAAAAGGTTCAAATGGCTCTGAGCACTATGGGACTTAACATCTAAGGTCATCAGTCCCCTATAACTTAGAACTATTTAAACATAACTAACCTAAGGACATCACAACATCCATGCCCGAAGCAGGATTCGAACCTGCGACCATAGCGGTCACGCGGTTGCAGACTGAAGCGCCTAGAACCGTTCGGCCACACCGGCCGGCAGACAGTGTCGAAACCGGTGATTGAGGCGGGGAGGGGGGGGGGGGGGGGTTACGGGTGTATCATTCAACAAATGAATCAAAATATCCATTCAGTAATAAAATTGTAAAATAAGTACTGTATTGTACAGCCTATTCAGTATTTAGTTCTGCTCCATGTTACTAACCGAAGAATACAAAAAAATGGTTCAAATGGCTCGGAGCACTGTGGGACTTAACTTCTTAGGTCATCAGTCCTCCAGAACTTAGAACTACTTAAACCTAACTAACGTAAGAACATCACAGACGTCCATGCCCGAGGCACGATTCGAACCTGCGACCGTAGCGGTCGTACGGTTCCAGACTGTAGCGCCTAGAACCGCTAATCTAAGAATCAAAATTTCATTCTCTTCGGTATTTACGTCTGCTCCATATTACTAGCTGACCAATCAATCGAATGCCTCTGTCGGACCGGACGTGGAATCTAGATACTCAGTACGTCAGTATTACTCTGAAAATGTGCTTAACTTGCGAGCTACTGAGCTGCCAACAGAAGCGTCAGGAAGCTGCGCTCTTTTCTAAATTTCAAAGAATGGCAGCGATGCGGGTTCGAATCCCGATTAAGCAAGCATTTCCAGTGTCAGAAAATCTGTTTAATGTCTACATTTCGCTGCAGCCATACGTCATATAACACAAGTAGGACACAGAGTGCTGCCGTTGAACAACCAGCTAAATGGAAGCTTTCAGAGGTGGGTCCCTGTCCTTCCTCGATCCTTTGCAGCTGGCGGCACGTAATGACGGCGACGGTCGTCTTGACCTTCGCGGCCGTGGTCACGTAACTGTACCCGCGTAAACACGTCCTTGCTCTTCACGGAACCTGCACGCAATGTAAGTACAGCCCCGTGAGGACCGCAACGGTAATTCGTACCTTTCGCCCGAGTTCTGAGAGAAATAGCAAGTACGTTAAGTCAAAAGATCACCAACGGCTCCAACTGTGAATTCTGTGTAGCACATAATGCAGACGAGGTATCCAATTATCTCGGAATAAAGGTCTGTTGCTGGCATTAGAAAACTGTGATAGAAAGGTTACAAACAAATTTATCGCATTTATGGAAGTGCGTCCGTTATCCGAGACAAGGCTAATGGAAGAAGGTGAGGTAAAAACGTAATACGGCAAACCGGAAGAAAAACTTAACATTATTGCTACTGATTCACCCTGATATAACTGACATGTCTCTGAGACGGAGCTGCCACGAAAGATGTATTAAAATCTATTTTTCTATAAGTATTATGTTATTTAAATCATCAGAAAGCATTTCAAATATTTTCGGCACATGTTTAAATAATGATAGTCAGCAATTTTAGAACCATGTCTTGTTCTTCATGTGCCCTGTCCTGAAAGAACATTATCGCTCAGTAGCAGCTGTTTGTACATGGCTTTTTCCGGACGGTGATTCTCATCTCAGTGTAAACCATTGTCTTAATTTCATTAAGTCAGGATAATCTTCTAGGTTCGCGAACACGACTGTCACCATACTTTCCTTGAAATATTAGTTGCAACAGGTGGCTTTTGATGTTGCGCATTATATGGCCGAAGTATTCGAGTTTTCTTCCCTTGATGTAACTGAGAATTTCTAAATATTTGATAGTCGCGTTTGTGAATATATCTGTCATTGGTATCCTTAATATCCTTCGATACGCCTACATATCTAATGTTTCCAGTTTATTATATAATTGATTTGACATCCCAGATATTTGTATGATGAAACCCTTTCGATCCTACCATTACGAAGTGCAAGAGTGCCCTGAATTTCATCTCAGTTACTGCTGACAACAGCCCACTTCGTCTTCTTGACGTTTAAACGTAACCGCATGGTGTTACTCTCTCCGGTAACAGTGTTCAGTAGTTATTCCAGCTCTTCCATTCTGGTTCCAGTTAAGACAGTGTTATCAGCATATCCGGTGATGTGAATGATAACTGCATTAACCACCACTCCCCGATACTTATCATCAAGTGAATTTCGGAAAGTCTTGTCAGAATAAATACCGAAAAGTGATTGGGATAGTAAGTAGCTCTGGCGAACTGCGTTCGTAATCGACAGTTCTCCAGACAGTTCACCATCGACACGCGCACCAGCACTTTGGTTCCAGCACAGATTTCCCATCGGCCGGATGTCACAAGTGTCCAGCCCGAAATCACTTAAGCTGTGCATCAGTTTTTCATGCTGAACACCGTCCAAAGATCGACATCGAGTGATATTTTTCAAACAGGTAGTAGCTCTTCTTAAAACTGAGCTATAGCTCAGATGACTGATCCTTTGGGAGTCGTAGCAATTACCACTTGAATTTCCCCGAAGAGAGGCTGAAAATTCATCCGCTAATACCTGTCTTTGTAACTCTCAATTATGCTTTGAATGCGTCATTAAACGAGGTTTAATATTAAGTTGTCATACCTTTAAACATCCGTTTTTTCCTCTGGAATTGTCATTTCTAACCACTGCAGTAAATGAACACTAAGTTTTTATGTGTCTCGCTAGAGTGCAATACAATGCGTAACATAATTGTGACCACCTACTAAGAGTTTCACAAGCAGTTAATTGAAAGAAGGGGGTAAAAAATGTGTCGTTACTTCCGTTTACAAAGAAGTTCCTTGCCTGGTAAGGGGGTTTTTCTGATAACGTGCGTTATTTCTAAGTTTCTTTCCGTTATTTAAGATGCATTTAGACAGTTTTCGAAACCTCTCTCGTACACTTGCCAGTAAAATTTGAGAAATAATTGAAAGAGACAAAAACAAAATATATGTACTACTCTCCACAACTCAAGAATTTGACCGCGATGATAACAAGTACGCAGCCTTCACTTAAACGGATCCTCCTCAGTATGAGACGATTAACACACTAAGGTTATGCGATTAAAGTAAGCTGGGCTTCCAGTTTAGCACGGATGTAAGAAACATCTCGCTCACGTGTCGCATCTGGGCGACTGGACCATCGAAGTTCTAGTTACGTTCACTCTCCCACTCTCCCTCTCTCGCTCTCTATCTCTCTGTCTGTCTGTCTGCCTCTCTCTCTCTCTCTCGCTCTCTCTCTCTCTCTTTCTACTCTGACAGGCCCCTCAAGGCCCAACGGTACCGACCGAATGCCGTGTTATCCTCAGCCAACAGACGTCACTCGAAGCGGACATGGAGGAACATGTAGTTATCACATCCGTCTAATGGCCGTTATCAGTTTTCTTGACCGTAGATGCTACTGCTCAGTCAAGAAGTTTCTCAATTGGCCTCACAAGGTCTGTGTGCACCGCGCTTACCAGCAGCGCTCTGTAAACCCAGACGGTCACCTACCCAAGAGCTAGCCAAGACCAAAACCGCTTAACTACGGTGATCTGATAGGGACCGGTGTTACCACTGCGGCAAGGCCGTTGGCAAGTTTTAATTATAAGGGAGCCGTAATAATGTACTGTTTATGCTCTCTGTTAGTTTAACAGCGTACTTAATAATGTCTCGGTATATTTAGTTCAAATGGTTCTAAGCACTATGGGACTTAACACCTGAGGTCATCAGCCCCCTAGACTTAGAACTACTTAAACCTAACTAACCTAATGACATCACACACATCCATGCCCGAGGCAGGATTCGAACCTGCGACCGTAGCAGCCGCGTGGTTCCTAACTGAAGCGCCTAGAACCGCTCGACCACAGGGGCCGGCGGAATATTTAAGTAAGGACGTTAATAACAGCGTTTTAAGCACTTAGCCCTCCACAGTCAATTAGTCAATCAACCAATCAGTGGGTCGTTTGACTCGTTGAGACTATTCGGCAGACGACCATACAATTAAAAATAAATCTGCTGATTATTTTCTTGCACCGGTATTATCAGATTTCCTCTGCTAAACGGATTTTCTAGATTCGATGCACTTGTTCGTCAAAGGAACTTCGAGTGGCAAATTATGTGTCCGGCTAACCCAACAAAGGAAAGGAAAAAGATCAGGATTTGACGCCTCGTCGACAACAAGGTCATTAAAGTAGAGATGGCGGTAGTCGCTGAGACAGTCAGGTTTAAGATATATCGGTTCTTTTTTCATGCCGGTTTAACCTGACTTTTAAAACAGCGCAGAATAACCCGTTTATGAAATAACCGATTTTAGATTTTTGTTCATATTATTTCCTGTAATAGACGTAGAAATCGAACAAAGATTGAAAAACTTTATGTTTCTGTTTCAAGATACATAGAATCAAAATGTTAAATGAAATAGTCAAATAAAAGAAAACTTGTTTCGTGCATTATTCGCTCTTTTCTCTAAAGGCGATACGGGCTTGAATACAACAAAAATTCACTAGTATTCTCCTTTTGATTCTCTACTCAAAAATCATATTGTAATCGGGGATCATACCACTATTTGAGCTTTACGAATAGTCAGTGCTAACTGGTGAAAACTAAATTTGAAGAACTTTGTTTTTCGTGTTAATTTTTTCGTTTTCAAGCGCCACAAGTAAATAAAGGCATATTATGTAGATATAGACAGCAGATCAGTGGCTTTCTATTTTTACTGTATGTTATGAATGAATTGTTGTTGAATTTTTAATTTATTATTCTTACTATTATATCCTTTGTTTTTTACGATTTCATAGAAATTGCAGACAAATCTTTAATCTTCTGAAACATCGTACTTGTACTTCATCTCTACGTCACTTCGTAAAAATATTTACAGACTATGATTGGTACCATTCTGCAATACAACGGATGTCCGGCGACGATAACAAGAACCTACAGTTCTGTACCAGTTCTCATGCCATGTGTTTGTTGTTCTTTCCAGTCGGCATTGTTATTAAAACAGCACTGATCCCTTTTCCCATTCTCTACAATAAAACAGTTTATATTTTAAACCAGTGCAGATTTTATGAATAAAAATTACTCCCTTTTTTCTTAGCATTGTTGCTATAGCTTATTGATATTTGTTTTTTTTTTCGGGCATTTTTTGATCAGTCATTAGTAAAAAACTAAAGACACCTGTGATAACCTAGACCAAAGAAATACCGAAAAATACCGGTTATTCAGAAGTGAAATACCCGTATCTGTTATTCCCATCCCTACTTAGAGGCGGTGCAAACGTTGCTGGCTGTTGAAGATAGGGGCAGATTCCGGGTGACGTGGCGCGATCAGATTACTATTACACGAAGTGTAGAGCAGGAAGCACATCGAATTTTGTCAGTAACAATATTTCGTAAAGATGTGACGGTGTACTTCCCGTGTGCGTCTTGCCACATCTATTGCTCCATATTTACTCTGTCCTGAACACTTACGTATTCGACGTGTCGAATCAGTGAGGCTACGCTCCCAAAGTGTTGTCTTAGGGTCAGCAGTTGGACTGTGCCTCATAAATCACCGTTATTTTCGCATGAATCTATTGTTTGTGCTAACTGCTTTACGAACTTCAGATTATACACTGAGGCTTCCCCATACATTACCAAAATCTTCTCGGGCTTTCAGCCGCTTCATCAAAATCCCACGAATTTTCGGCCGAGCTCTCCTCGGTCATTGTCAAGTGGTAAATGACTGCCCTGTTACCGTGGCCTTGCCGTTATATAGTCGCGCTGCTGTCTATGAGGTCAGTGATGCTGTCTCCCTCACCAACTGAGGTATTGGTTTCGTCCAACATCCGTTCAAAATGGCTCTGAGCACTATGGGACTTAACTTCTGAGGTCATCAGTCCCCTAGAACTTAGAACTACTTAAACCTAACTAACCTAAGGACATCACACACATCCATGCCCGAAGCAGGATTCGTACTTGCGACCGTATCGGTCACGCGGTTCCAGACTGTAGCGCCTAGAACCGTACGGCCACCCCGGCCGGCCCCACATCCGTCTCCCCTGCTTATAAACCTCCTTGTTGATGGTGTTTTCAGATATTTTTATTTCTATTGCTTTTTGTGTAACGCTATCCCAAATTCCCTTCGTCCTCATAATGACAGATGTCTCATCGAATATAATTCGGAGCCGAGTTTCTTAAGCGTGTTCTGCAACGGCTGGTGTTTCAGTATAGCGTAGGTGTGAGCACCTCTTGTTTTCCGTGCAGCGTTGCTCCACGTTGCGTGCTCTTTGGCCGAAGTCGTAGCAGCCACACTGACATAGTATCCTGTACGCTCCAGGCGTTCTAAGCTATAGATGGTCCTTCATAGACATCAGCTGAGGGCCTGAACACTGATGAAATGTTGTGTCTCTTCCTTCTCCAACACTGTGCCACAGAAAGCACTGGTTATTACTGTTTATCCTGCGTCTTCTCCAGTACTTTTTAGGGATTCTGTCACACTGAGCAGAATGAAGCATGTGTCCCAATTGAAGACACCGAGTGGATACCGTTTTTTTACCGTAACTGCGCAGTATTCTACGTATATTAAATGTGAACAATATGCAGGGTCTACGTAACGGGGGTGTATACAAAACTCAATCGAGAAGCCACAGGGATACAAAGAAGTACAGTTAGACACATCCGTCCAGTTCCTCGTTCTGTATAATAGTATTTCACAAGCGGCTACTGGTAACATGCTGACTAACGCCGTGACTCGAATTCCATTCGAGATATAGGGGCCCCCCGCCCACACCTCCTGCTGCCTGTTGGAAAAGCTGGTCAGTGGGTCACAGCGAGCAAAGAGCGTACGGCCGGAGATTATAGTGCAGCTGTGGTCGAGTCAAACTTCACTCACGTGGTCCAGTTCTAATGAAGCAGGCTCTGCCGTCTTGTTACAGGGCGAATTTATTTCACATGCCGCGCTCCCCTGTAAAAATGTAAAATCTTCCCGATGGTGACTACCTCATAGATAATTAAGCTGTTGTCGGCAGCGAGACTCAGATGCCAACAAAAAGAATATGTTCAGCCATTTTATGATACGTACTTGCCTACACCAACACAAAAGATAATGAATTATTTAATTTTGCTGTTCAGTTCATAATGTCGCAGTCTGGCTAAGTAGCGGTAGAGCTGCATATATTGGCGTTATATACAAAATGTATTTGGGCTGAGCTGAAATCCCACCGTGTGCGTGTTACTTGTCTCGATCAGGTCAAGCAATTACGGGCTCCCTGGCGTATTTAAACACAGCTACACGTAGGGATAGGTCAGTTCCTATTCCGTTATTAATCATATCTTCCTTAGAAACACAACACCAATATCTCCACTAAAGTTTTTCAGTTTACTTGAGCCTAATAGTTCGTAACAGAGCGATAATTTGTTAATGCGGCCAAGAGTACTTATGCACGCCGCGTTCCTTGGACAATATCACCGCACAGATAATTATTTACTGAGTCCACAATATTCAGTGGGTTGAAAGAAGTTATTAACACTGCATGCTGGTTTATTGCATTGTTTTCACATCTAACATTGCTGAAAGGAAGTAGCTTTTCCTATCTGGGTGGAATTAATGACGTATACTTCAGTCCAAGATATTATGCAAGTTCCAGAGTCCATTAACTGGTTTTACGAAAGTTAATTCTTTTCTCACAATTCGGTTTCAAAGTTTAGTCTCTGTATCGGTCTAAGTTTGGGTAATGTCCAGTCTGTTATAGAAAATATTCAATTTAAGACAATTTCGAATCTTTCACTATCTGGATTCTACGTGGTATCCTATTTGAAGATACTGATTTACTTCTTACAAGTTCAGTGCGTCGTAGTAGATCGCAAATCTTTAGCGTTCAAAAAAAACAATCTCGTCGCGCCTACGTATACGAGCACACGCTGAGGTACGACTTGCTCCTGCAAACTCTCGTAACACAGTAACAGTGCGTGGCTCTTTCTTAGGTATTACACACGATTCTCAAAGAGAACTCATAAGGAGTATTCTTTGAGATCGTACGTCCTACTCCGTGATTTCTAATTACGGCACTTTGCTATCTACTGTCATTTTATTTTGAAACTAATGAAATTCTATCTTTTTCTTTCTTTCTTTTTCAAAACACTAAGCTACTTGATACTGAATTTCTTTTCTATGTACGTGCTACTATTCAAGCAACGTTATTCCAAAAAGGACTTCGTTTTTCTTTTTTTCATTTATGAAATTTGGAACTTGATTTTGGGGTTTTTGGGCTTTGGGGTACTATTTTTATATTCTTCATTTTTCGTCAAGGAAGCAGCGTTACAAGTTCCAGCGTGATCAACTGCTCACAACCAAATAGTTGCAGTTCCTTTTCATACGCTCTTTCATCTTATTTTTATGTCTCTCTTTCCTTACTGGAGACCACTTCACAACTGTTGTGCCTTGGAATCCTTCTAAATTGCACACCTGAAACTATTTCTTTCCACTTCTCCTTTTTTAAGTTCTCAGAACGTGGTTGCTAGTTTTTTTCCTAGAGATATTCGAACATTTGTTTTACCAGGCCATTGTTATTCACCCTGTATAACTGTCCAAAAAAATGCCAGTCTTCTGTTCCTTAGTGATTGTCATTTTTGTGATTTATTCACCATTGATTCTTCATTTCTCGGCTTTTGTGCTTCTTGTGATTCTTTTGTTATTTTTCAATCAGACGAATGACGATGAGCCAAGTGCCAGAACGATAAAATATTTGTAATCTGTCTGATTTATAACTCGGTTCTAAGCATTCACTTGCGTAATGGCAACTATTATTATTGTTCTAAATTGGACTGAAAGCCCTTAAAGAGGAATGCAACCATTATCACAGCAATTGTGAAATAGACTTTAAAAATTCTGTAAGACTGCTCAGAAATATTTACTGTTTTTTTGTAAATTTATTTATTATTTTTATGAGGATGCGTTTCAAGGCTGTACCCTCATCTGATGACCAGAGATTACGTAATTATGTACAGCACGATTCTGACATACCAGTCTTATATCGTATACTGAAGTTAAAACTGCATCAATTAAACATTTAATGCCAGCTAGAAATGTAACAGGCATAAGACTATAACTGCATTAAGTTTTTAACTGATAAAGTTTAAGCTTCAGTTATTGCGACACGATTGGAATGCAAAAGTCGCGTTGTACATATGTACTCTACAGTCATCAGATGATGGGATAACCCCAATACGTGTCATGACAAGAAACAGCAAACAAGTTCACAAAAACCAATGAATATTTTTGAGCAATCTTACAGCATTTTAAAGTCTATTTCGTAATTACTATTACTGTCATTATTACACATATTGTTTATTGAAAAAACCACAGCAAATCAGTTCACAATACTAGATTGCGTATTTTATTCGTGATGTGTTGGCGGATAGTAAGTCCAGCTCCGAGTAAAGTTCTTTTTGTAGTTGGCAGATCTTTCTTTCCTCACTGCCAATTGTTTTCAAATGCCCGCTGAGATCTTTTGGCATTTCTACCATTGTGACGAGAACCACTTAGTCCACTTTCACTGGTTTACTCCAGCGTCGCTATAGATCAATTTCCAAGTCCTCGTATCTGACAGTTTTTTCAAGATGTTTATGCTGTGGCCTGGAATGGCAATTTCTATGATCCACCTTTCTTTCTCCTCACAACTGTGGTGTCTGGTGTACTGTGTTTCAGCAGTAATTTGTCATGTTCGTTTTCGGCAGCTTGTCTGACCTGTGATCCCCCCCAGTTCCTGGCTAATTCCTGATGGTGACTTTGGCATCAGTTGCCGTTCGTGCCACATAATTCTGCCTCTGCTCGCAACTAGTCTGCATAGAGTTTGTGCAACAGCTAAAGACGCTATCAATTGCTTCGTCAGTTTCTTTGCAGAGTCAGCACTTTCGGTCTTTTGCTGCTTTCTCGATTATGGCTTGTTCTTGAACAACAAAAATCACACTTTCGGTTCCCTTCTTTACACCATAAGCACTTACTGAATGGAAATATGCAAAATATGTTAGAAGGTCTATTCTTGTGTGAAAGTAGTTGAACTTAATTATTTGAGCAGGTTAGTAATATGCTCATTCCATTGCAGCTTTTCATTGACACGTACCCCAAAAAATCTGGATCATTGTACTGTCCTTTGCTGCCTCCCGTGCATGGGCTATGTCAGTCGTTGGTATGACGCTATCTGTTGTACAGAACTGAATATAGTGTGTTTTCTCAAAATTATGTGATAGTCAATTTCTAGAGAGCCATTTAATAATCCCTTGAAAAATAGCCGGCCGTTGTGGCCGAGCGATTCTAGGCGCTTCAGTGTGGAACCGCGCGACCGCTACGGTAGCAGATTCGAATCCTGCCTCGGGCATGGATAAAAATGGCTCTGAGCACTATGGGACTTAACTTCTGTGGTCATGGGTCCCCTAGAACTTAGAACTACTTAAACCTAACTAACCTAAGGACATCATACACATCCATGCCCGAGGCAGGATTCGAACCTGCGACCGTAGCAGTCGCGCGCTTCCGGACTGAGCGCCTAGAACCGCTAGACCACCGCGGCCGGCTCGGGCATGGATGTGTGTGATGTCCTTAGGTTGGTTGGTTTGGGGAAGGAGACCAGACAGCGTGGTCGTCGGTCTCATCGGATTAGGGAAGGATGGGGAAGGAAGTCGGCCGTGCCCTTTCAGAGGAACCATCCCGGCATTTGCCTGGAGTGATTTAGGGAAATCACGGAAAACCTAAATCAGGATGGCCGGACGCGGAATTGAACCGTCGTCCTCCCGAATGCGAGCCCAGTGCCTAACCACTGCGCCACATCGCCCGGTGTCCTTAGGTTAGTTAGGTTTAAGTAATTCTAAGTTCCAGGGGACTGATGACCTCGGATGTTAAGTCCCATAGTGCTCAGAGCCATTTTTTTTAAAACAAAATATCACTAACAGTTTCTTCTGTTTCATTCAATATTTTTTCTGGGTTTGTGACTGCATTGTCAATATATAAAACTACCGACGTTGCCGTCCCTGTTAACAAGTGATCTACTTCAGGGCGATTTTGTAAACAAAAACACCCTGAAGAAGGTCACTTGCAACAGGGACCGAAACGTCGGTAATTTTATTTGTTGAAAATGCTGTCAATAGTCCAGAAAACTTTTATTGAATGTGACAATCGCTCCCAAAGCCTACGTTTATAATTTCTTCTTTTGCTCTGTCTGTAATACAACGTATTTAGATTTTGATATCGTCCGCAAATGTAAAAGTTCTGTTTGATGAGGATGATGCGGTCCCATACTCCGAGGAGCGTAGGGTACGATGCGGGAGACCCGCACCGCCGACTAGGCAAGGTCGTAAAGGAGGTGGTTTGCCATTGCCTTCCTCCAACCGTAATGGGGATGAATGATTATGATGAAGAAAACAAAACAACACCCGGTCATCTCGAGGCAGGGAAAATCCCCGACCACGCCGGGACTCGAACCTGGTACCACGTACGTAGGAATCGAGAGCGCTACCGCAAGACCACGAGCTGCGGACTGTTTGATGAATGTTCTAAGTAATTTCAAGAGTCTTCTAAAATCGAAATTTCCTTCTTTACTGTTTCATCTCTTTCACTTGGTGTTACAGAGACCATACCACGTGCAGCTAACTTTTTTTTTCTTGTCTCCTGTAGTCTTGTTGAATTACTCTTGTTACTTGAAACGTTAGAATTGCGCTGTAGCTTTTATTCGACGTCAACCTCGGCTTGTTCCCATGTATCCGCGTGACCGTGGTCATGTATCGCGGAGCAAGAAGTCAAACGAAGGCAATTGCGGAGCCCGCTCGCCTGTGGCGTCTGTTGGGCAAGCTGCAGACAATTCCCCTGCAGCAGGCCGGCCAACCTGGCAGCGGCACAGCCGGCGTGGAGGGGGGAAACGCACGACCGTGACCTGACCGCGCGTTGACGTACTCCACCACACCACGCCACACCACAGCACACCACACATCGCAGCGCCAGACGAGCACCGAACCGTGCGCACATTGTCCCGAAAACGACACAATAGGCAGCGAGAACCTGTTACGTGACGAACAGGCGCCGTCGCAATATTTCCAGTGACGCCAGCGGGAAAAGCTTTTGCGTAACACCTGTGCGGCAGCCTCCCGAGGCAGAGGAACGGCAGGCGTCTCTGCGTAGACTGTCGTACACTGCAACCTGCCCCTGCCGGGCGCTGTGACCGTGAGGTTCTAGGCGCTTCAGTCCGGGACCGCGCTGCTGCTACGGTCGCAAGTTCGAAACCTGCCTCGGGCATGGACGTGTGTGACGTCCTTAGGTTAGTTAAGTTTAAGTAATTCTGTTCTAGGGGCTCTTGACCTCAGATGTTAAGTCCCAAAGTGCTTAGAGCCATTTTTGGATTGCTGCTACTACCTTCCTTGAATATTGGTGTGACTTTTGCAACTTTCCACTCTTTAAGTACGGATCTTTCGTCGAGCGAGCGGTTGTGTATGATTGTTAAGTATGGAGGGATTGCATCAGCCTACTCTGAAACTGCTGCAAAATGCTAACGTGAATTCTTTACAGACGAATGGAAAAACTGGTAGAAGCCGACCTCGGGGAAGATCAGTTTGGATTCCGCAGAAATGTTGGAACACGTGAAGCAACACTGACCCTACGACTTATAAAATAGATTAAGGAATAGGCAAACCTACGTTTCTAGCATTTGTAGACTTAGAGAAAGCTTTCGACAATGTTGACTGGAGTACTCTCTTTCAAATTCTAAAGATGGCAGGGGTAAAATACAGGGAGCGAAAGGCTATTTACAATTTGTACAGAAACCAGATGGCAGTTATAAGAGTCGAGGGGCATGAAAGGGAAGCAGCAGTTGGGAAGGGAATGAGACAGGGTTGTAGCCTGTCCCCGATGTTATTCAATCTGTATATTGGGCAAGCAATAAAGGAAACAAAGGAAAAGTTCGGAGTAGGTATTAAAATCCATGGAGAAGAAATAAAAACTTTGAGGTTCGCCGATGACATTGTAATTCTGTCAGAGACAGCAAAGGACTTGGAAGAGCAGTTGAACGGCATGGACAGTGTCTTGAAAGGAGGATATAAGATGAACATCAACAAAAGAAAAACGAGAGTAATGGAATGTAGTCGAATTAAGTCGGGCGATGCTGAGGGAATTAGATTAGGGAATGAGACACTTAAAGTAGTAAAGGAGTTTTGCTATATGGGGAGGAAAATAACCGACGATGGTCGAAGTAGAGAGGATATAAAATGTAGACTGGCAATGGCAAGGAAAGCGTTTCTGAAGAAGAGAAATTTGTTAACATCGAGTACAGGAAGTCGTTTCTGAAAGTATTTGTATGGAATGTAGCCATGTGTGGAAGTGAGACATGGACGATAAATAGTTTGGACAAGAAGAGAATAGAAGCTTTTGAAATGTGGTGCTACAGAAGAATGCTGAAGATTAGATGGGTAGATCACGTAACTAATGAGGAGGTATTGAGTAGAATTGGGGAGAAGAGGAGTTTGTGGCACAACTTGACAAGAAGAAGGGACCGGTTGGTAGGACATGTTATGAGGCATCAAGGGATCACAAATTTAGCATTGGAGGGCAGCGTGGTGGGTAAAAATAGTAGAGGGAGACCAAGAGATGAATACACTAAGCAGATTCAGAAGGATGTAGGTTGCTGTAAGTATGGGGAGATGAAGAAGCTTGCACAGGATAGAGTAGCATAGAGAGCTGCATCAAACCAGTCTCAGGACTAAAGACAACAACACAACAACTACTCTGAAAGGAACCTAATCGTATAAAGTCTGGATACGAAGACTTACTTTTGTTAAGTGAGTTAAGTTACAGAGCGATTTGAACCATTTTTTTGCAGCCTGCCCCACCTATCAGATCTCAATCTTCGTATATCCATAATTGAAATGGACGATTTGGGGCGTCAGCTAGTATAATATATGTTAAAAAATGACAAAATACCTTCAGCAGTATTAAGATGTTGGTTTTCTTGGCGACTAGTTTCGATGTTGTTACAACATCATCTTCAGGCCCACACTTGTTGACAGCAACTGTATGTGTCTAACACCAGTAGTCAGTGACACGCCTATCTGACCACTACTAGTGTTAGACATATAGAGTCATTGTCAACAAGTATGGGCCTGAAGATGATGATGTAACAACATCGAAACTAGTTGCCAAGAAAACCAACACCATAATACAGCTGGAGGAATTTTGTCATTTTTTAACATATATCAGATCTCATGTTAACCAGACTCTCCTATTCTTCCCTTAAACCCTAATACGTATCAGGCTATCCTGCTAATCTCCCACACTTAGGGTTTTCATCCCATACCCTGCTCTCCTTAAACCAAAACTCACACGAAAATCCTCCGCCATTCTTCCTTCCAAAAAATGGTTCAAATGGCTCTGAGCACTAAGGGACTTAAATTCTGAGGTCAACAGTCTCCTAGAACTTTGAACTACTTAAACCTAACTAACCTAAGGACATCACACACATCCATGCCCGAGGCAGGATTCGAACCTGCGACCGTAGCGGTCGCGCGGTTCCAGTCTCTAGCGCCTAAAACCGCTCGGCCACTCCGGCCGGCTCTTCCTTCCACCTCAGCTGCATAATAGCATGTCTATTGTAACTTACCTTTCCTACACCTGCAATAAGTCATACAGTATCGAAATAGTATTTCCGTTCTGCCACGGTACTTTGTGCATGAGGACTATTCCGAAAGTAAGGTCCGATCGGTCGCGAAATGGAAACCACTGTGAGAATCAAAAATGTTTTATTTGCCAGAGTTACCTACATCTTCCAGCTACGTCTCTACATAGTCGCCACTGCGACTTTTTAATGTCCCAGCGTTGTACCACCTTACCAGTACACTCGCCATAAAAGGCAGTCGCCTGTGGTTTCCGCCAGTTCTCCACGCTTCTCTATAGCTCGCTCACTGTGCTAAAAAGTTGTCTTCAAAGCCAGTGGTTCATGTGAGCAGAGATGAAACTCAGGGGCATCCAGTTACAAACTGTATTGTGGGTGCAGTATGAAATTTTCACTCTGCAGCGGAGTGTGTGCTGATATGAAACTTACTGGCAGATTAAAATTGTGCACCGGACCGAAATTTCGAGTTCGAGTCTCGATCCGGCGCACAGTTTTAATCTGCCAGGAAGTTTCATATCATCGCACACTCCGCTGCAGGGTGAAAATCTCACTCTGGAAGCATCCCCCAGGCTGTGGCAAAGCCATGTCTCCGCAATATCCTTTCTTCCAGGAGTGCTAGTTCTGCAAGGTTCGCAGGGTGCTTCTGTGAAGTTTGGAAGGCAGGAGACGAGGTACTGGTGAAATTAAAGCTGTGAGGACGGATGGTGAGTCGTGCTTGGGTAGCTTAGATGGTAGAGCACTTGCCCGCGAAAGGCAAAGGTTCGGAGTTCGAGTCTCGGTGGGGCGCACAGTTTTAATCTGCCACGAAGTTTTGTATTGTGGGTGATCAAACGCATCTTCACTGCCCCTGCAGAGTGCGGCTGAGAATTGTCATGAAGAAGGAACCGCATGACAGTTGTGTTACGTGGGCTCCATGAAATCAGCAGAAATCTCTCAGCGGGCACTCGTACTAGGCAGGAGACATTATTTTCTAGACATCTTCATGTGCTCACTGTGTGTTCAGAACTGAAAATAGCAAAGTGATGCTATCGACGGGCATACTAGAGACACTGCCCAACACATCTGTGCAAAGATTTATTGGGTTTCTTTTCCATTTCACGCCCCATCTCACCTTACTTTCCGAATAGCCCTCGTATTACGAGTCCGTACTCAGTGACCTATTTTTTGTTACATACTGGATTACTCGATACACTCCATAAATTTACCATACGAAAGAGGGAAATTCAGAACTATAGTCCCGAATTTCGTATAGTTTTAATGACATAAATAAACAATTTCAAACATGAGACAGTAACGTACAAGAATATGGTATATATAAAACATACAACTGGTTGCAACGAGATTTTACTTTAACCTGGATCCGACGCCAACAATGGGCATTTGCACCAGAAAATCAAAACAGTTACACGGAGTAACAGATCAACACATTTAAGAGAAGAATGCTGTCGTCATATAAAATACTTCACAAGAAAATAATTTTTGAACCATATGAAATGAGGCATCCAGTCATAATCACGACTGAGGTCATTGGCAGTGAAATTGTTAATTACGGACTTTCAGAGTGACTTCAGAAAAGATTTTCGAGGTGTAACTGATTTGCTCATGTAATTAATGTATATATTTTCTTTGTTCTTCTTGGTTAGTATCTGGAATTTGTAAGTGGTTGGCAGGAAGTTAGTATACTGTGTTTGTTATGTAGCATTCAGAGTTACAAACATATTTTTATACTGAAACTGTGATGTGTAAAAATGATGGTGATTAAATGCTCTGAGTGAATGAAAAATGTCTGCAACATATTTTTCTCGAACATATTTTGAAGCTTAATATCCACCTGCAAGCAGAAATGTTTCCCTAGTTGTTGAGCCAACAAAGACGTCGAAGTACACCCAATGAAGATACTAAGTTAAGTAATGAAATTTACTAACTAATTCTTATCATAATCTTTATTTGCTCGTATTTGTTCTCAGTGGCAGAATATATAACGCAAACAGATGCGAAGAAATATTTTACAAGTTTTTTTTTTTTTTTTATGAAATTGCATTTTGACAAAGCAGCAGACGTGAATAAAGAGGTTTGAAGTACCATGAAGGTTTATTCAACGTAGCCAACGTCATCAATAATGTAAGCGTAGTCAGCAACACTAGTAACTGTAACAGATGATCCCATGACATCAACTTATCCTGTCAGTTTATATAGGTTGTTTCAGGACGAAAGGTAAATATTTCTCGGAGGTTATGGTGCAAATTAAATTCGAAAAAACAACCATTCCTTACAACAACTATCCTCTCCTTACTGGTTACAGAGATAGGGCCTTCAGAATGCAAAACAAATACTCGCTGAAGATGTTAAGCACAGGCAAGTAGTTAAAGACAGATTTTCAAAAATTACACCTCCGATCTGAATACACTTTCAGAATCTCGCGACAACACCACTCGTATCTCTTAGAAAATTCTCTTGGCGTTCTTCTACGACGGCTGCTCTACTCTTAATCCGAGCGACCAGGTCGTCTGTTTTGTTTACATTTTGTTTGTAGACCTAGCCTATGAGCCGTACTCACAGGTAAGACTTTAAACCAGTAAGGTCTGCTGAAGTTGGTGACCAAGAAACGTGACCGTTTTACGTACACTTAACATTGCCCGGAAGGTGGATCGGCAGAAATGGTCACGTTTCTTGGCCACCAAGGTCCCCTCACCTTACCACTTTTTATTTTAGCCTGTGGAGATGGTAGAAGGGCGAAGTATAGAAAGACAAACCGGTTGAATGCGAACAGCACGTCTGCGTTGAGGGTTCCGTACAAACTTTATACATAAAAGGCAATGTGCTGACTGACTGACTGACTGACTTATTCATCATCGCCCAGCCAAAACCGCTAAGTTTAGAGAGGGTGTCGACCTCATACCGTGGGCATTGTAGAAGAAAGGTTTGTCGGAAATTCCACTTCTAAGGGGGTCAAATAGGGGATGATAGACTTTTTGAAAGTATGTCGCTATTTAGGGAATTTTGAAACTAGAACTACGAAAACTGGTATTTGTTTCTCCGTCAGAAAAAAAATACACGTTTCAGCATTTTTGGAAATTCAATCACTAAGAGGGTAAAACAGTGTATGAAAGTTTTTTGAAAATAAGTAATTACTGAAGAAAAGGATTTTAAGGCTCCATCTATCACTATTGGTGTTTGACTTCTGGGTTGGAAATTAAACAAAAAAAAAGTGTTTCAGTGTTTCTGGAAATTCAGCCCCTAAGGATTGGGGATGAAAATTTTTAAGAAAATACTTAGCTACATTGAAAAAAATTATAGCTAAATTTTTTTGCAAAATTGTTATTTCACTTCTCGATTAGGTATAAGAAATATTTGTTAGGGGACGAAACTTGGTATAGAAATATCTCCACAAGACCGCAAAAGGGATGATTAACAAAAGCTTTGGACTTCTGCTACCAGAATCACTTTTTGGTGAGAAGTCATTCGGAAAGACCATGCTTAAATGGCCATAATTTGCGTGAAAAATTTAGGTGCTGAAATTTGTGTGAACAACATAAATATTCGACTAAATAAAAACAAAACAAAAAATCTCTGCAGGCCACACAGTCTACTTGAGCGAAGCAGTGGGCGCTAAACTTGTTATATGATAATAATAATAATAATAATAATAATAAATTCGTATGGCTAAATGGCCTTGTGCAAGTGTTTATACTGGCCTCCACTTTAGCAACTTCGGTGGCTCTTAACGATTTCAGTTGGAGCCGGGTACGGAATGAGGAGATTCTGCGCAGAATCTGAGAGGAAAACACTGAAAAGGAGAAGGGACAAGATGATACGACATGAGGTAATGACTTCCATGGTACTAGAGGGAGCTGTAGAGAGCAAAAACTGTAGAGGAAGACAGAGATTGTAATATATCTAGCAAATAACAGAGGATGTGAGTTGCAAGTGCTACTCTGAGATGAAGAATTCGTGGCGGGCTGCATCAAAGCACTCAGAAGAGTGATGACTCAGAAAAGAAAAGAAAGAGTGGATCCATAGTTTAACGTGGAATCCAAGCACGCGTCGGTTTTGGCAATTGCTCACATTGTTGACAGATGAATGCTAGGGTAAAACGAAGACTGTCAAACACGTGGCCGTTGACCACCGAGATTCGACCTCTCTGCCTTCGCCGCCAGATCACCAGGACTTAAATGCGTATCGAGAGTTCATCTGCAGGTTTAGATGAGTGTGTTTGCGAGTAGGAAAATAAGTGACATATATGGCCGTATCTTTTGACTGTAGTGACTTAGAAGCTTAAATTTCTTACACCGCCAAGTGACCGTAGATCTTAGTATTTGACGTGAATTTCAACTCGATACCTACACCCCTTCCCGAGAAAAAGAGGTCTTAACAGGCGGAGAAACAGACAGACAACAAATTGAAAAAAGTTAAAAATTATGTGATGTAATTACAAACTTTAGGGCTTTTATCTTGTACTGTGACACCTTTCTTCTTGCGAAATTTCATGAACCGGTTGGCGTGGTTGCAATACGGTTCCCATCTCGTAGCTACCTAGCTCACTCGTTTCTTAACATGTGTGCAGCAAATGTAAACGGCGAGAAGACAGCGTATGCGATGTACGTTCCAGCTTTCAAAGTCGACTAACCTCACGGTGTGCAATTTTTTTTTTTTTGGAGAATGTGGCGTGATTGCGGGGGACGGGGAGGAGGAAAGGCGTGTCGCGGGGGAGGGGGGGGGGGGGGTGACTTGTGGAAGACCCCGTTTACTAAAAGCAAGGAATGCAATAACTCCAGACATGTTCGCAGTAGGGTGAGACGAGTTTCAGCGGCATATGGATATTTGTCATCCGTTACGTGGAGGGCAGATTGAACACGCGTGAAACGTAATTATAGGAACTACCTTAGTTTGTTTGTACATGCATCTAACAGATATCCCCCTGTAAAATCAGGTGGTTCTTTTGAAAACAAAATCTTTCTAGATCAATGTGTAAGTTATAATTTACAACTTCCTGTCTTCATTAATGTATTTTCTAGCAAAAAGTACGCAAACAGCAATTCTTGAACCAATTTCGTTACGGCGCTACCGGTTTCGTCCCGTACATCAGGTGCGTACCTAAACGAGAAATAAACAATTATAGGGACTGAACACTACATAAAAATAATACCAGAGCCAAATACACCTAATTATGAGAATAGATAAAAAGATTAGATCATAGTATGCAACATAGTGGAGAATATACAAGGCCCAATATTCATAATTAAAACGACAAAGCTCGCAAGGCGATTAGTCAGTGAAGATAAAGATAGCAACGGAAAACATACTATGCCATGTAACAAAGACGTGTCTATAACCAAAGGGTCAAAGTGAGGCACTCCACGAAAAGCAACGTATACACTCAAGCAAGAGAAGGCTTATGAGCAAGTCAACAACACAGAGCTCACTGCACGCGCGGAATGAGGCGGTGAAGCAAGTGTACGCCTCCTAGCCGGCGCGAAGTAAGCAAACACGACGTGGAACAGGAGAAACCAAAATCACGTCTTCTGTCATGTAAATGTACCACGAGAGCTGGGGCTTCGTTACATCATTAATGTAGAAGATATAGTCTTGTGAAACCGGATGAATCTTTCTGGGACTTTCTGTATTATGTCGAAATCACTAGTATCAGCAGCCTTAATTGTTTACAGCGGTAGATCATTTGATATCTGTACCTGTAGTTGTAAAATTTACAGTTTTGTGGTTATTTTAAGCAATACGAAAACATTTCATAGTAGATATAGGTAACCTATTAAGGTTTTATAGATTCTGGACAGTCTCTAACTAAATCCACTTCGTAACCTACGGATATTAATATTAACATTTGAGGCCTGTCTTTCATGTCAAAGAAAGTTCACCTAATTCTTTTCACTTTCGATGTCTTAACCAAATTCCCCGTGAGAAGCCAGTCTGATTGTTGTCCTGATCGTCTTTAATTCTTCAAGTTTAGTATTCCCTTCACAGTCACTTCCGCGTTTATACTTACTGGATAAGATGGCGGAGCCTCGCCACTGACAGAAAATAACGAAACCTGTGCCATTTGATTATTATTATTGTGGTTCAACATGTCATACTTCACCCAGCGGATATTATTCCCTGATGTCCTCCATCAACGAACATTTGAGAACAACAGGGTGGTTATAATTAAAGTTAATCTTTCAAACCTCTGCAGAAGTAACACCACTGGCCAGAATAACGTCAAATTGCAACGGAATATTATCGGAGAAGGGGGAAAACGTATGGCGCAAGAAAAATAAATAATTACAAAATGTTGCAATAGATGGCGCTTTAAGCCTCATAATTTAATAGTGGTCGACTACAAATCACAAATAAATCATACAACGATGCGTAAGGTGTACGTTCGACGTTAAAAAAACTGTAATACTCAGTGTGCATGGGTGTACAGGTGTGCCACCACAAGGTCATATCACATCGGATAGGGAAAATCGGGTTTTAATTGTCCTGTGGCCAAAAACCGCATAAAAATCGTCAATCACAATCAAATCGGATTATTAATTTTCTTGTGACTTGCACAAAACATGCTCCATACACCGTCCACCGTTTTCTGCAACAAGTTGAAATAGAGAAACAGCATGTTCCACAACTGATCGAAGTGTTTCTGGGGTCACGTTCAGAACGTGTTGCCTAATGCGTGATTTCAATGTAGCTAAGTTTGCAGTGGTAACACTGAACACAACATCTTTCAGCAGGCCCCACAGCCAGAAGTCACACGGATTAAGATCAGGTGATCGGGACGGCCAGGCTGTAGGTTCAAATGGCTGCGAGTACTACGGGACTTAACATCTGAGGTCATCAGTCCCCTAGAACGTAGAACTACTTAAACCTAACTAGCCTAAGGACATCACACACATCCATGCCCGAGGCAGGATTTGAACCTGCGACCGTAGCGGTCGCGCGGTTCCAGACTGAGGCGCCTAGAGCCGCTCGGCCACTCCGGCCGGCGGCTGTAGGGAAATGGCGGCTGGTAATTCTAGCATTTCCGAAATGGCGCTTCGGCAGCTGCTTGATTGGATTTACAACGTGCGGAGGTGCGCCATCTTGAATAAAAATAAATCCACGCTGCTGGAGAGCTGGAATGACGTGTTTGTGCAAAAGACACTCATAGCGCTTACCAGTGACGGGCAGGTAATAGGACATGAAGCACCTGTCTCTTCGAAAAAATATGATCCTACGATAAAAGATGCTGTAAACCCGCATCACAAAGTGACCATTTCAGGATGAAGTGGTACTGATTGATTTGCGTGTGGATTTTCCGTTCTCCATATTCGACAATTCTGTGTATTGACATATCATGTCAGATGGAAGATCTTCCACGCCCAATCATTGTCCACTTCCATGCGAGCAAGAAATTCTAAAGCAAAGGTCTCTCTTGCTGGCAGGTCAACAGGAAGCAACCCGTGCACATGGGTAGCTTTGAATGGATAGCAAAAAAAGGATGTTTCGTAGGATTTTACGAAGCGTGCTCACGGGTATGTCCAATGTTCGGGCAATTCTCCGTACGCTTACAAGTTTGCACCCCACCACTCGTCTCCTCCGCCATTGCTGTGGCCATTGGTTCCACTGACGTCGAATCAATTCGTTTCCTCCCTCTACCAGTTTGAACACCAAAAGAACCCGTCTTTCCGAATTTCCGACTCATTTTCTCTAGACCCACGGCAGTCATCGGACCAACGCCTTTTTTCAAACCCTTCAGTGCCCGGAGCTTCTGCAGAGCGACGTGTGCACAGTCATCATTCTTGTAAAACAGCTTTACAAACAGAGTGCGAGCCTGCATTGTCACAGTCATGGCGAACATCGCAGACGGGAAAAAAGGAAAAGCCGTGTACCCGGCTTGTTTATACCAACTTCAGTGGGTCGTGCGCATGCAGGTGTTTTCATTTACGTATTCTGGCGTACACAGTTCCATCTGTTGATCAATTTTCACACTATTTTTTCTTCTTCTGCCATACGTTTTCCCCCTTCTCCGATAATATTTCGTTGCAATTTTACGTCATTCTGACCAGTGGTGTTACTTCTACATTGCTTTGAAAGTTTAATTATAATCACCCTGTACATATTCTTAAGACATGGCATGTCAGCTGCATGCCTTGCCCTAATTTTCAACCAGTATTGAATATAAGTATTCATATGCTTAATTACTTTAAAAGCAATTAGTACAATGTTTAGTGCAATGAAATGTACTTGCGAAATTCCATACTCATGCTGCGAGAAAGCTTGTCCTTCTAAATTGTTGGGGATGAAACTGTTCAAAAACATTTTCGGCTGAACATCAATCCTAGGCAGCGGCTAAGCCCGTCCTCTAAAGTATCATCTCTTCCAGGAGGGCCAGTCCAGCAAAATATTGGTTCGTGAGGTAGTGGCGAAAGTTAAGCAGTAGGAATGTTTTTTTTTTTTTGTGATATGTTACAATACAGCATCGCCGGTCTATTGCGGTCTAACTGTGTTGGTGAGGCAGTAAATTTATCCACAGGGCAGTGACTGCGTCACTGCAATTCACTTTGGAGGTGTGGCGGTGGGACTTGTAGTCCCGTACCACGCTCTGACGGTGACAGTACTACATCAGTCAGGCAGAGAAATTTAGCCTAACGTGGGCGGGTGTGGTTGGAAAGTATTGGACGTAGAATGGGGACTAGTCCCGCCAAAGGATGCGTCCGTGGTGGGCGTGCCAGGCCTATCGTTAGCCATGGTCGGAATCCGATTCCTCTACGATGGTTAGGGAAACCTGATGTCGATGCCAGCGGCGTGGAAGTGTGGTCCCAACGTGGCGTAACCCATGGACAGTGTCCCGCAAGGCATCCATTTTCTCATAGAGCCGCCGCGCGTTGTTGCGTATGGTCGTCTTTAGGGGGACGATATCCGCTTCCTCGTGGAGAGTGACAATTCTCGTGAGTGGCGGGGCGCGCAGGCTCCACCTGAGCACCTTGTTCTGCAGGCGCTGCAATGTCCACATCCTGGTGACACTAATCGTGGCCCATGCAGCAGATCCATACGTGAGGGCAGGCAGGATAACTGTTTGGTAAATGTGGAGCTTGGTATGCAGGTTAAATTCCCTACTGCGGAAGAGCGGGTACAAAGCCCTGGTTAGCTTTTGCCCCTTGTTGGTGACATACTCCGCATGACTGTGGAAGAGCAACTTGTGGTCCATCTGGACCCCGAGATAGGTGGTTGTCGGGGACCAGGGCACCTGCACACCTGCAATCGAGATATTGCGGCGGAGGACTGGGCGCCGTTTTGTGAAGTAAACTGCAGTAGTTTTAGCGGCATTGAGAGCTATTTTGTTTGTCCGACACCAGGTGATAGTGGCGTCCACCTGTCGCTGGAGGCGGGCGACGACGGCGTCAGTAATGCGACCAGTGGTGTATAGCGCTGTGTCGTCAGCGTATTGTGCAAGGTGTCACTCGGGGATGACCGGCATATCATTGACATAGATATTAAAAAGGGTGGGAGATGGCACTGATCCTTGCGGAGTGCCTGCCGACAATTGGCGAATGACAGAACGCATTCCCCGTTGAGCCACTAGGAAAATCCTACCACGGAGGAAGTCATCCACGATCTTGACATAAATATCTGGTATAGCGGTCTGTGTCAGCATCTTGTGTACGAGGTTGTCTTGCCAGATCTTGTCGTAGGCGTTTTGCAAGTCCAGAAAAACGGCAGCTGTCGACTTGGCAGTGTTAAAGCCTTTGCTGATGTGTTCAGTGATCCGTAGGACCTGAAGTTCAGCAGAGAGGTGCGAAGTGAATCCAAACTGTTCAGGACGGATCGTCCCAGCTGCCGCAAGAGGTTGGGAAAGTCGGTGAAGGATCACAAAAAAAATGGGCTCTGAGCACTATGGGACTCAACATCTTAGGTCATAAGTCCCCTAGAACTTAGAACTACTTAAACCTAACTAACCTAAGGACATCACACACACCCATGCCCGAGGCAGGATTCGAACCTGCGACCGTAGTGGTCCCGCGGTTCCGGACTGCAGCGCCAGAACCGCACGACTACCGCGGCCGGCGAAGGATCACAGATTCAAGGACCTTCGCCATAGTGTTTAGGAGGCTGATGGGCCTGTTGGTGGGGACTGTAGGGTCTTTGAACCTCTTGGGGATCGCAATCAGCTTGGCTTGTTTCCACTGAGGGGGGAAAAGGCCAGATGTGAGAGAACAGTTTATAATCTTGGTGAGCAAGATGAGTGGTGTGCGGGGAGGGTGGCAAAGATGTTCATTTAAAATTCCGTCCAATCCAGGGACCGACCGGCCACGATTCCGTCGAAGGATGCGCTGAATTTCTGCCATGGACGTAAGAAGGGGGGCAGACTGTGTGGGCGGTTGCGGTAAGCAGCAACAGCTGTCAGGACTTCATGTTCTTCCTGTAGTTCGTTCGGAGAAGGGTCCTGGACCAGAGGGCGGTTTTGGGCCTCGAACGCATCTGCCAGCGTTTCCACAATTTGCAGGATATCATATGACAAGCCCGCTGCTGTGCGAATAGGATGGGCAGTCGCTGGTAAGAACGCCGCAGGGTGTGAATGACAGCCCAGTCAGATATTTTGTGGATTATTCACGAGGTATGGGTCGCGAGTCGTGACTCTAAACCTCGGTCGATTGATGAATTGCCTGCGAGAGACACAGTTTCCGGATTCGAGTCCCAGTCCAGTATAGTTTTAATCTGCCAGGACGTGTCGGTGATTTGCTGTCGCTGATAGCACGCCTCTACCAAAAAGAAACGAGAGAACAATAACGTATGTAGGAGCTACACCACTAATTATTTCAAGTCACGCGTAATTATTCTGACAGCTGTTTCGACGTCTCGCTGTCACCCGCTGTGCACTCGCCGGTTGCGAAACCGTCACCTGAAACAGACGAGGTAGTCAGTGTCCCGACTGCTAGCGAACACGTATTCGATTCCTGTTCAGGTTTCTCCGTTTCACCGGCTCCTGGCAGGCGTTGTTCTCTTCCGTGACTAAGACTGTGAAAATTGCTTCAGCACCCTTTCACTTTGGAGTGCGTCCGCTTTCTCTAAAGGATCAAGAGAGGAACGGTGTATTTGTCTGAAAATACAGTCCTCATAGGGCTAGCGTTGCAAATGTCTGTTGCCAGAAGAGGGAAAACAGCAGCGACCCACGGATAAAATAATGTTGCGTTCTGGTTGTACCTTTAAAAAATGGGAAATTGCGTTCATTCTCTTAAAAGAACTTCTCAAATGTATTTTTATTATTTCCTTTCACAAATGCGGCTGGGACACTCAGCAAATAAACACCATCCGACCAGGCCTTGAAGGCCCAACCGATCGACCGCCGTGTCATCCTCAGACCTTTGACGTCACAGGCTGCGGATACAGAGAAGCATGTGGTCAGCACACCGCTCTACCGGCCGCTGTCAGTTTTCGTGACCAGTGCCGCTGCTTCTCAATCAAGTAGCTCCTCAACTCGCCTCACAAATGTTGAGTGCACACCGCTAGCCAACAGCACACGGCACCTACGGACGATGACCCAACCAAGTGTTAGCCAAACCCGACAGCGTTTAACTTTGAAGGTCTGACGGGAACAGGTGTTACCACTGCGGCAAGGCCGTTGGCAGCAGGACGCTTCGGAGGTTTTAATACCCGAAGCGGTGTACAGAGTCATTGCGTAAACGTAGTTCCATAAAGGATGAAGATAGATCCTGTCAAGAAAAAAAAGTTTTTTATTTGTTGGTACACTTTTATAGTTTTACTACTTGTTTCTTTGACCAAGCCCTGACGTTAATAGGATATCTTCATAGGTCTTCATAATCTTTCGAAATTGTCTTCAATAAAGAGTCGCACATGCAGCGTGAAAAAAAAGACCCACATTTCTCTTTCTCTAAATATCCAGCAAATATTAAATATTCAATATTACAGCTTTAAAGGCTAGACTGAAATAAATTGAAGTATTAACAGTCGGCGACTGGAAGACTGAAGGGGGAAGTCTTAGTGGTGCACGAAGAACCCTCCGCCACACACCGTAAACTCGGCCCTACGGTACAATGTTACAGATTTGGTCTTACGGGAGACCACTTTCACTTTTCGCATTGGACATGACCTCCGCCACACGGTAGAAGTTGTGTTCCGGCGTGTAGGTGATGCAGCGAAGAATATTAACCGAAACTATAATTATGGCACTAGTTTCCATTTCAGGATTTGTCCTCACAGAAAACCAAAACCACTTCCTCCTTTCGGAATATGCATGACTTGGCAGTCCTGTTTAAACGGAAAGTGATCGGTAGTGCGGTCTCCAGGTAGTTAATACCTGTAACCGTCTTCCCCCTCCTTCAAATTATCACCACCTTACCCCTTCTCTTTGAAGAATCGAACTCCCACGCGTAAAAATTTATTTCACGTAACTCACTGTTTCTGCTGTCATTTCTTCTGAACTATCTGTCGTCCAGTGATGTAATTTAAGTACAGTCAGCGACATAAGTGGATACTGTCAACGTAGTATGTTCTGAATACAATTGGCAGTAAAGACGTTTTGCTTGATACTGGAGTTTTACTGCAGGAAAGTGAAAATGTAATAAGTGATAACACTTTTTCCTGTCTTTATTTTATGCGGCGGTAGGAAAGGGGGGAGGGGTGCCGTCAACGAGAAATTTTTTCGGAAAAACTTGAAGGTATGTGTTGAGTTTGTTGACAGTCGTTAAGTGCCCTCATTGTCAAGTAATGGATGAATATAGTCTGGGTAATCTATGCGCGCCATCAGTTACGCTACCTCAAAATATGTACAGTATTTTTTACTTTAGTGCTTACTGTGTTAGAACTTTAACTTGAGGTTATACCTCTCAGTGAGTAGATCATGACACCATTGTAAAATCGGGCAATAACTGTATCAGATTTCGAAAATAAATTTTTGTTGCCGCTAGAAGTTGTAAGGCAATATGCAGCTCGAACCTTGTGACAGTTTTAGCCGTTTAATAATATACAGGGATACCAGAACTGCACCGACTACCTCTCAGAGGTGGTAGTATGGACCAAAACAAGAAAAAATGTTCATCAGTCATGGATTTTAAAGTGTGCACCTTAAAAGTCGTGAGTACTTTTTCCTCTCCGCTACTGTAAGATACATCTCACCTACTGAACAAGTGCTCACAGCTCTTAAGGTATGGATTTCACAGCCAGCGTTTACTGGACTTTATCTTTTTCTTATTTTGATCCACATTAGTTCTGGTTCACCCTGTTGATCGGCTACAAATCCGGAGAGGCCGCTGCTGTTTCAAGTATCACCTCAGTTTTACTCCAAGGAAACATCATTGGCGATGCCAGAGACCGAACAGTATTCCATCTGTAATAGTCACACATTAGTCCCTCGATCACGATGACGATGCACCTTCATGAGACACCATGAATACAGCCGAGTGAGGTGGGGCAGAGTTGACACACTGAACTTGCATTTCCAGAGTCTGCTGTTCAAGTACTAGTTCGGCCATTCATCTCTAAGTCTACCATCGTTTCTCTGAGCTGCTTAAGCGGGTCGTATGAGACAATAGACGGGTACACAAAAATAAGCTAGTGTAACCTTTATTGTTTGAGAGGCAATTTAACCAAATTATGTCTTTATGTTATTGGATGTAGCCTGAATTGTTTTCCATTTTCTGGTCACATAACTTGATCAGGACGTTGCTGGATACTATTGAGCACATACTGTCACATTACACTTTCTCAAACATTACTTTACTTATCACTATCCTAAATATAGTAGGTTATTCTTAGTAATTAGATAAACAAATCTTTGTACCAGTTTTTGATATCAGTCTTAGAGCTCTCGCAACAAATTTTTAAATTTATATGTGTGATACATTAAAATTTTATTTCATAAAAATTATATTGGACAGTAATGCACTTTAAAAGATTTAGTACCACATTGAGTTGTGGCATAGTGTGCAAAAATTCTGTAGCAAATCTCACCTTTTTATGTGCACTGATTGAACAGAAAATGTTCCTTATACACCGAAAAATGGAAGTTGCGGGAAAAGCAAGAAAAGATTTTATTCGCATTTGTGCCAGAAACAAGTACCTGAATGTTGATCAACAGCATATACTTGGTCTTTCTGGTCTTCATGTAAATCTTTCCTTCAGGTGTACCCTATGGGCAATGTTCTTCACTGACGTTTCAGAAATAGCAATGGCACTTCGTCAGCATTCTACAATAGCTTTTTCAGTGAAGTAACATGCTTCAAATACTATTCTCATAAATTTCCTGATTCTGCCATTGCTGAGCACTAAACATGCGTCATATCAGGATATTTTGACGATAGTAAATGAACAAAACGTTGTCTTTGGCAGTCTGTGTAGATGAGGTTATTGAAGCTTTCGATGGGGTTTTGTGTTCCACCATGTGTGGTAAATGGGCTCATAGCCTTCTACTGTCTACAGATGTCTTCTCTGACGGCAAGAAATAATAAAATATAGCAAACAAGGACAGGCTCGTGTAGGAAAGTCGGCGTGGCACTTAGCCAATGTGCTCCATCTCATCTCATCGTCGATGGGACATTAAACGCTAATCTTCCTTCTGTCTTTACACGCGTATGGTATAGTCTTTACAATTAACTGCAGTTGTGCGTATCTTCTTTACTCTAGGAGAGTGCACGCCTTATCAGTATTACATAGTCGTCGCAGTACATGAACGCCTCTCCGAACTCTACCTGCACCGTTCTGACGCTCGGATGTTTGCGTCTTTGCCGGTAACACACGCGCCAAGGAACGTCTGAAAGCTTCTCCATATTTGCGTTTTTATCAAAAGCTACTTGCTATTTGTGTGGCTCGAGCGTTTCCTCAAGGTCTGTGTATTCGGCTTCTGATTAGGAGGCGCTGGTGTGTGCACACTGCCTGAAGTCAGCCCATGTTCAGATTGTGACAAACACTTCTCGGCGCGGTTCACTTGGATCGTCATTGATATATAGCGAGGAACTTAATTCTGAACAATGGTCGCGACTGTGACAGCAACAGAGGGTCGAAAGGTAATGACACACTTACGCGGACTAGGAGTACAAATGCATTCCTTGACCGTAGCTGAGCTAGGGTCTAACCCTCTTCTACACGACTCCTGATTAATCTATATTGGTTCAGAGTGATCTTTTCTTTCCCTCGCCTCTACGTCACCCTTGTTAGTCCTCTTCAGGACAACCGAATGGACGACTAATTCGGAATCTGCTGACAGTGGAGAGATCATCATGACACTATTTCAGTTACAAGCCACATGGCCCGTGGATACACATTAAGTGTCTTAAATGTAGTGGTTTCCAGTGTCTTCTGCATCCTCATGCTGCTAATCATTGCTGACTCTTTCGCGTGTTTGATGGTGCCGTTGGCAGAAAGAGAGTGACGCCGTATGCTGGAAATCTTTGGGCACTCTTGACGATTTTTCTTCAAAACTGAAGCATCTGCTGGGATCAAATGCATTTGGATTACTGCTAAAAGAAGCTAGCCTTAGGACAAGGTTTTCAAGAGGAAGAGTAATGGGAGCAGCATAAAGATAATGAAAGTATAAAAGGGAGGGAAACAGGTCTTATTTGGTATATTTTACCCTCTTTCTTTTCTTCTTCTTCTTCTTCTTCTTCTTCTTCTCTCTCTTTCTCTCTCTCTCTCACACACACACATATACACAAACACACATACAAACAAACATTTTCATGTACCTTAGTCTGCATAAATGTTTTAAACAAATCCTCTCACTTATCATGACGTTTCTTTGTGCCTTGAAAACTATCTTGCCACTTGTTTTGTTCTACATTTATTCTCTTAGCCCCCAAGAACATTTGAAATGAATTTTGGGATAAGCAGTACTTAGCCCTGAAGAAATTAATTTTATCTCAGCGTTCAAATATTAATACAAAAAATTCAATAACTATAGAGTAGTTGTGAGGATATGTTAAATATTTCTTCAAAAACAGTGAAGTCTACGGAGAAATTACGTAATTTGTACAGAAATTTTTCATTTCAGTATCGACAGTAATCACGTACCAGCATATGTCTCTCTTCAAGAAAACACGGTAGTAACAACGCAGTTTTTCGAGATTCCTTAGAAACAGAACCCGATTTCCACATCACAGCCATTTTTCAAAAATAAAGTAATAATTTTGGTAATAAATATTTATGAATGACTCTGTGTGACAAGGAATGAAAACTACCGTTTTATGGTTTTTGGGTTTCTTTCAGTCAATATATTTCAGTAGCAGGTACAGAGACGAATGGAATATTCCTGTTCATGAGTTTCTCAGTCATCCCTTTTTGAATCACCATATATCTGTACTTTCATTCCGTTCTCTTCGATATTAGTTTTATTTACTTATTTCAGTTCCTTTAGGGCAGTTTAAGGTTTCAGAACTAGAAAAGAATCCTGAAATGAGGACATCCCTAAATTTATCTGTGACTATAGCGATCTATAATTAATGTTTTGGTGATGAAGTTACGTTGGTTAGCAGTTTAATATTCTAATAGCTAGATGAGGCGAGGTATCTTCGCAAGCTGCGAAAAACGCAAACTGAAATGCTCCAGTATCGGATTACCAGAAAAAGGTTTCGGCTCTTCAGTTATGAGAATAATGCTAAAAAGTATAAAAATAAACAAGAAAATACTGTGGTTAAGTCCTGTGTGTGTTTGTGTGTGTGTGTGTGTGTGTGTGTGTGTTTGTGTATGTTTATTGTATGATAGGGCAAGAAGCGGCTGATTTTGCTTAATTTTTCGTTGTGTTTGCTTTCGTCTGAAACGCAAACAGGAAATAAAATTGAAATTAAAGAATAATAATGGCAAAAGAATATCGTGCCTCTCTGCCTTTGTGTCATTTTACGCTCTTTCCTGTATATTATTGCGTTTTATTTGACAGTCCGGAGTACATCTGAGACAAAAATAGTGTTCATACTTGCATACTGAACAATTCTGCGACTATGGACGATTGATTATACTTCATTCTCTAGCCATTGCCAGTGACGCACATGATGACGTCAAACAAAGCGCAGTCAATAAATACCTAAAGCTGCTGGAATGAATCGTGTTAAGGCAAATAGACGAACGTAATCATCTTAAAATGGTAAAAGAGTGTCGGAACGTCTATTAGCTGCATATCCATGTTTTGCAGTTCGCATTCCGTGTTCTGCTGGAAACTGATTTATTACTGCTACTACAAATAAACACGTTTATTTCGAAGTTAACGTTTTTCATTAGGTGTACGAAAGGTTGGTAGAAATTATCTAGCAAAACACGGATTCAACGGTATGTTATTGCCTTCAATGTTGTTGCCGGTTCCGTACGTTGTACAATTTCCTTAATTGGAATCTGGGCCTTTTTTACATCAAGAAAGCTACTGCTTCTTCGGAGAAGATAAACTACCCGATATTCTTGCCTCATCGCTCAGTATAACAGCGATCCGGCGCGACAAACTTTCGCGAGAACGCGCAAGACAGATATTGGTACTGGCTGAGTTTAATGCGTCCCTGATGGCTCGCCGGCTTTTAATTCTATTTTCAGCCTCTTAACAGCTCGATAGCCATTACGGTTATTGGGTGGCGGCAGTCGACAGCTCGGGAAAAGTTGCTCCCGCTCTCTGCCTGTCCCAAGTTCCCGGCACGGATCGGCGCCACGTTCCAAGTTTCCGCCTCCGCTGAGACAACAGTGCTTGTTGCTTGTCGATTAGAAACGCTAAGACGAGAGAGGAGGAAGTCTGTCTAAATGAGAGCAGGGGAGCGAGGGAGGGAATGCAAAATTTGGAATTCACTGTTTTAGTAATCATTTCGCCTTTCCCCTTGCCCTCCACCGTCCCTCATCTATCTGATCCTCGTTTTCTGAATGGGATTTCTGAAAAAAAACGAATATTTATTCATACACATCTACGAGGGTCACTCCAAAAGAAATGCACACTATTTTTGTAAAAATACAGTTTTCCTTCTGCATGTGTGAAAGTTTTACAGCGTGTAGATACATCCTTCCCTCTTGTTTTCAAACTTAGTTCAACTTGTTCTCGTGAGTGGCGCCGTCACAGCATGTCTTCAAGATGGCTGCTGCACTTGCAACGTGCGTTCATAGAATTCCTGTGCTGTGAAAACGAGACACTGGGAAACATCCACAAGATGTTGTAAAATATGTATGGAGATGCTGCTGCTGTCGATCGCAGTACAGTTAGTCGGTGGGCAAGCAGGTTACGTGATGAAAGCGGGCGCGGCAATATTGAGGATTGTCGTCGCAGTGGCAGGCCTCGTACTGCACACACTCCAGACAATGTGCAGGAAGTTAACGAATTGGTGACTGCTGACAGACGCGTCACAGTGAACGAATTGTCACGCTACGTTGGGATAGGGGAAGGAAGTGTTTGCAGAATACTGAAAGTGATGGCGTTAAAAAAGGTTTGTGCCAGGTCGGTTCCCAGGATGTTGACAGTGGCTCACAAAGAAACAAGAAAAACGGTATGCAGCGAACTTTTGGAACAGTACGAGAATGGTGGAGATGAATTTCTTGGAAGAATTGTGACAGGTGATGAAACATGGCACCATCAATTTTCACCAGAGAGAAAGAGGCAATCAATGGAGTGGCATCATGCAAATTCACCCAAGAAAAAAAATTCAAAAGTTACGGCTACGGTGTTTTCCGATTCCGAAGGCTCTTGCTTGTGGACATTATGTCAAGTGGAACCACCATAAATTCTGATGCGTATGTGACGACACTGAAGAAACTTCAAGCTCGACTGAGTCGTGTTCGAACACATCGGCAAAAGCAGGATGTTTTGCTGTTGCACGACAATGTACGGCCACATTTCAGTCAAAAAACCATGGAAGCGATCACAAAACTTGGATGGACAAACTGAAACACCCGCCTAACAGTCCTGACCTGGCTCCATGTGACTATCATCTCTTTGGGAAACTGAAAGACTCTCTTCGTGGAACAAGGTTTGAAGATGATGACTGCCAAACAGTAGCTCCAACAGGTTGGTCGAGAATTTTCCGTGCGGGTATACCGGCGCTGGTTCCAAGATGGCGTAAGGCAGTCAAGTGGGATGGAAATTATGTGGAGAAACGAAAATATTGTTCCTGAAGGATGTATCTACACACTGTAAGACTTTCAAACATGTAGAATAAAAGATGGATTATAAAAAAAATAGTGTGCATTTCTTTTGGAGTGACCCGCGTACATTTACATACATACTCCACAAGCCACCATACGGTGGATGGCGGTGGGTACCTACCACTTCTACTCCTAAATGGAGCTTGTAAAAACGACTAAGTGCCTGCGTACTAGCTCTAATTTCTCTCACCTTGTCTTCGAGGTCCTTACGCGGGAAGTACGTTGGCGGCGGTAGAATCAACCGCTAAAGGCGGTTCTCTAAACTTTCTCAATAGTGCCTCGCGGGAAGAACGGCTCTTCTCGCCAGTGATATCATTTGAGTTCACGGAGCATTTCCGCAACATTCACGTAATTGAACCTAAAGGTAACAAAGAAGCAGCATGCCTCTGAATTGGTCCAATGTTTTCCCTTAAATCCGAGCTTTCCGGGATCCCAAACATTGCAACAGTACTCAAGAGTGCCCCCTACAATTGACCTCACGTACTCGTTCTGTTGGGGGTTGGAGTTGTTTGGGGAAGGAGACCAGACAGCGAGGTCATCGGTCTCATCGGATTAGGGAAGGACGGGGAAGGAAGTCGGCAGTGCCCTTTCGAAGGAAACATCCCGGCATTTGCCTTGAGCGATTTAGGGAAATCACAGAAAACCTAAATCAGGATGGCCGGACGCGGGATTGAACCGTCCTGCTTCTGAATGCGAGTCCAGTGTCTAACCACTGCGCCACCTCTCGGTGCTTGTTCTGTCGCTTTGCAAAGTTACGCCTGGATATTTAAACGATGTGATGATGAAGCAGTACAATGTAATACTGTATTCGAACATTACGGGACTGTTTCTCCGACTCATGTGCATTAACCTAAATTTTTACACATTTAGAACACGCTGCCATTCAGAAAGAAGTTCTGTGTAAGGCATTCTGCATCCTCGAACAGTTATTTAAAGAAATCACTATCCCGTACCCTAAAGGGCCACGAGGAAAAATTCGTAGATTACGGCTCACCTTGTCCATCAGATCACTTTATTTTTATACGGAACGAGAGCGTTCGTCTCAGACTTCCCTGGGGCGCCCCTGCCGGTACTATTGTCTGCGATGAATAGTCGCCATCCAGGACAACGTACAGGTTTCTTTTACTTAAATAGCCTTCGATCCAGTCAGATATCTGCGATCTATTACGAACTTCGTTGACAGTCTGCAATCTGGCGCTGTATTCCTGTACTGTAGTTTATAAGTTTCCAGTAGTTTTCTTCGTGGTAAATTCAGGTTATTACAAAAGTTCCTTTAAATGACGACCGTCTTCATGTGTACATTTGCTGACGCAGATTTTTTTCCAGACTGTGCAAATAAACAACATTTCATGGCTGAGCGGATTAATGACGTTTGTTCTTGCGGAGCTCAAAATATTTTAAAGCTCAATCCATCATAGTTAGATTTTTGTTTCTTTTTCTTTTCAGTAATAAAGTGTCTTTCAGTTTCACAAGGCTTTATCCTCTACATGTATGTAGCTAGAAAGTAGGTGTAAATTTTTACTTCCACATCGAAATTGAAAGTTTACCTTTCCGCCAGTTGTAAGTTACCGGTTCCAAGCGTCTGCCGTTAGAGGTCTCCCTGGTGCAGGTAGTTACCTTGGTAGCTGGATCATTCATTGCTCAGTGTGTCTCGAGTCGAGTTGGCGATAACACAGGAACAAAAGACGTTGTTGGATTGTGCCTTTTAAGAGGTGCAATTCTACTACAACATTGTGAAATGAATTTCGTCACCACTGCACCATCTACACGATGAATTTTACGAATTCATTCTTGTTGTGGAGATGGGACAAGAGTTCAGTGATGTGGGTAGGTTCCCTTTAAGTGCCGCCAGGAGCCACGTACCATAGTCGAGCACCAGAGATGCTCTTGAAAGCCTCGTTTTGCACCGTTTCCCGAGAAAAGATTTAACGACTGTCCTTTTTGTGGAAGAGAGAGTCACATAAGCCGCATGTGTATTCGCGATCTGGCTTTTTTCCAGAATGACGACAGAATTCCGAAAATTTCATTTTTTAACTCCACAGAGCATCACGATCGCGCTGCCATTTGCATCTAAGAGTGTTCCTTAACAGTGAGCTGCCTCATCGTTAGACGTTGCATTGTACCATTTCCCTCCAAGGCCATCTGATCTTATTGTGGTTTTTTTTCTAAGGGTGTGTGTGTGAGAGAGAGAGAGAGAGAGAGAGAAAGAGAGAGAGACTGCCTCGCTTTCCAACAACTCTGGGTGAACTGCTATGCTGCATATCTATAGCAGTGACTAACTCAGTGTACGCTCGCCGAAATATGGGATGAATATGATTATCCTCCCGAATGTTTGTCATGCTTCCGGTAGAGGGCACATTGTACATTTGTGAAAAGTGAATGACAGCTTTGGCTTAACGATGTTGTAATACGTACGGCTAGATTATATTTACAAGTATGTAAATGATATACCCATTTAAAACTGCTGCTTCTTTTGGAAATAAAAGCACTGTAGTTAAAATTCAGCTCAAGTTTCTACCTCTTTTCCTGACGAAGATGCAGTTTCGTGTAATTAGATGAGTCTGTATAGGAATGCTGCGTATGTCGGCGAATTTCATTTATGAAATCTCTGATTGCCTCGTGTTAGCGTCGTATTGTAGCAATGTTTCGTCTAGTTTACTAGTCGTCATCTTCATGCAAAATGTCGGGTTCAAGTCCAGTCCGTTGCTTTATAGCCGCTGGACCGTAGAGTCTTTCGCAGAGAGCCCAACGGTTCGCGGCCTGTGATAAGCGGTCCCACGGCGGGGTGGAGAGGTGTTTTCACATCAGACCGTTCTGACGTATTTCTGCTAACACACAGTCTGATGCGAAAGCGGCGGAGCAGCGGACGGCACCACGACTCGATATCCGGACTTTCTTCCACTCTGATGGCGGGGATACCTCTTGCTGAAGCATGTGATTGTCACACCCGTTGAGCTTTCACCAGAGGATATGAAATGCATTCGCAGTTGCGAATACGAACCACCTCCAGCTAGATTACTGAATGACCACAATGAAAATCTGTGCTGCATCAGGATGCGAGGCGTCTTCTTAACCGCTTCAGTTAAGAGAGCACGATTCACAAACAGACCCAAACTACCGTGTGTTGACAGCCATGACGTACCTGTACGCTTTCATCACATAACGTTTATTCCCGTATAGTGGAGACATTTTCGAGTTCGTATCGTGCTCAACAGAGGAGCATGCAGTCAGCGGTTGTCAAGCTAGAAACTGGACATGAACCATACACTTCGCCTGAAGATGAAGTCTAGGAAACCCATCGAAACGTTGCGATAGTACGACTTATAACGATATGTTTACGTAATGTGTATACATAAACATACAGTTATAAATGTCCCCGTTCGTGGTCGCTAATTACAACAATATGTTTACTTTTGTGCTGTAACATATAGCTATAATCAGCGGTGGAAATATATTTGCGAACGCCGGCCGTGTGCGGTTGTTTCTTGTTGGATCGTCTGATCAGTCGGAAGTTGCATTGCAGGGGAGAGTAAATGCCTATTCAAAATATAATTATTTTTGGATAGCTCAACATGAATTTCCTAAGGGACCGTAGTTTATCATGCATTTACCAGTAGAATATGGCGCGGAGAAAATATTTCGCCGCATACAACTTCCGTCCGATTTCGACGAAAGAATTCGTGACTGTGAACTCTCTATTTGGCAGAAACATAAATAAAATTAAATAACTTTATGAAGGAGTGAGACATAGAGTCTATATTAAATAAATAGTCCATACACCAATTCCATTTAAATCTGAATTTATGGCAATTAATAGATGAACTTACACTGCAATGAAAGATTTAACATGGATGCCGTTTTGACAGGCACTTCTCTTCTCGTAATCAAAATAATTCCTTTGACGTTTTCACATACACGTCGCACAATAAATCTACTGCTATGCAGTATTGCACTTTTAGTATTGCACTTTTACTTAACACTAAAACAATATTACTTTTTAACGATAATAATACGGCGGCAAGAAATGCGCGTCCGACACAAGTTACCAGAGACAAGAGAAGAATTAACTGGTCGTCGAGAATATCTCGTACATCAAAAGAAAATGTTTAAAAGTGCTCTTCTTCTGTCCGTTTTTCGCGCCGCGGTTTTCAAAGTCAATAACTCACAGCATCTCTGACGGCGCTTCGACAATAAACAAGTTACGTCACAGGTCGTTCACCTTTTGCATTCTCGCAACATTATTTGCTAACTGTAGCTGTTGCCGAGCGACTGCTCGATTAGTGAATGATTTAAAATGATAAGGCAATCACATAATGTTACAGACTCCACAAATCGAACGATAACATGAGATGTCACGAGTGGATGAATCCTTGTGAAACACCACATATTTCAAATTTCTTAATGCAAAACCGCTTTTACACATTATCACGTAACTACACAAACCAGTGGACGATATCGGTCGTCGTTAGACCCCTGACAACTGAATACCAGCAGCAAGTAAGAATAGCATTTGACTGAATCCGAATAGCTGATACCCGTTTCCGGAACAGCTTGAAACCACTACGTGACGAACTGTGTATCAGTTCCTGGCGGACCGACCCGGTTTTCTCCCTATTCACACCCCTCCACACATGCAATTCCGAGTTTCGCGGACGCCTCCCGCGCTCGCTAGAAGGCGCTTCGCTCCTCTTATCTCGGCGGCGACGTCCCGCAGGTAAATTATGGCCACTTTTAAGTGCGGGTAAACCCGACAGCGCCGTCCTGCCTTCGTGCTTGCTCCATCTGCTGGTGCCGTTCCTTCCCGCCAGCACTGCACTGCCCCGGTATATCACCTACTCCACCACTTTGAAGACTCCTTTGTGTTTCGTGGAACTCGTTGCAAGTTCCACTGGGTAGATATTGCGACGGCTAGGGGCAGTTATCTGTTGGCAGTGAAATTACTTAGTGCTGCTCCTTGCGAACACAGCGCAGAACGACGAAATCACAATGACGTACAACCACACGAGTGTCACTCCAAAAGAAATGCACACTATTTTTGTAAAAATACGGTTTTCATTCTGCATGTGTGAAAGTTTTACAGTGTGTAGATACATCAAAAAATGGTTCAAATGGCTCTGAGCACTATGGGACTTAACAGCTGAGGTCATCAGTCCCCTAGAACTTAGAACTACTTAAACCTAACTAACCTAAGGACATCACACACATCCATGCCCGAGGCAGGATTCGAACCTGCGAGCGTAGTGGTCGCGCGGTTCCAGACTGATGCGCCTAGAACCGCTCGGTCACTTCGGCCGGCGTAGATACATCCTTCCCGCTTGTTTTCAAACTTAGTTCAACTTGTTCCCGTGAATGGCGCCGTCGCAGCATGTCTTCAAGATGGCTGCTACACTTGACGTTCGTCAGAAGCAACGTGCTGTCATGGAATTGCTGTGCTGTGAAAACGAGACAGTGGGAAACAACCACAAGAGGTTGAAAGAGGTGTATGCAGATGCTGCTGTCGATCGCAGTAGAGTTAGTCGGTGGGCGAGCAGGTTCCGTGATGAAAGTGGGCACCCGGTTACATGATGAAAGCGGGCACGGCAATATTGAGGATTGTCCTCGCAGCGGCAGGCCTCGTACTGCACACACTCCAGACAATGTGCAGAGAGTTAACGAATTGGTGTCTGCTGACAGACGCATCACAGTGAACGACTTGTCACGCTACGTTGGGATAGAGGAAGGAGGTTGTTTTCAGAATACTGAAAGTGATGGCGTTAAAAAATGTTGACAGTGGCTCACAAAGAAACAAGAAAAACGGTATGCAACGAACTTTTGGAACAGTACGAGAATGGTGGAGATGAATTTCTTGGAAGAATTGTGACAAGCGATGAAACATGGCTCCATCATTTTTCACCAGACACGAAGAGGCAATCAATGGGCATCATGCAAATTCACCTAAGAAAAAAAAATTCAAAACCACACCTTCTGTTGGAAAAGTTATGGCTACGGTGTTTTTCGATTCCGAAGGACTCTTGCTTGTGAACATTATGCCAAGTGGAACCACCATAAATTCTGATGCATATGTGACGACACTGAAGAAACTTCAAGCTCGACCGAGTCGTGATCGACCACATCGGCAAAAGCTGGATTTTTTGCTGTTGCACGACAATTCACGGCCACATTTCAGTCAAAAAACCATGGAAGCGATCACAAAACTCGGATGGACAACACTGAAAGACCCACCTTACTGTCCTGACCTGGCTCCATGTGACTATCATCTCTTTGGGAAACTGAAAGACTCTCTTCGTGGAACAAGGTTTGAAGATGATGACTCCCTTGTGCGCGCTGCCAAACAGTGGCTCCAACAGGTTGGTCCATAATTTTACCGTGCGGGTATACAGGCGCTGGTTCCAAGATGGCGTAAGGCAGTTGAGAGGGATGGAAATTATGTGGAGAAATGAAAATATCGTTCCTAAGGGATGTATCTACACACTGTATAGCTTTCAAACATGTAGAACAAAAGATGCATTTAAAAAAAAGTGTGCATTTCTTTTGGAGTGACCCTCGTAGATAGGTGCGACCTCTCATGAAATATTTATTTTCGTGAACTAGGTTGAATCTCATCTGGTTCATCTTAAGGTGAGGCATACAGAAATTTATGTATTCGTACTTGTATTTCCATGCTGATTACTGGAAACTGCTTCTCAGCTACAAGATAGGAAACACTTTAATTTGTCGCCTTGTGTGGTAGTTACTTGGAAAGTTGTGTCGAGGAATGAAATCGCGAAGTATTTCGGCAGCATGTCCAGAATTGGTGTTACCATTCAACTGGCGGCTGCCAATGACATTGCCTATCAGGCAGAGTTATAAATTATTCACTGTCACCTGAAATCGACTTGTATCAAGTTCGTGCTGTACAACTGATTAATAGTACAGTGACATTCGTTTTAAGATATATTTCACTTGGAAATAGTTTTTTTGTTTTGTGTACATCAGACACTATCAAGGCACATTGATGTGAACACATGGCAAAAGCCAGAATAATCACCTTTTGCAGTGCTGATCCCTGCGTGACATGCAGTAAGAGAGTCAGTGCGGTTCTCGAAGATAACGACAGGCCTGCGGAAACATATGCTATGTGCCGTGGCCGGCTGCGCGAGCGTCTTCGGCTGAGGACCGGTGGCACGAACAGCCCTATCGAGCTGCTCCCACAGATTATCGACTGGATATAATTCGGAGAGCATGGTGGCCAGTGGAGTACCGTAAAGTCATGCTGGTGCTCTTCTAACCACGAAAGTACTCTGCGAGCTGTGTGGCACGTCGCTGGTTGACGCCATAGTGTGGAGGAAAAAAGTACTGCACGTAGAGGTGGACGTGATCCTCTGGGATAGATGCATAGTTAATCCATTGTGCCTTCCACAATGTTTATGTTCATATTACACTCACTTTCCAAGTCTTTTTAATAAAAGTAGCAGCCCAAATCGTACTAAACTTTTACATCCTTGTTACCGATTTCGATCATTTAGACCATCCTCAAATCAAGGCTCCAAACGAAATTAGGAGCCAGTGTACGGGGAAGCAATGTAGTCCAGACTGGTACCTGTCACGAACTCGTCAGAACTGTTGAACAGATCGTGGTAGGCACCAGTCGGTACTACACAGCGTCATTTGGAGCTTTGATCTGAAGGTGGTCTAAAAGAACAAAACCGGTAACCAGAATTAAAAACAAAAATTTATCATGAACTGGTCTGCGACTTTTATTAAAATAACTGCATTCCGTACTGATATCACAAATTATATTCTTTTAGAAACCCCATCCATTCTATTCAGCTGCTCTTCTAGGTCCTTTGCCGTTTGTGACCGAATTACTATGTCATCGGGAAACCTCAAGATCCTTATTTCTTCTCCTTCTACCTTAATTCCCAATCCAAATTTCTCCTTTGGTTCCTGTGTTGCCTGTTCAGCGAACAATTTGAATAATACCAGGGATAGGCTACAAGACTCTCTCACTCCCTCCTCAAATACTGCATCCATTAAATGTCCTGTCATTTCTGCACAAGTCGTAAGTAACTTTTCGGTATTAGGTGATCTAAGTAGATTTTATTATAGCTACCGACAGCCTAGTGAGAACCTTATCGACATCTACAGCAACTCCGAAAGTCAGCTAACTGTGCGTGGCTGAGAGTACTCCTGATACCACCAATTAATTCCCCCTTTCCTGCTCCCCCCGCAAATGGCAAATGGGAAGAATAATTGTCGGTAAGCTCTAATAACTCGAATTTTGTCATGGTGGTCATGCACAAGATGTATGTGAGAGGAAGTGACATCTTCTCCGACTCTTCCCGAAAATTTTTCTCTCGAAGTTTCGGTAGTAAACCTCTCCGTGATGCTCAGCACCTATCTTGTAATTTCTACCACTGGAGTTTGTTGATCGTGGTCGTAACGCTCTGGAGCCAACTAAACGTTCCCGTGACGGAACACGCCGCTCTATGTTGGATCTTCTCTATTTCTTCTACGTCCTACCTGTTAAGGATCCCAGGTAGAATAACAGTACTCAAGAATCGGTCGAACAAGCACCATGTATGTCACATCCTTCGTAGACGAGTTAGACTTCCTTAATAATAATCCTGTGACATTGCGTGGTTATTCCACTTAAGGTCAAATGGCTCTGAGCACTATGGGACTTAACAGCTGTGGTCATCAGTCCCCTAGAACTTAGAACTACTTAAACCTAACTAACCTAAGGACATCACACACGTCCATGCCCGAGGCAGGATTCGAACCTGCGACCGTAGCAGTCGCACGGTTCCGGACTGCGCGCCTAGAACCGCGAGACCAGCGCGGCCGGCACTTTAGGGTCATTCTGGGTGGTTTTACATATACAGGGTGATCAGAAATTCGCGTTGCAGACTTCTCGTACTTGTAGAGGGGAGTGAACACATCGTATTTTGAATAGGATCCCATGTCCGGAAACGTCATCCAACGAGACTATAGATCGTCAAAGTTATAGGCACGGGCATCTGCAAATGTATGTATACACTGGGTGATTGTGTGATGATGTTACAGACTTTCTAGGATGGTGTAGAACGATAAATGGATTAATTTGAAGTAAGGATCCCTGTACCGGAAACGAACGAGTCGAAAGCTATAAACGAAAACCGTTCTGATACCTCTGACAGTTCAATACATGTACCGGTTCTTGTTTTGCGAAGAGTGTAAGGCTGGTAACTTTCAGTGGTGGTAGTGTGGACAAAAACGAGAAAAATTGTCTAGTAAACGTGGGCTCTAAATTGCATACCTGAAGAACTATGACCATTCGTTCATCTTCGCTAATGTGAAACACATCTCCTCTACTGAGCAAGTGTTAATAGCTGTTCATAGCTGTTTCGACTCGTTTGTTTCCGGTACAGGGATCCTTACTTGAAATTAATACATTTATCGTTCTCCATCATCCGAGAAAGTCGTAACATCATCACGGAATCACCCAGTGTATACGTACATTTACAGACGCCCGTGCCTATAACTTTGACGCTCTGTAGTCTCGTTGGATGACGTTTCCGGACATGGGTTCCTGTTCAAAATACGAGCTACTCACTCCCCTCTACAAGTCCCAGAAGTCTGTAACGGGAATTTCCGACCGCCCTGTATATTTTACGGTACATACTGTGTTTCCAGCTATTTGTCATCAACGATGTAGTTATGCAGTAGTGGATTTCTTTTCCTATATAAGCGCAATATGTTATGCTTACACTACTGGCCATTAAAATTGCTACACCAAGAAGAAATGCAGATGATAAACGGGACAAATATATTATATTAGAACTGACATATGTTTACATTTTCACGCAGTTTGGGTCCATAGACCCTGAGAAATCAGTACCCAGAACAACCATCTCTGGTCGTAATAACGGCCTTGATACGCCTGGGCATTGAGTCAAACAGAGCTTGGATGGCGTGTACAGGTAGAGCTGCCCATGCCGCTTCAACACGATACCAGTGTTTATCAAGAGTAGTGACTGGCGTATTGTGACGAGCCAGTTGCTCGGCCACTATTGACCAGACGTTTTCAATTGGTGAGAGATCTGGAGAATGTGCTGGCCAGGGCAGCAGTCGAACATTTTCTGTATCTAGAAAGGCCCGTAGAGGACCTACAACATGCGGTCGTGCATTATCCTGCTGAAATGTAGGGTTTCGCAGGGATCGAATGAAGGGTAGAGCCACGGGTCGTAACACATCTGAAATGTAACGTCCACTGTTCAAAGTGCCGTCAATGCGGTGACCGAAAACTGTAACCAATGGCACTTCATACCATCAAACTGGGTGATACACCATTATGGCGATGACAAACACACGCTTCCAATGTGCGTTCACCGCGATGTCGCCAAACACGGATGCGACCATCATGATGCAGTAAACAGAACGAACTTGGATTCGTCGGAAAAAATGACGTTTTGCCATTCGTGCACCCAGGTTCGTCTTTGAGTACACCATCGCAGGCGCTCCTGTCTGTGATGCAGCGTCAAGGGTAACCGCAGCCATGGTCTCCGAGCTGATAGTCCATGCTGCTGCACACGTCGTCTAACTGTTCGTGCAGATGGTTGTTGTCTTGCATACGTCCCCATCTGTTGACTCAGGGATCGAGACGTGGCTGCACGATCCGTTACAGCCATGTGGATAAGATGCCTTTCATCTCGATTGCTACTGATACGAGGCCGTTGGGATCCAGCACGGCGTTCCCTATTACCCTCCTGAACCCACCGATTCCATATTCTGCTAACAGTCATTGGATCTCGACCAACGCAAGCAGCAATGTCGCGATACGATAAACCGCAACCTCGATAGGGTACAATCCGGAAACGTGATGGTACGCAGTTCACCTCCTTACACGAGGTATCACAACGTTTCACCAGGCAACGCCGGTCACCTGCTGTATGTGTATGAGAAATCGGTTGGAAAGTTTCCTCATGTCAGCACGTTGTAGATGTCGCCACCGACGGCAACCTTGTGTGGATGCTCTGAAAAGCTGATCATTTGCATATCACAGCATCTTCTTCGTGTCAGTTAAAATTTCGCGTCTGTAGCACGTCATCTTCGTGGTGTAGCAGTTTTATGTTCAGAGCCAACTGCCAGAGCCTCCACCATCCATCAAACCTCTGCAGGTAATTCTACAAATCGATACTGTCTTCTGGCGTTGCTACTCTCGTATATACAATCGCATTGTGTAATTGTGATTCGCTGACCGAGGTGCAGCAGCATCGGTCGGTCCACAGTCTTGTATTGCGCCGACCTGTCGAGCGCGTCCTTGGACTGGGACGAGCCGCCTTGGAAGCTGTCCGGCTCCTGCGGCAGTGCCCTTTTGCGGAAGCCGGCACAGCGGCGAGCCGAATTCCTGCATTATAAAGCAGCGGCGGCGGTCGCATTCCGCACGCACTTTTTTGGGGCCTAGCAGGCTGTACGGCGTCCTCGCGCCCATTGAGCAGGCGAGGCCGCCGCAGCAGGTAGTACGCCACGCAGTGCGTGCAGCCGCCACCCCTCACACGCACTGAATGGGCAGGCAGCGAGGAGGGACCCCCGCCGGCCTCGGGGTAATCGGCTGATGTGAGAAACGCGACCCCAGACTCCTCCGCCCGCGCCAGCGCTCCCTCGGCATGCTTTCTTTATACTCGCTCGTTCAAAGGCGGCCGTACTTACTTTCCGTCATGTTTTGTTTTTTCTTCCCCTTTTTTCCTTATATTTTTCTACCCAAGTTGGTATCTTCATTCCTCATGATGTACCAGTGAGAAACAAAATAAAACAATGATAAAAGCTGCACACATAACGAGACCAACGTTGATGAGACTTCAAACCACTGCAGAGGACGTCCACTTGATGTATTGTTTGGTTCTTGGTTCTGTCCTCTCTCCTTTGAGTTTGTGTTGTAAGACCATCCTCGAAATCTTTGACCCTTCTGTTCGTTCCACGTGTTCTTTCCAGTTTTGATTATATGTTCTTATATTTTCTCAATTCTTGCAAAATTATTTAGTTCTTACCTAATGTTTTCATTAGGAAACCTATCCATCCTAGGGCAATTTTTGACTCCTTTTCGCCGCCTGAAGATGGCTTACATCTACATCTACATCTATACTCCGCAATGCACCATACGGTGCGTGGCGGAGGGTACCTCGTACCACAACTAGCATCTTCTCTCCCTGTTCCACTCCCAAACAGAAAGAGGGAAAAATGACTGCCTTATCTCTCTTGTCTTATCTTCGGGTCTTTCCGCGAAATGTAAGTTGGCGGCAGTAAAATTGTACTGCAGTCAGCCTCAAATGCTGGTTCTCTAAATTTCCTCAGTACCGATTCAGGAAGAGAACGCCTCCTTTCCTCCAGAGACTCCCACCCGAGTTCCTGAAGCATTTCCGTAACACTCGCGTGATGATCAAACCTACCAGTAACAAGTCTAGCAGCCCGTCTCTGAATTGCTTCTATGTCCTCCCTCAATCCGACCTGATAGGGATCCCAAACGCTCGAGCAGTACTCAAGAATAGGTCGCACCAGCGTTCTATAAGCGGTCTCCTTTACAGATGAACCACATCTTCCCAAAATTCTACCAATGAACCGAAGACGACTATCTGCCTTCCCCAGAAGTGCCATTACATGCTTGTCCCACTTCATATTGCTCTGCAATGTTACGCCCAAATATTTAATCGACGTGACTGTGTCAAGCCCTACACTACTAATGGAGTATTCAAACGTTACAGGATCCTTTTTCCTATTCATCTGCATTAATTTACATTTATCTATATTTAGAGTTAGCTGCCATTCTTTACACCAATCACAAATCCTGTCCAAGTCATCTTGTATCCTCCTACAGTCACTCAATGACGACACCTTCCCGTACACCATAGCATCATCAGCAAACAGCCGCACATTGCTATCCACCCTATCCAATGTAGATAGAAAACAACAGCGGACCTACCACACTTCCCTGGGGCACTCCAGATGATACCCTCACCTCCGATGAACACTCACCGTCGAGGACAATGTTCTGGGTTCTATTACTTAATAAGTCTTCGAGACACTCACATACTTGGGAACCAATCCCATATGCTCGTACCTCAGTTAGGAGTCTGCAGTGGGGCACCGAGTCAAACGCTTTCCGGAAATCAAGGAATATGGCCTCCGTCTGATACCCTTCATCCATGGTTCGCAAGATATCATGTGAAAAAAGGGCGAGTTGCGTTTCGCAGGAGCGATGATTTCTAAAGCCGTGCTGATGCATGGACAGCAACTTTTCTTTCTCAAGAGAATTCATTATATTCGAACTGAGAATATGTTCGAGAATCCTGCAACGAACTGATGTTAAGGATATTGGTCTGTAATTTTGAGGATCCGTCCTTCTACTCTTCTTATGTACAGGCGTCACCTGCGCCTTTTTCTTTTTCGTAACCCACACTGTAGAACAGGTACAGCTGTCACCTTACAGCATTTTATTTTTGTGTCTCTTTCTGTACTTTTTAATGTTCTGCTTATAGTGGTACATATACTGTAATAGCTCTGCAATTTAATATACATCCTTACGTTGGCTAAAAGTAGCATAGATCCTAGGTAACTGGAGTGCCAAACTCGTCCCTGAACCTTATTTACAATTACACTTTTGTTTTATACTAGATGGACGAAGATTCAGACCCATGTCTGGCCATCGTGATGTAGGTTTTCCATCATTTCCCTAAATCACTTAAGGCAAATGCCAGGATCGTTTTTTCGAAAGGTCATCGCCGCTTTCCTTCTCCATCCTTCCCTAATCCGAGTCTGTAGATCATGATGTCGGCGGGACGTTAAGCACTAATCTACTCCTCCTCGGAGTAGATATTTTCCATGGTGTGCTACATTCTTAGTGCTATGTACTGCAATCTTAAAATTATAATCCTTTCCAATTCAATTTAAAAGATGGGCTAATTTCTGTAGTTCTTCTTCACGATTTGCCATTAATACAAAGTCGTCAGCATACGAGAGTGTGGCGCTGATTCTTTCCATTTTCGGATTATACAGTGTGTAATAGTTATAAGTGAAGATAGTTTTTTATGTTGTTCTTTAATATGTATACATTAGTGTGTTAGTTGTTTTTTCTCTGCATCGAACAGTCACCCCATAAACACGACAGAAACTTTATGGCCTGATGCTATCTAACAGTCTTACTGAACCACCAAGTGGATATGCCTGTCAGTATAGACAAACCTTTTTACATCCATGTGTCCACTCTTCAACGTCCGACCCGCTGGAAAGGGAAATGTATGCATTAATGGCTTGCTCTTTTCACATGTACGTGGAGGTACTAACCAACCTAAAAACATATGACATTTAATTGGCAAAATTATTAATATGTAAATGACGTTAATACTGATGTAATGTTCAGTAAACCGTCCTCAGTCACTCACTCATACACACACACACACACACACACACACACACACACACACACACACAAATGCTTCAAATGACTCTGAGCACTATGGAACTGCTGAGGTCATCAGTCCCCTAGAATTTAAACTATTTAAACCTGACTAACCTAAGGACATCACACACATCCATGCCCGAGGCAGGATTCGAACTTGCGACCGTAGCGGTCCGCGGTCACACTCACACACACACACACACACACACACACACACACACACACACACACTCAAAACCTTCCTCCCCCACCCACCCACATCAACAGCCCACTCCATCCACCCAGGACCGTTCAGTCAGTTCCCATGATTCCCCAGTCAGCTGTAAGGTTGCGGCACTGATATCGGTGGATTCCGCCGACGACCGACATCGGCTGAAGCTGGCCCATCCTTTCAAATCAGTGCGCCACTATGTGCTTGGTCACATTGAAGTTGATGATATCGGTCGAACGTACAGACTTGGAACGACAGTCAGTGAATTTCAAATCAGTTTGTTTTTTTTCGGTCAAACACGAAATATATGTAGTGAGAGACTCAAAAATTCAGTCCAATAAAGAGTGAGCCTGTGGCATCCTGAGGATGAAAATATCATAATGGGAATATAATTCGAAATCCATGGACTAAAATTGCACGTTTATTGCAAATCACAAGGAGGCAAAATCTGTATTGGAGGTTCTAGGCATAGATTATAACCCCAAAACCACAAAAAATAATTTATTCAAGTGGGAAGGTTGGAGTCTCTTTTTTTTTTTTTTTTTTTTTTTTTTTTTTTTTTTTTTTTTGTCATCCGGCTTCTGATTGGTTTGATGCGGCCCGCCACGAATTCCTCTCCTGTACTAACCCCTTCATCTCAGAGTAGCACTTGCAACGTTACTCCTATTCTCTTCGATTCTGCGCAGAACCTCCTCATTTCTTGCCTTATCAGTCCACCTAATTTTCAACATTCGTCTGTAGCACCACATCTCAAATGCTTCGATCCTCTTCTGATCCGGTTTTCCCACAGTCCATGTTTCACCTACCATACGATGCTGTACTCCAGACGTACATCTCAAAAATTTCAACCTCAAATTAATGCAGATATTTGATATTAGTAGACTTCTCTTGACCTTCTATTCTGCTTTTGATGTCCTCCAACCATCATCCGTCCATCATTGGTTATTTTACTGCCTAGGTAGCAGGATTCCTCAACGTTATCTACTTCGTGACCATCAATCCTGATGTTAAGTTTCTCGCTGTTCTCATTTCTACTACTTCTCATTACCTTCGTCTTTGTCCGCTTTACTCTCAATCCATGCTCTGTACTCAGTAGGCTATTCATTCCATTCAACAGATCATGTAATTCCTCAGCGAATTGTATAATTGATATTTTTTCACCTTGAATTTTAATTCCACTCTTGAACCTTTCTCTTATTTCCATCATTGCTTCCTCTGTGTTCAGACTGAACAGTTGGGGCGAAAGGCTACATCTTTGTCTTACATACTTTTTAATACGAGCACTTCGCTCTTGGTTGTATCTTATACGCGTATCTTATATGCCACTGTACTGGATCTTTTTTGTGGTAGGTAAGCATTAGTTGCTTACAAATTACTATTACTTCTTATCGGCGTTTTTGTGCCTACAGGATAGTGATTCTGTTAATGTGAGGAGATTTTCAAATGTGGTGTACGGTATGTACTGTATTTCCACTTTTCAGTGCTCTAGGTGTTCAGACTATCTTATGCTAAACATTATGCTCGTCTTTCATATGTGTGGTGAATGACTATCATTGCAGGTTAATAGACATACGTCTGCACAACTTTAAAGAAATGCAACGAAACAGAGTGTTCATAACTTGCCTTTCAAGGCCACCACGAATTATCCCGTGTGTGTAACAGAACATTTCTCCTGTAGTCTCCTACATTCTTAAAACGTGTCTGGTCATTCCGACAACTGAGGACGGAGTGTACAGTGCTCTCCATGCTCTTTTCGAGACAGAAAAACTGATTAACATTAATTCGGCGTATTTTTAGTAGCAAAAGCTGCTATGCAGCACTCGTCATGCTATCCATCCCGCCCTAAGAAGTTAAAATCTTACCTACTTCATACATATCATACACAGAATAGATTCTAACCTAACCTAAATTTTATATGTGTTATAAGCCACTGAAGATGCTCTACATGAATAGGAGAAACATATCTGGAACTCAAAGTTTCAGCTGTAAAAGACAGAAGTTTTTTGTGCTTATGATAAAATGTAATTGAATTCAGAGACGCATTGCTACGGTCGTAGTAGTTCGGTGTAACCCAAACGAAAGTGTAACACATGTGCATGGAAAACTTAAATTTCAATACTTGGAAGGAAGACGGCATGATTGTCGTGAAATGCTGTTTGGTTAATTCAGAGAACCAGGATACTAAGAACACTGCGTGACAATTATGTTGCCACCACCGAATATCTAGTGTAGAGATTAGGAGAATGAGAGAGATTAGGGTGCGCAGAGAGACATGTAGAGAGACGTTTTCCCCTTGCTCGTTAGGTGAATGGAATACGACGGAAACTGATAATTTTGGTACGATGTAACGCCTGTTACGCGCTGCAAAGAGGGTTGCTATGAATTTATGTACATGTAGATGATCTCGTTTGAATTGCTTGTGTTGCCGTGTGAAATGTTCACGATTTACACCCAAAAAATAGGCCTTAAAAATTCTGCACCATAGCTATGGGCCTGATGAAATATGTCATTGTGGTTTTGAAAATAGCAACCACATTGAAGAAAGTCACCGTACTAGACCATAGCTCTGTGAACAGGAGGAGGACACGAAGTTAAAAAAAAAAAAAAAAAAAAAAAAAACAGTACGCTGTCCTAACCTCAGCCAGAGCGAAGAGCTCTTACGGCCCTTTAAAACGTGTCAGAGTTGTTTACAGTGTTCAAATAAGGCAAACTATGAATTTCTGAAGGTTTAGAGAGCTGTTGGCGGAAACCAATTGCAGAGCCGAGGGTGGGGTGTCGGGGAAAGGAGCAGGCGGGGGCGGGGGTGAGAAGAGATAGCGGTTATCAACTCCAGTAGGGCCTGGCCTCCAGCTCCAGAAAACAAAAGACCCGCTATCTGCGTGTCACGGCTGCGAACAGCCATCTGTGTGGTACTTGCTGCGATATGGGAAGACCTGTTGCATGTTCACGATTCTCGAGACGTGCCCCAGTCTGCTCTAAACCTTTCTAGACTTCATCGAATATTTGCTTCATTATCATCAGCTCTAATTATTCTGTCTACATACTCAATCTGCTATAGTCTATGTAACTGTTAAATAAATAGAAAACCTGTAATAGTTTTGAAAAAACCGACCTGCTATCGATAGGAACCCATCCAGGGGACAGCAGCACGTTAATTGTTAATCAGACACTCGCACGGTGCATGTAGTGTTAGTGAGCGTGCTGTCCGTATATAGAATGGAGAAGGCACGTGATCTATCTGAGTTTGACCGAGGGCAGGTGTCGATTGCCCGGAGGCTCGGCACGAGCATTTCGGAAGCTGCACGACTTGGTGGGTGTTCCAGCAGTGCTGTGGTGAGTGTCTTCAACATGTGGTGAATCTGAGGTAATCCACGACCAGACGTCGTGGGATTGGGCGCCACCCCTCATTACAGATGTCGGACGTCGTAGCTGGGCAAACTGGTAAAACAGGGAAGGCGGCGAACATCAGACTTTAATGCTGGGCACATAGTACATAGTGCACCGAATACTCCTAACGACGCATCTCCGCAGCCGACGACCCTTGTATGTACCAATGATAATACCACAACATCGGCAGCTACGACTGAAATGGGCACGTTACCATCGGCACTGGAAGTTGCCGCAGTGGCAGAGCTTTGACGATGGGAGGTCCAAATGGCTCTGAGCACTGTGGGACTTAAAATCTCAGGTCATCAGTCCCCTAGAACTTAGAACTACCTAAACCTAACTAATCTAAGGACATCACACACATCCATGCCCGAGGCAGGATTCGAACCTGCGACCGTAGCAGTCGCGCGGTTCCAGTCTGAAGCGTCTAGAACCGCTCGGCCACACCGGCCGGCGCGATGGGAGGGAAACAGCTCCTTGACACGTGTGCTGTGGGAAGGAGACTAGCTAGTGGCGGCTCCATTATGCTCTGGAGAAGATTCACGTGGACATCCATGGGTCTCGCTTCCCGCGCCCGGGTTCCCGGGTTCGATTCCCGGCGGGGTCAGGGATTTTCTCTGCCTCGTGGTGACTGGGTGTTGTGTGATGTCCTTAGGTTAGTTAGGTTTAAGTAGTTCTAAGTTCTAGAGGACTGATGACCACAGCTGTTAAGTCCCATAGTGCTCAGAGCCATTTGAACCATTTGAACATCCGTGGGTCTAGTGAAGCTCTTACAAGCAACCATGACGGCCAAAGAGTATCGTTCACTGGCTGCCTATAATGGCCCCCAACTCACCAGATCTGAATCCGATCGAGAATATCTGGGATGTTCTTACAAAGTGTGGGAACTGACTCCACTACATGGTCATTTTTTTTCTATTTACTGAAGCGTTTCAAGCCAGTATGGAGGACCCTCTTCGAATATTCCTCGGCACTTATACAACGTTCGACGAAATCTTACATTCGCAACAGTCACATAATGCTTCTTTTTCCCCGTACAACCGACCAAGAATTAAACTCCTAGCTAAAGCGATCGGATCGAGATTAACCATGAGTGTTTGCAGGGTTCCGAACCAGCTTGTGATCACAGGAGTACTCAGATTTCTCCACCTGCTACATTCACTAGCAAGATACACAAGAAGGTGTTCTTCCTCAGATTCCTTAAAAAATGTTGAAAACTTGCAGTCCATTTAATTGTCTGGCGCAGCCTTGGTCACCGATTTGCTCATGGGAGCTGGCTCACACTGAGTTAACAACCACGGTGACAGATGGTGGAGAAAAGGGTGATGAAGTGAAGCAGCATTCGGAACAAGATAGCTACGCAAGAATCTACGATCGATGGTCATATTATATATGGCCATGTATCGCTTCGCGGCACCTCACTGTGCGTTTCAAGGAAAATTAATTTTCTATTACTGCTGTATTAATGAGAAATGAGAATCAAATGAAACCATTGTACGTTTTGACGAAGCGGAGAACATGGGGTAGTTAAGTATGAAAAATGGTATTTCTTACGAGTTAAGCTGTCTTATAAAGAAGGCAGCTTTAGGGCGAAATTTAAATTGACATAATCTTGTATCTCAAGTCCATTTCAGTAAACGTTAAATGTAAAAATACGTGATATCAATGAATATTACATATTTTGCTTTTTACGAAATCATCAGTGGCTGGTACTTCTTCCTGAGCATTTCTAAGTAGAAGATATGCTTTTAAGTTGTAAACTGTCAGTGAACATGCAGCACCAGTGTGTTGCAGAATGATTCTGTGGTGTCTGACTTACGCTTTGATGTTCCGAATGTGGTCATCAAGCTACTTTCCAACAAATTTAAGAAAACCACGCACCAGTTTAAGCACTGAGCCGTAAGTACATACGTTGGCGTCTACTACTCAGCACCTAAGATTATTCATCTGAAGCCACTGCACACGGTTGCATTCCCCGGCACTACGTAATGACGTATGGCCGTCCCATTTTACAGCAAGCACTCACCGTACAAGTGGCGAGTGAGCGTGGGCGTCCTTGCTCACGTAGCAGCCTCGTGAACAGGCCGGGTCTAGCGCAGTGTCTTAAGAGCAGCGAATAGTTCATTGGAAATTCATGAAAATGTTTAATGAAACGGTACACACAGGGCACTTACTATCAGTTAGACGTTACAAAAGCTAACAACGCAAGCTGCTAGTAGCGGCAGCGTCGAATGTAATGATGTTTTTTCTTTCTTTCTTGTCAAATCTGATCACTCTCAGTACTTTTTTACATGCTTTATACTTGGAAGGAAAATCAGCATTGGCCGTATTTTGTTGTTTTATTGTCAGCAAAATCGACAATTTTTGCAATATACAATTAAATAATATACAATTAAAATATACAATTAAAATTGTAATATACAATTAAAAGTGGTAGGCACTGGTATCAAGCTATAACCACAAGCTTAGAGCGATCGCTGAGTGACCGAAAATAGATTTTCCTGACAATAAAACAACAAAATACGGCCAATGCTGATTTTCCTTCCAATTATACCCACCATTTGGTCGTGGTGCACACAACACGCCTTGGAGTCGCCAATCAGTGCTTTATACTTGCTGTGACTGACGTACTCTATCTTGAAAATGACCACATAGGAGAGGAAAATTTACAAGTTAAGTCTGTAAGAGACTCTTCCACTATACAAACATGGAATTTATTTAAAATTTATGCCTAAGCTCTATTATGCTTACCAACTTGGTTGATTTGTCATCTTCACCAAACAGAGAATGTTCACTTTGAAAAAGTCATCATCATATATGTATTTAAGTAAGAGCTTCCTTAAATATTAGTGTTTCTTAAACATTAATGCTCCCTCCATGCCATATACACCCATAGTTATTTTTCACAACAGCATCACTCAAGATCATTAATGACCTATAATAATACGCCGAACTGAGAAATGGAAATTAGCATACTGCATTGTGGGCCGGGAGTCCCCCATTCGGGGAAGTTCGGCTGCCGAGGGCAAGTACTTATTGCATTCGACGCCACATTGGACGTCGGAGATGGGGAAGGCGTTCGATACAGTTCCACACTGTCGCCTGATAAACAAAGTAAGAGCCTACGGAATATCAGACCAGCTGTGTGGCTGGATTGAAGACTTTTTAGCAAACAGAACACAGCATGTTGTTATCAATGGAGAGACGTCTACAGACGTTAAAGTAACCTCTGGCGTGCCACAGGGGAGTGTTATGGGACCATTGCTTTTCACAATATATATAAATGACCTACTAGATAGTGTCGGAAGTTCCATGCGGCTTTTCGCGGATGATGCTGTAGTATACAGAGAAGTTGCAGCATTAGAAAATTGTAGCGAAATGCAGGAAGATCTGCAGCGGATAGGCACTTGGTGCAGGGAGTGGCAACTGACCCTTAACATAGACAAATGTAATGTATTGCGAATACATAGAAAGAAGGATCCTTTATTGTATGATTATATGATAGCGGAACAAACACTGGTAGCAGTTACTTCTGTAAAATATCTGGGAGTACGCGTGCGGAACGATTTGAAGTGGAATGATCATATAAAATTAATTGTTGGTAAGGCGGGTACCAGGTTGAGATTCATTGGGAGAGTCCTTAGAAAATGTAGTCCATCAACAAAGGAGGTGGCTTACAAAACACTCGTTCGACCTATGCTTGAGTATTGCTCATCAGTGTAGGATCCGTACCAGATCGGGTTGACGGAGGAGATTGAGAAGATCCAAAGAAGAGCGGCGCGTTTCGTCACAGGGTTATTTGGTAACTGTGATAGCGTTACGGAGATGTTTAACAGACTCAAGTGGCAGACTCTGCAAGAGAGACGCTCTGCATCGCGTTGTAGCTTGCTCGCCAGGTTTCGAGAGGGTGCATTTCTGGATGAGCTATCGAATATATTGCTTCCGCCTACTTATACCTCCCGAGGAGATCACGAATGTAAAATTAGAGAGATTAAAGCGCTCACGGAGGCTTTCAGACAGTCGTTCTTCCCGCGAACCATACGCGACTGGAACAGGAAAGGGAGGTAATGACAGTGGCATGTAAAGTGCCCTCTGCCACACACCGTTGGGTGGCTTGCGGAGTATAAATGTAGATGTAGATGTAGATGACGACAACACAACACCCAGTCCAGGAGCAGAGAAAAACCTCCTGCCCCATCCGGAAATCGAACCTGGGCCCTTTGGCATGGCATTCCGCCGCGCTACCCACTCAGCTAGCGGGGGCGCATAGCCGTTCTCAAAATTATGCAAAACAAGTCCGTGAGCTCTGTGACGCAGCAGTTTGATGTCTCCCTTTTATAGCTGTGTACTTGAATTCAAGAACGAATACAGAGAAGAGATTGGCCTCGGTTATGCCACTGGGCTCCTATTTGGGAGAACCAGTATTCAACCCTGTCCTCTCTCTCTCTCTCTCTCTCTCTCTCTCTCTCTCTCTCTCTCTCCCTCCCTCCCCCCCCCCCCCCCCCTGCTCCTTCGGGCATCATGCTGTACGTTTTCCGTAGTTTCCCTAAGGCGGTTCAGACAAAAGCCGCTGTGGTTCAATTGAGAATGAGAAGGGAGATATCCTTCCCTATCCTTGGCCCGTCTGAGCTTCTGCAAGTATACTTACTTACATCTATACTCTACAAAGCACTGTGAAGTGCGTGCCAGAGGGTACTTCCCCTTGTACAATTTATTAGAAGTAACCTATTCCATTCGCGTATAGAGTGCGGGAATAGGGATTGCTTAAACAACTCTGAGCGCATTAAAATAGATTCCTCGCGTAATGCTGGTTCTTGGAACTTTGTAAATCGGCTTTCATGCGATAGTTTGCGTCCATCTTCGAGCGCCTGCCAATTCAGAATCCTTCTCATGTTTCATCATCGACGGGACGTGAAATACCAGTCCTCTTTCCAAAAAAGAAACGCAGACGGAATATTAGCACATTGTTACTTTTTAATGAGAGTGTATTTTCGACCATATCTTCCGTACATTCAAGTCAGCTATCTGGAACTGATGAACATAACAGTCCCGTCCGCGTTGAAGCTTGAAGATACTTGTCACGCTGTTGAACTTCCGGTCACGAGAAGAACAAGTATGAATTCCAATACTTTGCATGATAAAAAGAATAATACGACTTGTTGACATCATCTGACCCAAATTAGAACTTGTTTATGGAATGTACGTAGTTCAGTCGCTGCCGCAATTCTAGTAAATGCGTCGAAATGGTGGACAAGGGATGGAGGCACATGAGAAACACCAGGCTGTCACCCTGCCTGACATTCGCAAGTGGATGTTGCAATAGTCGGTACCTTTTCTGCTACAGGCATCGGCCGCTGTTTCAGCGGTTCAGCACTGGGGACGTGACGTATGCCGTTCAGTTCGCGGGCGCAGTGTGCTATGCCACCACTGCCGCAGTTTGAGGGGTGGTGGCTACGCATTATCACTCTGTCTGATGAATAATGACCGAATCATTGCGACGACAGCTGTCTCATTAGTATTTGATGCAGCAGAAGGCAAGCCTACGTTCCAGCGGTGATTCATTAGCCATTTGGTACCCACAGACGTCGTCGTTCATGAATTGTCTGTCATAAGACGTTGACAGCGTAGCAACATGTGAACGTGATTCGCGTCTAATGTCATCTCTAAACCTTACACTGGGCGATATCGCACATGTGGTGTTCTCAATGGCGCGAAGTGTGAGACCGTCACAATTATGTGATTCTACGGCTGATTGCTGTGGACGAAACACACATTTTCAATAGTTTGCATCCGAATTCAGAAGTCGAACAGTTGAACTTTTTATCTTCCCGTTATGCTTTTCAAAGCATCAAAAATACCTATGGAGCAGCTCTTTTTTGTATACCTTCAGTATCCTCTGCCAGGCACTTTATTGTGAATAGCAAAGAAATCATGTAGATGTAGTCCTATTGGGTATGGGCGATATGCATTTCAGCAACATTCTACGACAGGTCGTACGTGTTTTGGTAAACGACCTCCTTTGGAGACAGACTGCATTTCACCAGCATCCTAGCAATGAAATGAAGTCTGCCTGACGCATTACCTGCGACTGGAAATATGTGCTAGTTACATTTCATATCACAAGAACACGATACAAAAACACTTGGTATTGATCGATTCCAGCTGTGATTCGCTGACAGTGAATACATACGACACTATCTTTTTTCGTTTTGCGAAATGCCCAGTTTTACTTTTCCGAACATTTTGCATGGTTGAAATTTGCCACATCAGATGTAATTGTTTGCTGCTGTTCCATGTTTCTCTGGTTCGTGCAGCATTTCACCAGAACACATTCACTTCAAAGGCTTCTGACAGACTATCTCATAATCTCTGTTATAATTTGATTGATGATGCACTCCGTCACCACTCATTTGCACTCTTCGTTTCCTTTAGTCACGCATATTAATATACCCTAGTAGTTGTTCCCGGTCAGGCATTGCTTTCTCTCAGTCTGATTAAATGGAAAAAGAAAAGAGAACGCACAAGTTTCTAATATGTATGGGAATTGTATTTACATCCCCATCTCCTCTCCCCCCCCCCCCCCCCCACACACACACACGTTGTCACCGCCCATTTCCCTCTCCTCCTCTCTTTGTCCATCTTCTCATCCTTCCCTCTCTCACTCTGTCCATTACCTCCTACCCACTCTCTCTGTCGATCTTGCCCTCTCCCCATGTCTCTCCTGCCCCCTCTCTCTCTTCCCCTCTCTACCACCTCCGCCTCCCTTCTTTGTCCATCTTCTCCTCCCCATCTCTCTACATATCCTCCTGCCTCTCCCTCTCTCTCTCTCCCCCTCTCTGTTCATTCCCTCCCTTTTTATGCCTCTCTTCTCTCCTCCTTCTCCCCTCTCTCTCTCTCTCTCTCTCTCTCTCTCTCTCTCTCTCTCTCTCTCTCTCTCTCCCTCTCCCCCCCCCCCTCTCTCCCTCTCTCCTCCTGCCCCCTCTGACCATCTCCTCTATTCCTCTCTCTATGTATATTTCGTCCCCTCCCTCTGTCCATTTCCTTCTCCTGTCGCTGTCCCTGAGGGTTGTTTATTGTTAGTGCAAATTCATAAGCCATAAATAAAACTGTCCTGTTTGCTAACAACGTTGCACTATTATATATTTTATATTAAATATACATTGAAAATATGTATCCGATATCCACCTAATGTTCAGTAGCGTAATGTATAAAAATCTGAAGTAAATCGGTAGAGAACATTTCGAAACTTTCAGTAATAACGTTTACTCTTTATATACCACGTATTTATTTCTATATTGTGTATTTTGAAAAAAACTGGTAATTAAAACACTAGCGTATTCGAATGCAACGTTGTTTCAAAAGTTCTGTGAAGAACTTTCGGAAATTTATGATTTTGAACAAATGAAGATGAGATTTTTAGTGACAACTTATACCTATTATTAAAATAATCATACTTGTAATCCATATGGCGCTCCTTTAGGTATATTCGAATGCGTGACTGTGTGAAAATTTCAAACAAATCTTTCAAGATTAAGGATTTTGTTCAAACGAACATCTACAATTTTATTTATATAGATTGCAGATAAAATTTTGAAATATCGCAGCTGTTCAATGTGAAATAATTACTTCCGCAGCTTGATGTATTAATGTGTGCTACACTGCAGGCTGTATATTAGTGCCACAGTTAATGGTCTCTTCTTTCATTATGACTGACAATGTGCCCCATTTTTTTATCCACTTTGTTCTTCAAACATTGTTATCTCTATTCTGTTATAATGTTTCCCTAATGACTACGAAATAACGCGATTGGGTACAGCAGTTCTGTGGAGAAACACCTGCCGTAATTTATGCGAATGTGCAACTCTCACCATTACCACTATTCTTAATGACTTAAAAGTCTTTGTAACAAAACTCCCCGTGTTCTATCTCACAAACTGCAACTGAGACTAGACAGACGGGTATAAAATTAGGACATCATCATGTACAGGTCTGGTTTCTCTTATTATTCATCAGGGACATCATATCACCTAAGAGTAACAGCATATTTATCTTCTTGCAAAGAAATCGAGCTAGCTTGCAGCACCTCTGTATTCCGTGCCTGCAGATCCTGGTGGAGTGGTAGAGCAAACGGTGTTAATAACCGCCTCCAAAGCAGATATTGGAGGGGTGCGTTGTGGACTGTGCAGCATCACCCAAAACCGCTCCATTGTGTAGCACTTGAGCTGCGAATTCCGGATTAGTTTCTGCTCGCTAACCAAGTTTGCGCTGCAATACCCTCGCGGCCAGTTCTCTGGAAGGAGTTTCTTGCGTTTGCGTTAAGCCAATTTGCGGGCAGTGGAGTCTCCGCCACAAGGCTCCCCTCCCCAAGTCGCAGTTCCCGGGCAGATGGTGTCTCACCCAGCTCCTCTCCCACCTTCATTAACTGCCCCATTCTTTCTCCTTCCACCAATTCACTCCTAGCCCTCCTACTCACTAAAAAGTTTAATGATTTCTCAATAACTTTTAATCAACAAAATACGTTGATTTCAACATATGTATGTAGTTGTGTTTACAAAGCGTACACGTTTAAATGTTGCTTATTTCCGGCAGCAATTGCTGAAAAGGAAAGCATACTTGGGAGTTCATGCATATTCAGGTTTGTCGCTAGTTGTTTTGCCGCCCTATAGGAAAATGAAACATGACGCCCCCTCTTTTTTACTCCATCGGTCTACCCGATATCTTGCCCCCCTCCCCCTCCACCATCACCACTAACAACCAACGTCACAACAATGCAACTCTCGTATTATACTTTTAATCATCAAGCTAAGGTGACCAGAGGTCTTCATTCTATGGGGACAGTCCTCAATTTTCATGCTTTGTCCTCAGTTCCTTTAAACCTGACAGGATAACAAATTCCCTCAGTTTCTTATTTTCTGTCCTCAAGTTTTGATATTAGTACGATATCCACATCAATGTCTATCAAAACCTGCGGATTTGCCGCTTGAAATCAGTATACGTTTTAGGAACATCCAACGCTGCAAACAGTAGGGAAAATTGAGTAATAGCTAAATGTGGAAACACAATCGAAACTTCCTGGCAGATTAAAACTGTGTGCCCGACCGAGACTCGAACTCGGGACCTTTGCCTTTCGCGGGCAAGTGCTCTCCCAACTGAGCTACCGAAGCACGACTCACGCCCGGTACTCACAGCTTTACTTCTGCCAGTACCTCGTCTCCTACCTTCCAAACTTTACAGAAGCTCTCCTGCGAACCTTGCAGAACTAGCACTCCTGAAAGAAAGGATATTGCGGAGACATGGCTTAGCCACAGCCTGGGGGATGTTTCCAGAATGAGATTTTCACTCTGCAGCGGAGTGTGCGCTGATATGAAACTTCCTGGCAGATTAAAACTGTGTCCCCGACCGAGACTCGAACTCAGGACCTTTGCCTTTCGCGGGCAAGTGCTCTACCAACTGAGCTACCGAAGCACGACTCACGCCCGGTACTCAAAGCTTTATTTCTGCCAGTACCTCGTCTCCTACCTTGCCCGCGAAAGGCAAAGGTCCCGAGTTCGAGTCTCGGTCGGGCACACAGTTTTAATCTGCCAGAAAGTTTCATATCAGCGCACACTCCGCTGCAGAGTGAAAATCTCATTCTGGAAACACAATCGATTAAGGTAGGAGACGAGGTACTGGCAGAAATAAAGCTGTGAGTACCGGGCGTGAGTCGTGCTTCGGTAGCTCAGTTGGTAGAGCACTTGCCCGCGAAAGGCAAAGGTCCCGAGTTCGAGTCTCGGTCGGGCACACAGTTTTAATCTGCCAGAAAGTTTCATATCAGCGCACACTCCGCTGCAGAGTGAAAATCTCATTCTGGAAACACAATCGATTAACGTCATCGTTATGATTATTAATGCTGCTAGTGGCACTGTTAGTGCTAGCTCATGGTGTTGGTTGTTCATGGTGTTTGCTGTTAGTGAAGGCATAAAAAAAGATCACAGAACAAATCTTTTGTGATTGATGTGAGACAACATGTCTACAAAATGCGGCGATGAGGTGAAACTGCTGACGTCGCAAGGAAAGCTAACTTCAGCTTGACAAAGAAACCTTTCGAAACAATGTAAATATATCGGTGACGTCAGAGGGAAGTCCTCAGCTCTTCAGCGCAACCGCGAGTTGCGGAGGTCACGCAATTCTAACCGCTGCAGAACCTTATGTTTCTCGAGAATGTCTACTTTCCTTGAGAGTAAGTGGGAATACATTTATAGCTTAGTACAGCAGAAACTGCTCACTACCGCTTCGCTGGCGTCAAGTTACGTTGAAATTACTCCATCAAAAATGCAAAAGTCATGCCATTTTATGCTTTTATACGGAGCAGCTTTATGAAGGAAATGTATAAAATCTTGAATAAGGCAGCAATCAGTCACTGTGGAATTATGTATACAATGGAAATCAAACTGCCAACCAATTACACGCCGAAAGTGTTTTTAAAACTGTATCTAAGTTTTGACAGATATACCTCTCTTCCTCAAAAGAAGAAATAACTCATGTATTCAAAAAAGAAACAAAGCCATAACGCTTAGTCGACAGTAAAACTATCCACACAAAAGCTGTGGCATATCCATGCGGCTTAGTCAACATTAAAATGATCCATGTAAAATCAAGGAACGGCGTGCATCATAGACACACAAACAGACAAAGCATTTATATGGATCATTTTACTGTTGTTTCAGCCTTGCGGCTTCGTTTCTCTTTTCAAAAAAGAAACAAAGCCATAACGCTTAGTCGACAGTAAAACTATCCACACAAAAGCTGTGGCATATCCATGCGGCTTAGTCAACATTAAAATGATCCATGTAAAATCAAGGAACGGCGTGCATCATACACACACAAACAGACAAAGCATTTATATGGATCATTTTACTGTTGTTTCAGCCTTGCGGCTTCGTTTCTCTTTTCAAACAATATGTAACAAGTATTATTACTTCTTCTGAGGAAGACATGTTTATATCTTGAAACCTGAGTAAAGGTATGAATAAAGTTTTGGCGTTCAACTGGTTAGCTGTATGATTCTCATTACATGAAAAAATGTAAAATAACGATATCCTCCAACGAATTTTTGTAACCGACAATTTCTTGACGTCAAGCATAATGGTTATATGAAAAAAGAGACAAATATTCAAATACCATTTCGACGCTTTGCAAAGTGTGATTCGGATATTTCCTCATACTGTCATTGCATTAAGTACCCGCCAGGGTAGCCGACAGCGTTAACGCGCTGCTTCCTGGACTCGGGTAGGCGCGCCGGCCCCGGATGGAATTCGCCCGGCCGACTAACGACCTGGATGTGGTTTTTAGGCGATTTTCCACATCCTGCTAGGTGAATGCCTGGCTGGTCCCCACGTTCCGCATCAGTTACACGGCTCGCAGAGATTTGAAGCACGTTCGCACTATTTCACGATTTACACTAGACGCCGACAATTGGGGTACACTGATTCCGTCCCAGGGACGGGGGGTGGGGGGTACGAGCTGGCGACGGGAAGGACATAGGGCTATCCCTTAACAATTAACACGCAAAACCCGGTTAACCATAACAGCAGCCCCCGCCAAGTCGGGATTAATGCTTGGAGAGGGAAAGAGCGACTGTCATTGCATTAAGCATCGAATGAAAATTCGTACCATAGCCAGGATTCGAACTCGTGTCTCCTGCTCGCTAGGTAGACGCGCTAACCTCTATGTCACCCTGGTATAGTGGCTTCAGACAACTACATAAACCACCCTATCTGGCCTCTCTCCTCGATTCAATGCCCATTCATGCTTCAGCACAGGAGGGAGGGGTCTTAGGGTGGTCTGTGCAGCTGTGCAAGACCACTGTGCGTGGTTACCTAGTGAACAGGAGACACGGGTTCGAATACCGGCTTCGGTACAAATTTTCATTCGTTGCTTCAGTCTGCAAATATTTATCATAGATATCTGAAACTTGAAATGGTCTCTGGAAAACTGGAGCATTAAATATCACCAAAAATTACTAATATAAGCCTGATGAACACGTGTTATAAACTATACTCCACACTGTTGAGAAAGTGCCTCATGTCAGTAACTGGAATGTTGCAATAGTAATCTAAAAGGAATTATTCTTGCTCATCTAATAGAAAAATATAGACTGACGTAGTTACATATCTCTTTCATTGGCTATAGGTCCGCCTTCGCCTCAATGATTCACTGGTGCATACTACATTCTGCGCCATTTGAAGAGAGGGCAAATTACGGCCAGTCGCACCAACTACATGGCTCTAGTAAACTAATCCGAATTTTCTGCGCTCTTTGACCCACTAAAGACGTGGAGCTTTATGTACCACCATAAGCAATCGCCTTTGGCGAGGTACCCGACTCAAAAGCTTCACTGCATGCTGTTCCCTTTGCAGTATTAGCTCGGAAACTGGCTGAGATGGGCCATAATTCACTGACAAGAGCAATTCTGTCGCGTTTTAAAGCGACAGTCATTAAGAACGCGTGATATTCTTCTCTGGTCCCTGTCGGGTAGAATCTTCTTACGACCATTGTTTTTATGCCACACTACGTAGCTAAAAGTGATCTATTATTAGGTAGAACATCCAGCATTGTTATACCAACAAACAGGACAACTTCACTCACGGTGTGGTCATGGCAACACCGTCGAAATACGATAGCTCATTTCTGCGATGCCGTCACGTCCCCATATCCCCCGGTGTCACTGCGCTGGTACCGTACAACCAACTGACATACGCACATCACTTCAATGCCATGATCTAAATCACCAGTGGAGGGTCACGTGCCCGCTCTGGTACTTACTCATCTGCAGCTCCACAAAGCGACCAGTGAACTTGGAGTGTGGATGTACACTCTAAGACGGAAAAAAATTACGTACCTCGATGGAATTATCCGAATAGGACGGAAATCGGTGTATGTGATTTAAATGTGCGAACAAATACTTATAATTTCAGAAATATGGTTGATTTAATAAAGAGCAAGAGCTTCACAAATTGAGCAAATTAACAACGTGTTGTTCCATCTCTGGTCCTTATGCGAGGAGTTATCGACTTGGCGTTGATTGATGCAGTCATCGGATGCTCCTGAGAGATATCATGCCAAATTCTGTCCAACTGGCTGGTCTTACCCATGATGCTCCAGACGTTCTCAGTTAGGGAGAGATCCGGCGACACCATCGGCCAAGGTAAGGTTTGGCAAGGACGAAAACAAGCAGTAGAAACTCGCACCGCGTATGAGTGGGAATTACCTTGCTGGAATGTAATCCCAGGATGGCTTGACATCATAGGCAACAAAACGGGGCGTAGAATATCGTCGACGTACCGCTGTGCTCTAAGGGTGCCGCAGATGACAACGAAATGTTTCCTGCTACGAAAAGAATTGGCACTGCAGCCATCGCTCCTAGCTTTCGGGACGTATGTTCCAACGCTGCCCAGGGCGTCTTCAGACACGTCTTCACTAGTCATCGGGGCTCAGTTCGAAGCGAGACTCATCGGTGAAGATACATCTACTCCAGTCACTGATATTTCAGGTCGAGGACGTATCTAGGGATGACTCGAACAGTGCTGGGGTACAAAACTGACTGTCGCCTGCCTTTTTTTCTATCAGGACCCCTCCGGTTATCATCCACGGGAGCCTTACAACACAGCGGTACGTCGACGGTATTCTACGGCACGTTTTCTTGCCCTTCATAGCAAACCATCCTCGGCTTGCGTTTCAGCAAGATAATGCCCACACGCATACAGCGACAGTTTCTACTGTTTGCCTTTGCGCTTGCCAAACCATACCTTGGTCAGCAGGGTCACCGGATCTCTGCCCAATTGAGAACGTTCGGAGCGTTGTGGGCGGGGGGTCTCCAATCAACTCTGGATTTTGAAGATCTAACGCACCAACCGCCCAGAATTTGTCACGATATCTCTCAGGAGGACATCCAGCCACTCTGTCAATTAATGTCAAGCAAAATAGCTGCTCTCCAGAGGGCCGGAGGTGCGGTAACACTCAATTCGTGAAGCTCTTTCTCTTGAATAAATCATTCAGTTTTTCTGAAATTGTAGTCGTTTGACTGAACATGTACACTGCATGTACTTATTTCCGTCCCATTCTGATAATTCCTTCGTGATGCACCGTTTTTCCGTCTTAGAGTGTAGTTTTTATGTTATTCTGTCCATAGGTCAGGTCTGATATCAAGTTCATTCGCAGATAATTCCTCGTACACATTCTCGTGCGGTTTGTTGGTAATAACGCAGGCTTTCGTCTATCGTCAGCGAGCCGAAAGGAAGCGCCGCCGAACATGATATTCCTCTCAGGCAAAAGTAAGGGACGGAATGAGGTATTCTTCACGTGTCTGCGGTGGTTCCACGAGAATATTTCGTCGAGATCAGGTTACGGTGGTGAGATGCCCCTCGAAAGGACCCCAAACACTGAATAATGTCCCTGTGGATTTGGGGAGGGCGTCGGAATAGCCGCACGACCCTTCGCACCCCCTCAACGCGTCTCCCTTTTTTATAGCCCCAGCCCCGTTCCATAGAGCCGCAACCGAGACATCGACCATCTTCGCGTCGTATGACACCTTCATTCACTTGCTGTGTAGATTTTGTACTGAAAAACAGTACTCCCCTAATGAACGAATGATAGACATTCGGATAACTTGTATTCAACCATTAAACGAGCAAAAGGCAGAACGTTTGGTGTCTTCATTAATGATGGGCTAAGTACAGTACGGGGCCTTTTTTTATACACCCGTGGCAGTGAGCATTCCGGTTCTCAGCTAGAAAACGAGATAATGCAATAAAAACGAATCAGAAGGGACGCAGAATGAGCTCTAAAAACGATTAAGGGGTGTATTCTTCGTAAAATGAAACACATCGCAAAACGCCACAACACTGACACGTTATAAACGAGACTGCATGTTTAAGTAAAAAAACTTATGATATGGCGTATAAGAGCGAAACTGTTCCCCTTATCGTGTGAAAAGATCGAACAAATAATAAGCATCTGCGTATAAACCGTCTTTCGACAAAATCTATGCGAAGATGTCTTGTAAGTTAACCATTTGTGACGCACTCATTTCTAGTCGCCTATTAAGGGTTCATTGTATGTCCTATGCCGCCAATGCTAAATTATCGAATTTTGTGACCCATTATCTTGGAAACTTTTTAAGACACCAACTTACGGTTTTCCATAATTATTGAATGTACCTTTCTAGATACACTGAACTAGAATTATTATTAAAATTGTATTGTGGATCATATTATCTTTTTTTTCTTCAAACTCTCAATTTTTTGACAGAAATTTGTATATAAATGAACATAAAAACAAAACAACTCAGGATATTTTAATTATTCTAGCTCCATATGTGTTGAATCTCACACTTGGTATGCTGTGAAAATTTCATGTCTGTACCATCAGTACTTGTTTGGAAAACGGGTCATTTATTGAAAAAATGTAGATCAGAGATCTTGAGATTTAAAACATTTTTACTACATATTCCTATACAGACTTACATTTCTGCATCTTTTATGCACTAGAACTGCTCTGGCCCATAGTGTCTGTCTTCTTCAATGACACAACAGCCCAGTGCTTTTCTTTTCTTTCTTGCTTCTTTAGTATTTGCTGAGCAGCTAACTCTGCTTCACGTACACGAAGCTCATCCAGTTTCTGCAGTCCTTTAGCTGTGTTCTGTCCAAATCTTACCCCTAACTGCTCCAGAACCTTAAGTCTTTCATAGTTCCCACCATTAAAAGTTATTACAGCATCAGACACTGCTAACTTTAGAGTCACAAGGCCAACATTTTTAGGCTCACGGCACCACACAACATTATTGAAGGACTCATTCACATTCTGGGTCTTCTCATGTAACACTTCTTTAGTAGCTCAGGATTTTCCAAATCTCTATAAATAGGTTTGATTTCCTTCATTACTGCCAAAGGAGGAGAATGTTTATGTGTAACTTCACACAGGGTGCCAGAAAATACAGCTTGCCTATATTTACACAAAGCGTTTGGTGGAGGTGAACACAAAACATAACATGGCTTTTTATCTTTTGATATTCGACGAAAGGAAGTGCTCCACACAGCTCTTTTCACCTTCTCTAAAATTGTCACCGTTACTTTTACGCTTAGTCATTTTATTTACGTATAAAAAGCAACAGAAGTTAGCTTACTACAAAAATATCCGATAATCACACTACGTTCAACGAACACTAGTATCAGAAACAAAGGACTGATTTGTTTATTCGTATTGCCAACTTCTGAGACGTAGCAGTAGGCACAGAACAAAGCGATTCACAGCCGAAGACTGTGTAGTTCCCAAGATGTGACTGCTCAACTATAGTAGTATATGCTGGCTGCAGAACTTAACAGTCACATATTAACATTCAAAATATTATTTGAAGGTCTCACAATTGTCTGATTTTAATGTATTATATACCAACATGTTCAGAGAAGTCCAAAGTACATTATGGAGTAGAAAACATAAAATGTCACATTTAAACGAATTTTACAATGTCCCCTTAAACAAGAAATTACACATGAAGCACAAAATACAAACCCCTGACGACGGGAAAATATACTGCGGTGATCTCATTTGTGACAATGAGACGTCAGCTGCTGGAGGACGATGATTCTGTGGGAAGTTCAATTCTTTAGTTACTACAGTAGAGCGTGGGCTGGCATTTTAAATGATTTTCAAATAAATGTGTATGTTATAAATAACACTTGAAGCCTTGTAGGTGCCAATACAAGCTGCGGCAACCATATAGATCTCTATGGAGAACATCGTATTACTAAACCACTAAGCACAGATACATGCAGAAAGCGCTTTGTGGCATATAGCATTAAGAGATTTCCAGCACTTTCTGTAGCCCATTCAGTTAACCTCGCAAAAGTAATAGACACAGCTTCGAAGTGGAAACAGAATTGTGTTCAAATTTACACAAAAAACTTGCTTTGGCTATAAAAATGAAGTTATTATAAGAAGAGGTAATACTGTAGAAATTATATATGAAACAACGTTTCCACCCTCCATAAAAGTCAAAGCACAACCTCGAGTAACATGAATTATGAAAGTGGGCCTAAAAGCAGTTTTGATAAACGCCCAACTTAAAATATAATTTTGAAATAGTGACGACAGTTGTACAAGATGTAGTGTTAGCGAAAGGTGGACACACTCAACTGTAATGTGCACGCAATACACAATGCCGTAAAATGTGTTCATGTACTTCCATATTTAGTGTTTACTTATGCAAGGGGACCACACCCTAACCACGTAAAACACCCCAATACCATAATACCAGCTCCGCTGTACTTTATTGTTTGCACTTCACCTGGTGGGGAGGGGGGGAAGGTGATATTCTCTATGCAATCGCCAAACCCAAACCGTTCCATCGGATTGCGTTATTCATCACTCTAAATTACTCGTTTATCAAGTGTCCGTTGGTTTCACTCTATGCACGACTTGAAGCGTCATTTAGCAGTGACCACAGAAATGTGTGGGTTATGCATAGTTCCTCGACCATTGTACCCAATTATTTTTAACACTTCGCCCACAGTCACCACGTTAGCTAGGCCAGTGGTAACAATTTGGAAGTCTCGAGTGATTGTTTCCGCTGATTTCACGCGATTTCTTAGAGCCCCCTCCACAATGCTCGACGATCCGTGACTGTCAGTAAATGAGATCCGTTCTTGGTTCAGCTGCGGTTGTTCCTTTGCGTTTCCACTTCAGGGTCACATTACCAATGTCTTTAGAAGGTTCAGATGGCATCCAATTACTAGTCTACGTTCGAAGCTACACTGCCTTACCAGGAGTGGAGGGGGGTGGGGCGTTGGAAAGAAATTTTCCAGTGATCTGAAGCTATCGTACACTGAAGAGCCAAAGAAACTGGTACACCTGCCTAATGTCGTGTAGGGCCCCCACGCAAAAGTGCCGCAACACGACGTGGCATGGACTCGACTAATGTCTGAAGTCGTGTTGGAGGGAACTGACACCATGAATCCTGCAGGACTGTCCAAAAATGCGTTAGAGTACGAGGGACTGGAGATCTCTTCTGAACAGCACTTTGCAAGGCACCCCAGATATTCTCAATGATGTTCTTGTCTGGAGAGTTTGCTGCCAGGCGGAAGAGTTTAAACTCAATGAGGTGTCGCATTGTCCTGCTGGAATTTCCCAAGCACAATGGACATGAGTGGATGCAGGTGATCAGACAGGATGCTTACGTACGTGTCACCTGTCAGAGTCTTATCAAGACGTATCAGGGATCCCATATCACTCCAACTGCACACGCCTCACACCATTACAGAGCCTGCACCAGCTTGAACAGTCCCCTGCTGATACGCAGGGTCCATTGATTCATGAGGCTGCCTCCACTGTCCCTACCCGTCCATCCGCTCAATGCAATTTTAAACGAGAGTCGCCCGACCAGGCAACATATTTACAGTTATCAACAGTCCAATGTCGGTGTTGACGGGCACAAGTGAGGCGTAAAGCTTTGTGTCGTACAGTCGTCAAGGATACACGAGTGGGCCTTCGGTTCCGAAAGCCCGCATCGATGATGTTTCGTTGAATGGTTCGCGCGCTTATACTTGTTGTTGCCGCCAACCATTGAAATCTGCAGCAATTTGCGGAAGGGCTGCACTTGTGTCAGGTTCAACGATTCTCTTAGTCGACGTTGGTCGCGTTCTTGCAGGATCTTTCTCCGACCGCAGCGATGTCGGAGATTTGAAGTTTCACCGGATTCCTGATGTTCACGGTTGTTGTTGTGGTCTTCAGTCCTGAGACTGGTTTGATGCAGCTCTCCATGCTACTCTATCCTGTGCAAGCTTCTTCATCTCCCAGTGCCTACTGCAACCTACATCCTTCTGAATCTGCTTAGTGTATTCATCTCTTGGTCTCCCTCTACGATTTTTACCCTCCACGCTGCCCTCCAATACTAAATTGGTGATCCCTTGATGCCTCAGAACATGTCCTACCAACCGATCCCTTCTTCGTCAACTTTTGCCACAAACGTCTCTTCTCCCCAATCCTATTCAATACCTCCTCATTAGTTATATGATCTACCCATCTAATCTTCAACATTCTTCTGTAGCACCACATTTTGAAAGCTTCTGTTCTCTTCTTGTCCGAACTATTTATCGTCCATGTTTCACTTCCATACATGGCTACACTCCATACAAATACTTTCATAAACGACTTCCTGACACTTAAATCTATACTCGATGATAACAAATTTCTCTTCTTCAGAAACGCTTTCTTTGCCATTGTCAGTCTACATTTTATATCCTCTCTACTTCGACCATCATCAGTTATTTTGCTCCCCAAATAGCAAAACTCCTTTAGTACTTTAAGTGTCTCATTCCCTAATTTAATTCCCTCAGCATCACCCGACTTAATTCGACTACATTCCATTAACCTCGTTTTGCTTTTGTTGATGTTCATCTTATATCCTCCTTTCAAGACACTGTGTTCACGGGTACTCTCCTGAAAAGGTCGTACGGGAAAATCCCCACTTCATCGCTACCTTGGAGATGTGTGTCCCATCACTCGTGCACCGAACTACATCATGTTCAAACAAACTTAAATCTTGATAGCCTGCCATTGTAGCAGCTGTAACCGATCCAACTGCGCCAGACACTTGTTCTCTTATAGGCGTTGCCGACAGCGAACATTGTATTCTGCCTGTTTACATATCTCTGTATTTGAGTAGGCATGCCTGTACCACTTTCTTTGACGCTTCAGCATATATTACTGTTTATGGTGATTTTTGTTACCAATAACCAGCGTTACTACATTTAGGGCGGTTGGAAAACTGGAGAAAAGTACTTTACTTTTAGGCAAAGTTACGAGGACCCGCATTTTCAACACTGGTCCCTGTGCTGCTGGGGGTGGGAGGAGTGAAGCTGAAAGCCTTGACCTGCCCTTCCCTTTCCCCCCGCCTCCTACATCCGACGATGTTCCTTACCGACCATATCTGCTGTTACTGCTTCTCCACCGATAACGCGATACTCTCACCTGCTGTATGAATTTGTGTACGCACCGGCGTGCCTGTCAGAGAAAGAGGTCAGAGGCGGATGAGAAGGAGGAGGACAATGGCAGGCGGAGGTGCTACGGATAGAGACGGCGTCTCAAGTTGCTCAGCGCGTGCTCTGCGGTCCGAGACGCTCGTCTTTCTATTGAGGTGCCAGCTATTACCTCGGCAAAATGGGGGACAGGCAGTGTTCTGCGCAAGGTAGGCGCCGGGGCAGCTATTACCTGATGATACGCCCTTCGCTCTCTTTTGTGCCGCTCTCTGTGGCGGCCTGACCTCCACTTGCTTTCGTCTTCCGCCGGACAAAGCACAAAGAAAGAGGTGCCTCCTTTACGAACCTTCAAAAGAGAAACTGACAGCAGACATCGCAGTGCCAATGCACGACAACTATAAAGGGGTTTATTTTCGATGGACCAGGACAAACGCATCTAAATTAAGGGAAAATGGTAACCCTGTGGAGTACAGGTTATTCCTTTATTTATTGCTGTTAGTTTGTTTCTTCATTGCGTTAGAGCTGTATGGGATGCAAACTGGTTTTAGTGATGTGTAGTTAAGCCAGCACACAGAACGTTGTCCCCTTCAGGAGGCGTCACGCTAACAGTGTTTAACAACGCCGCTGACATCAGACCTTAGTTATGCGAGGAAGTCCACAAGTTTCTTAAGCTAATCATTTCTAGCCGAAGGCACTCATTGACTTTTAGATCCCGAAGAGCTACCAGATTTTGGGGATGCTAACTGCTAAGCTTAAGCAGCAGTTCCAAAGACACACACCGGCAGATAAAATCAAATCAGGCATTTACAAAGTAGAGCGTAGTCCCCGTAGCCCGAAGTGAGGGAGATTTGCACAAACAGCACAGCGAACACTCAAATCCCTACCACAAATCAATTATGCTAAATCAACAGTATCCACGCACACTGGCAGTGCCCACCCGTTCCAGGATTCTCGAATCTTCGTCTTTTTTATATTTATCTGCATGGGGAAGGGGTACGGTACGGTAATTTACACCTCACCTCCCAAATCTCCACAAAGAAAATTACTGGGTCTTCTTGGCAGGGTTGGCCATTATCGCAGAAACAAAAAACTGTACCAGGCTTTTGGCTCTGAGCACTATGAGACTTAACTTCTGAGGTCATTAGTCCCCTAGAACTTAGAACTACTTAAACCTAACTAACGTAAGGACATCACACACATCCATGCCCGGGGGAGGATTCGAACCTGCGACCGTAGCGGTCGCGCTGTTCCAGGCTGTAGCGCTTTGAACCGCTCGGCCATTCCGGCCGGTCACCAGGCTTTTCATTTCCATTTTAACCTGACTGTTAAAGGAGCTCAAAATAATCGATTTTCGGTTTCTTATTATTTTTATTTCCAGTAATAAACAGAGACATCGTACAAAAACTGAAATATTCTACGATGCACTCGGGTTTTTGCAGTATACGTTTCAAGATACCTACAGTCGAAATAACAAATACAATAGGTGAATAAAAGAAAACTTAGTCCGTACATTGTTCGCTGGGTTTCTCGAAAATGAATGCGAGGTTGAACACTACAAAATAATCGCCAGCAGTTTCCGGCCGGTTCTACGTTTTTGGAACTCTGCTCAAAAGACATTTTAGTCGAATATCATAGAACCATTTCAGCTTTACGAACATTCAGTGCTAAAGGGTGAAAATTGTGGTCGCGGATATTTTTCGTGTTATATTGTCCGTTTCAAGAGCTACAAGCAAGTAAAGACGTACTATGTAGATACGGGCAACAGATCAGTTACTTTCTATTTTTACTATTAACAGTGTGTCAGTGGTTAAGTTTTTAGTTTAATATTGTTGCCTTGATGTTATTTCTCTTTTGCAATTTCATAGAAATGGCAGACCAAATATAAGCTTTTTCTGTAAAATTTGTGGCATTCTTTCTCTTTAATTCTTTCGAATGCAAAACCTATTTTGCAGTCACATATGTTTATTTAGTATTTAATAGGAATTTGAATGCAATTGATTTTTGATGATGAAACGAAAAATTGTCTTTCAGCAATTCAAATGAACAGTTTGGGTAGTAGGCAAAAGAGAACATTTCCCAGGTAAAATTACTTGACAATAATTAAAATTTCAGTAATGAAAAAACTATTGACCGATATTTATTGTCCAGTCCGTCAATAATTATTCGTTCTATAATGTGTTGATCTGTAAGTCAACTTACTTCATCAGAAACAATATCATTCAAAAGACATTACCAATCCTTCGGAAGCTACAGAACTTCCTACTAATGACAAACAACTTTGGGCCACAAGTGGGAAGCGTGGCATACACCTTCTGCTCTGCTAGTGGAAGAACACTGTTCCTAGTAATACAAATTAAAACATATTTAGATTGATGGTGATCTTGATGTATCGTGCACAACACCAGTGTAAGGTCATTGTAGGTTATGGACCACTACACAATTTAGCTCTTGCGATCTCCTGTATCTCACTGCCTGACACTACTCGTTGACAGCTCAGGATGACAATGAATAATCCTGTTAGGGCATGTTTCTCCTGATTTATAGTGAGATGACTCCGAAATTATCATCACTTTCTTTGATAATCAAACTTACGACACGTGAATGTGTATGCTGAAAAGCAGACCATATTTTTATGTTTTTAGACAATCAACATAACTCCATACATTAAAACTGGATTTCTTTAGACACTAGGTTGAATGCTTCCTAAATTTGTGTGCGCTTACTAGCTCGTAGAAGCCTTCTTATCTTGTCTACTAAGGTACTAAACTTTACGATGCTCTAAAATAGTAGATTAATACAATAAATTAAGTACTGTTGTTACTGGTTCATTGTTCCATGCTTAACGCGTGATATCAGATTCGTTCATTACGTGGCGCTTCGAATCAATATATCTTCATCCCATGCGAATGTAGTGTAGTTACCACTAGTGTATGTACCCTGTTATCACTGCATCTTCTCCCGGAGTGCTACGCTGTTTAGCCTGGGTATTCTGGACTTCAAAAGTACTGTCAGGAGGCAATGCACGTTGTATATTTGATCCTGCTTCAAGAATGAGCGCAGAAAATTGTTTCTTCAAGATTTTGCAAAGAGTGCGATGATCAGAACCTATGCAGTGTCAGATTGCTAAAAGAAGATGAGATACCTGAACCTGTACAATTTGACTTGATAATGGAACGTGTCCAACAGAAAAGTAGTTTCTTTACTTTGAGAATCTAATACACGGAGACAATTATAGAACTACATGAAAAAAAAGCAAATTAGTTACGAAGTACGGCATGCAAACACTTTATTCACCGTGTAAACGTCACTACAGATATTCGGATTTAGGTTATGACACGTTCGACATGTCTGTCATCATTGGCGATGATGTGGCGCAGACAAAAAGCGAGACTCTGCATGAACCTCTGAAGTGTCGGAACATCGATGCTGACGATAACCTCCTGAATGGCTGTTACCAGCTCAGCAATGGTTTTAGAGCTATTGCTCTACACCTTGTCTTTAATATAGACCCACAAAAGAGTCGCAGAGGTGTTCAGACCCGGAGAACATGGCACCAATCGAGGCCCATGCCAGTTGCCTCTGGGTACCCCAGGAACCAGAATGTGGTCCCCTAAGTACTCTTCCAGGATATAAAGCACTCTTCTGCTTCGATGAGATCGACCTCCGTCTTGCATGAACCACATCTTGTCGAAATCAGGGTCACTTTGGATAACGAGGATGAAATCATCTTCCAGAATCGTCACGTATCGTTCGGTAGCCACCGTGCCATCAATGTCGTACTGATTATTCTGTGACTGGACATTGCACACCACACAGTTACCCGTTGAGGGTGAAGAGACTTCTCGATCGCGAAATGCGGATTCCTAGTCCCCCAAATGATCCAATTTTTCTTACTGACGGAACCATCCAAATGAATCCAAACCATGCATGCGCATACTAATTTCCATCACGCGTTTCATTTCACGTAGTTCAATAATTGTCACCCTGTACGTTAAACAAGCCGAATAACTTTGTGCACGGGCAGAAATTTACATTTATGTTACTGAAAATAAAAGATGATTAATGTTGGCTATAGGATCTCTCCGGCAAGGGGTAATAACCTCGCAGAGAACTTGACTACGTAACGCAACATGCGGACAGCAGCGTAATTTCCGCGATGATATCACCGCACCCCGTCGAAGACATGTAACCCCCACACGTTGCCTTGGTGTTACCGTAGCGTTATTATTTACGACGTATTCTTTCATTGTGCAGACCCAAGAAAGTCTCGTTATGTGCCGGGTATTTATAAGCTTCCAAGCAGTGCGAACACAATGCACTGTCCAGCACCAAGTATTAGCTGAAAAGGATCGTTATTTTTACGAGAGGGAAAGGTGTGTCCTTTTCCTCACAGTTGCTTTCTTTCAGTCGAGCCACATTCACAGTCATGAAATCACCACGCTGAACCTGCAGCCAAGTTCCGGTTTCCTGCTACAGCATACGAGTATTCTCAGTTTCGTTGAAATGAAGATCAGACTATTACCTGCTCTAGTTTGTGCATTACTTTTATGTGTATCTCTTTTCTTCGTACTATCTAAAGCTGCTATCCGTACCATTCTTATACCAAATTAACTTCACCGTCACCCTACCAGTGATTTTAGGTACAAGAATAACAAGATCCAGACAAAAGATAAAGAATAAATGTTTGCAGAGGCATTACTGTGTCGTACTTTTCATTTATGTTTCTCTTACCAAAACATTACCAGTTTTTAAAAAAAAATGTAACCTGCTACATTTATGTATGAAGTGAAGAATACATGTAAGCAGCACGTCCACTTCTGTTCAGAAATAAAGTGAAACTGACGTACTTAGAGAGCCCAGTTGATCTCAGTTAATGATTGAATCGATGGACACTTTCAATCATTTGCCGTTTTGGTGTTAAACATGTCTAATTACCATTTCGTTTTGGTCAATGTATCATTGTTACGCTACAAGCCGTTAAGTACATGCTCCATACCCGAAAGCTACTTTTTTCCCATTTCGTACGACTTTCCCTTTGGTAAATTGTGCCGATCCTTGGCGCGGAATAAACATTAAACCGTATGTTTAAAAAGATTTGTAGCTCTAAAAATTATCGTTTCTGTCGCGCATTGTAATAGAGTACTGAATGCTGGTTCTCACTATTATGTTACACACTGGGACACAGCCTGAAGGTATCATGACAGATGTCAAACACTCTATAGAGTATGTTCGGAAACATTTTGGATAAACATCGATTAATTTCACCGTTTTACTTAGAGAAACAGTCTATATCGCACAAATCACATTTACTGGTATCAGATTTCAGTCAAAAGATGGACCATCTTTGGGAACTGCAGAAGTCTTCAGGTGATGTCAACTGCAAGCGACTGTAAAGTTGACAATGGACTAAACTGTTTCGGAGTCATTAACGAAAGCAAGAAGTGCAGCAGAAGATCGATGTTTGGTACGGCGACAGGGTGTTCAGCCTCAACATAGACAAATGTAACACAGTGCGTATAAATAGACAGAAAACCTCGTTATTTTATGATTACCTGATTTAACAACAACAAAAAATTGAGAATAGTAACGTGCATTAACCCTTTCAGGCTCCAAATGTTGAAAATTAATTTGTTTGAATTTTCTTATTTTTATTAGATTATTAGACACACATTGAGACTGGACAATGTGAAAACAGTTGTTTCACACATTAAGTAAACACATTCCGAGTGGTTTTGAATGGAGCCATTGTGCATGAAAAGTCGATACTTTTAGTGGTATGGCAAAATGCATTTCCGTTCTGCAGTCAGGGGTACGTGTCAGAGAGCACACTTTCATCAGCCTCTGTGACGTTACTTCTTTGTGCTACAGTGTACACAGTGCCTAGAAGTGCCATTTATTAGTAAATGCTTTGCTTCTCTTGTATTTTTTTGTATTGGAACAATAGTTTTACATTTTTTTGCTAATAGTTCTTTGCTCTCAGTCACTGTACCAATGCAAGACATCAGTGAATTTTTCGTCCATAAACGAGATCATTCTCTTCATCTAACTCATCATCTCCATGTTCACTGCTACTATCTGACTCGCCATCAAAATAAATTTCTTCCAAAAGACCCACCAGTATTTGCTCTTCCTCTGTTCTACGAGAGTACATCGTGTGAAACTAAAAAATCAACCGTCACAGCTACTCATGTTGGGACCACCACAGTAATTATGAATATAAGTACATAAATTTAAGTATTATCGCAATACACGAAGTATAAATTGGAATAGGACAATTTTCTGCACCTAATCCACGCATAAAGTGCGACATAGAGACAAATTTGAATCACAATTTGAAAACAAAGACAGTCGTGCACTTCATACAAAAATGTCTCCTACGTTTACTCGTCTAACTGCTAATATTCAAAACATATGAAGTTGTTGAAGCTGCAGCCGCTACAGGAAGGTATCTACTGCAGATGTGAAGGATCGCTATAGATACATCTGCCATGGATGTGCCACGAAATGAGAAAATCCTAGGTGGCTTCAAAGGAAATCACATCGTCTGTAAGGGTTAAATACCTGGAAGCGTGCATACGGAGCGGTTTAAAGTGGAACGACCACACAAAACAGTTCGAGGGAAAAGCACATACCGGATCGATTCACTGAAAAAATCCTCACCAACTGTGGACCACCCACGAAGGTGGTAGCCTACAAAACACTGGCTCGGCCGACTCTTACTGCAGATCAGTCTGGCATCCTCACCAGGTACGATTAATAGAGAAGCTCCAAGAAGAGAAAGCGTGTATCACCACAGGTTTCTTTTTTTCTAGTAAGTGTGAAAACGTTACCCATATACTTAACTCCAGTGGGAGACGCTACAAGAGCGGCGTTGTGTATCATGATGCGGTTTTCCGTTAAAATTCCGAGAGCTTGTGGTGCTGCAAGAGTCAGTCAATGTGTAACTTCCACCTACCTATGTTTCGCGGAAAGACCACGGAGGTAAAAGATTCGAGTGAAGGCTTACCAACAACTGTTCTTTCCACACTCCATTCACAACTGGTACAGAAAATGGGGAAGTGACAGTGGTACACAAAATACCCTCTGCCACACACCGCAAGGAGGTTTGCCGATTATAGATTTAGATTTAGGTGTAAAGACTTTCGTTTCAGATTTTGCCTCATTTCGACCAACAACTTTTTCAGGGGACAACAGTGATGTAAAATGTCAGTTCCTATCCTCCAGAATTTCAGAAGTACATTCCGGGTGAAGTCCTGAATCTACACTGCTGGCCGCCGTAAATGCAACACCAAGAAAGACAAGAGGTAGCACAACAAGATTTATTTTGTAGATAACATGTTGACCAAGTATCAAATGATTACGTTTACAGACGTCTGTGACATGTGGTTCCTGCCAGAATCAGTAGCCAGAGTAGCCGCCATTGTTGGAGATCACCGCTGCCACACGTCTCGGCATTGAGTCAAAGAGACGTTGGATGTGTTCCTGGGGTACAGCAGCCCAAGCAGCTTCCACACGTTGCCAAAGATCATCTGGTGTAGCAGCTGAGGATGTAATGTGGGTCACTCGTTGAGCAACCATGGATCACATGTTTTCTATCGGCGAATGATCCGGAGAGCGAGCCGGCCAGGGAAGCAATTCAATCTGGTTATTGACCAAGAACCTTTGGACAATGCGTGCCACGTGTGGTAGCGCATTATCCTGTTGAAATATGTCTGTGGCCGAGCCCTGAAGGTAAGGAAGGACAACTGGCTCCAGCACCTCGGATATGTAGCGCCGGCTATTTAAAGTACCGGCAATGCGTACTAGAGGCGTGCGAGAGTAATATCCAATACCGCCCCATACCATAATACCCGGTGCAAGACCAGTGTGGCGGTGCATAATGCAGCTGTCCAGCATCCTCTCTCCACGGTGTCTCCACACTCGAATCCGACTATCGTGGTGCTGCAGACAGAAGCGTGCCTCGTCAGTAAAGACAACGTCATTCCATTCTGCCGTCCACATCCGTCTGTCATCACACCATTGGCGACGGAGACGTCTGTGGTTCTGCGTCAATGGTAGACGAAGCAATGGACTTCTTGCGGACAGACCACTGTGCTGTAAACGGCGTCGAATGGTACGCGCAGACACTGGATGATGCGTTACAGACGCAATGTGCTGTGCTATGGTTCGGGATGTCACTGAGCGATCCGCCACTGCCATGCGCACAATTTGCCTATCAGCACGTGCAGTGGTGCACCGAGGTGAATGCGATCGACGACGTCGGTCCTCGGTAAGCCACTATCCTTCCTCTGTCGAACCCGGATACTTGATCACAAGATGTTCGCTGTTGTCTACGAGGCATAACTGATCGTCTTGTGAAACAACCACAAGGTAAACACACGTGCCGAACGTACACTCGTTGAAATCGCCAAGCCTTAAATGGCGCTATGAGGTGGCGCCACAGGCGCGCGTGATGTGCGTCTGCGCTGAAATTCTAATCAGTTGCATATCTCATCGCTGCAAACCCATGGTGTAAAATTCACTTGAATCGGATGCTTCCTTCAGGGTGTTGCATTTACGGTGGCCAGCAGTGTAGCACGAAAAACAGTACCAGATGCAGGGTTTCAGCATCAGAGCACAAGTAGTGAAGCTGCAACTTGACATGGTATTTGGATGTTCTTTAGCAAATTCTTACACCATATAAACCATCCAGTGACATTAAAGTGACTACGTGTCAAAAGTCCGTAAAAACAACTTTTGCAGCGCGGACAGCTGTGATAGGTGCAGCAAGTGTGTGAGTGAGGTTCTGGAAGGTATCGACAGGACTGGAGCCGTTCCGACTCCAGTAACGTGGCCAGCTGCTCCAGGTTTCGCGATCGAGGTTGTCCCACTGATTCTCGATTGGGTTTTAATCCGGGCAGTTGGGTGGCCAGTGAAGTACTGTAAATTAACCCTGATGCTTTTCGGACCAACTATCTTGTCAGTGACACGTCGCTTGTCCTGGTGGTAGATGCCATCGTGCTGCGGAAAAATAAACTGGGTGAAGAAGTGGACATAGTCCCAAAGGACAGATGCATAATTGTATTGATCCATCATGCGTTCCATAAAGAAGAGATCACCCAGGGAATGCCACGAAAGCATTCCCCAGGACATAATACTCCTTGCTCCGACATGGACTCTTCCGATGATTGTTGCAGGGTGCTTGCTTTCACACGTTTTCCGCTGTACAAGCCAGCGGCCATCTGTGCTACGGATGATAGAACGTGATTCAGCTGAAAAGGCCACCCGTACCACTTAGTAGACGTCTAGTTGCGTTCGACGCCGATAAAAAGCAATCAGCATGGATGCATGAAGCCTTCTGCGGAACCCCATACGCAGTAACGGTCGCTAGATGGTCGGTGAAGGGACAGTGTTGGTAGCCTCACGGTTCTTCTTGGCGGTCAGTTGCTCAAACGGTTGCACGTTTATTCGCACGTACACATCTCCGCAGCCATGTTCAACCACCTCATCGGTGGCTCATGTCCGCCCCTATAGCTGAGTGATCGGATTTCCGGATTGGGAAGGAGCACGAATCCGCCCGGCGGACATGTGTCCAGATCCGGTGAGCCGGCTAGGTCGTGGATGGTTTTTAGGCGGTTTTCCATCGCCGGCACGGTAGTTCAGCGTGGCCTCTGTAATAAAAAGCTGAGTGGAAGGATCAACAAACGAACTTGAACGGATGTCATGTGAGTTCCGCAACGACCAAACACAATGATCAACAAAGAACCAAATGCAAAATGAAAAAAAAAGAAAAAAAAGTGGTCAGCGTGACGGATTGCAGTCCTACGGGCCCGGGTTCGATTCCCGGCTGGGTCGGGGATTTTCTCCGCTCAAGGACTGAGTGTTGTGTTGTCTTCATCATCATTTTATGTCCATCCGGCGCGTAGGTCGCCCATTGTGGCGTCGAATGTAATAAGACCTGCACCAAGGCGGCTGGACCTGCCCCGTAAGGGGCCTCCCGGTCAATGACGCCAAACGCTCATTTCCATTTTTTCATCGATGGCTCATGGCTCACCACAGATGGCTATGCGCCGGTTTCGTATAGGGCCATTTCGCCATGCACTTCGTATACTTTAACCACGACGGCACACGCGAACAAACTTAACCGTTTCAGAAATATTTCCACCTTTGGCCCTAAAGCCGATGATTATACCCTTTTGAACGTGAGATAAATCGCTCAGTTTCCGCACTGTTTTCCGCCCCCGTCACGCTTTTTATAACCTCCCACTGCTAGTGCTGCCAGCCACCGTCTGTGAATGGCGTCGAACATACGCGGTGGTTGTATAAATGTGATTGGACCATGTGCAATGTCGTGTTACTAGTTTGGGTGCCAAAAATTTGGAACTACTGCCGTGGCCAGGGTTAAGTGAAAATTTAGTGCTGAAAAGTGAATCTTTGCTGTCAGATTGTAGACATGCTGTAGTCGGAATAGAAGTACAAACGAAGATGGTGAAAAGTCTACGAATAGGAACTGAGGGAAAAAGACGGAGGGAATCATGAATATGAGACGTATCACAAAGCAGAGACATCTTTCATTATTCGCAAACTTATGAGCCAAGATTTAACCTTGATAATCGATCTGAAAGAGAAAGAGAGAAGAAGCCTGCGAAGATGAGAATGGAATAGTCCTGGTTCATCTGAATTCATAGTGCAGGAGAAAGAAATTAAATGAAAGCTGCTACAAACTTAGGTCTGAAATATGATTTCTCTTCCTGCAGCATATGATGATTAATCAGTTAAGGAACGTAGAGATGACAAAAAAATACTTACAATGGTTGTGACACGCTCGGTATAATGCCACAAAAATGTATAATGATTTATCAGTTGAAGTTAAAAAAAATAAAGCTTCTTTCAAAATTTCCCTTGAATATCTTTACACAAGAATTGTACGTTGTTGACTTTTCTCCTTTCATGCTCCCAAAACAGTTTCATGGTCTGTGTTGCAGGTATAAGTATGAATTCATTTATGCTTCAGAATTAGTTACAATGGTACTATCTTCGAGACGTAGTATTATGTACGTCGCAATCGTCCCAATCACGGCCAATCGGTAGGTATCAGTTACTGATTATTGATTTGTGCGATACTCTTTTATAAGTATTAACGTGATGTGCTTCACCGCCTTGCACGTAACTATAAGTGCTTCACAAAAGATATACTTTGTAGCCTACATGGGTAACAGCCTAAGTTTTTATGACTGTTGACGTCCGCCAGCACACTTCTATTCACCTGTGACTGAACTGGTAACTGTTGAATAGTATGGCTTGTGGGTACCGTTTCCGACGTTTGCCTTCTCGTTGACTGTGTTTATATGTCGCTTTTTATCGTCTATTGGCATAGTTGTTCTCACATGTATTATAACTACATATATATTTCATGGATCGTGTCCATTCGACCATTCTGCTACCGTTTATGTTTCTCCACGTAGATCCATTACAATCTGTACGAATTCCCACTTCAGTCACCTATTCTGAACCTCTCAGCATCTCCTACAATCATCCGCAAAATAGATTCCAAAAATCCCATAGTTTTTCTTCTGAAACTGGCGCTCCATCTCAGGTGATGAGATCCGCCCCATATGTATCCATCCCACCAACTACAGGTTCTACCAAATTATCGCATTCCACCTGCCCCTTCCTTCTTGCTTCTCAATCTATGTCCTACACACCAAACTCCTCTTCCCTCTCTGGCTTCTCACTATCAACAGCAACAACTGCCTACCCACAACCTTACAGAAAATACCACGATCCCCCTCCTCAAAACCATTTTTGCAAGTGAAGCTTCTTCAGCTTTTGAGTGTAACGGCAGTGCTCCTTTTAAAAAAAATCACCTTTTTTTCAACGTGTTTTTAATATAAATTTTGTCTTCCTATGTCTAACTTTTATTCTTTTTTACTTCAGTCTAAAAATGAACAAAGAAAGTCAACTGCGTAAGTTTATGTAATTCAAGAATCCATGTTTTTATAGGTTTTAGAATATTGGTAAATTTTTCTCCTTTTAATTACATTTGTAATGTATTAATTTGAAAGCTTTCGTCAGAAGAGGGGTGAGGGGTACGAAGGACGCCTGGTAACGTCCAACCGCCCCCCACCCTCCCCCAACTGCAGTTGTGGGGCGAGTGGGATGAAATAAAGATAAAAAAACTGATACTTGTTCCATGCGTATCTGTACATGGCATGAGATTTTGGTTTTTGTTGCGACTTGGCAAGACAACCAAGCCACTCTGAGGAAGTCGAAAGGCACGCGTTTAAGCTCACGCAGGCTGGCGTGAGGTCTGGAACAGTTAAAGGAATAGAGACTAGCAAAAATGGTACGTAGCTTCTGGAATACTTAACTTTAATCCATAATTGGTGAACATCGGTCTGACGGTACATGCATCACAAGATAAATAGCAAATGATAATGGCGCCTTGCTAGGTCGTAGCAAATGACGTAGCTGAAGGCTATGCTAACTATCGTCTCGGCAAATGAGAGCGTAATTTGTCAGTGAACCATCGCTCGCAAAGTCGGCTGTACAACTGGGGCGAGTGCTAGGAAGTCTCTCTAGACCTGCCGTGTGGCGGCGCTCGGTCTGCAATCACTGATAGTGGCGACACGCGGGTCCGACGTATACTAACGGACCGCGGCCGATTTAAAGGCTACCACCTAGCAAGTGTGGTGTCTGGCGGTGACACCACAGTTTTATACTTTTTAGAATGATGCTGTAACTACTGTAAATAATCACATTACGTATTTGACAGATCGGTACATCCAGTGCAGTTGCAGAAGTTTTTATATTTTGATTGCCATTTAAATCTGATGTGTTGTTATGCTTCAGAATGAACTCACTCTCGAAACTGGATCGTACTGCTTAATTACTATTTTAATATAACGCTCTGGTGGAAACCGTGTCTTTTCTTAAATTCGTTAAGGCTGAGGAGCCCATCCGTAGTATTATATTTGAAGGGCTGTCGTGGCATTTACGTACACTCACTTGATGAAAGATAATCTTCCATTATCTGTTCGTGCAGCAGAAGTCTTAAATAACTGATTTTATATACGAAACAGTGGTGTATCGTCTGATCGTAAGTACACTGGACGAATGTTCCCAGACTCCTGCGGTTTGCGTTAGGTCCCCAAGGAGACTTGACAAATACGTCACGACATTGTGGTTCCCGCTGGGAGCTCCCGTGAGTGATGGAACAGCCGACGTGTTTACATTGCCAAGTTCTGCCATCTCGTACAGTAACAGGTCGCGTCATTTCTGGGAACTTCCACGTGAGGGGGAGGAGGGCGCCTCCAGTAGACAGGTGCGCCGAGGCCGCACGTAAGCCTCTGCGGATCCGGCTTCCCTGGAGAAATATGTCCGGAAACGCCCACCAGCCTCCAGCTAGCGCGGCTGTTAAGGGCGGAGCGCGTTGCTCTTCCGACGGCTGCACGACAGCCCCGCGGGACTCGGCGACAGTTCCTGTAGGGAACAGTGCTTGTTTCACACTGTCACGTTACATAACCCCCAATGTATCCTACACCTGACAATTACAATTTGTGGTTCAGTACACGTGTCACCTGACGCGGTCTGGCGTAGTGGTACAATAGGTGGTTTGGAGCAGCTTCATTGTATTCATTGCTGCCAAAGCGATTTATTGGGGTTACAAAGCGGAGTCTCCTCCATAGTAAGTGATGCTGAAACAAAAGGGGTAGTATTTCTGAAGCGGCATTTGTGTCAACCACATACACACTTGCGCGAGGAATTTGGGCAGAGACTACCGTAAGTAGCTTTCTCTTTCTTCGTACAGCTGCAAACGAAATGAAACACGTGTTTAACAAGTTATAACGGTACTTTGCGGGCAGGCGTGTCAATTAGCATCATATTAATTAAAATCGGGGATAAATAGACTTTATTTTGGCAGAATTAAAAAGGGGAAAGTAGTACGAAACTTTAATAACTACACAGTATTACTAAGAAGCAATATAATGAAAAGTAATAAAAAGCAAAGTAGCAAAGACCAAGCGGGACAGAAAGATATAGGGGCGCTTTTGTTTTTTAATACATATAAAAGAACATGTAACACATTATTGAGCTCTCTACCTTCAGTTATCGCGATCGGGCTAGTCGATGAAAAAGTGGTACGCGACTGCGAAATTCGTTAAGGAGATTATTTAAAGACTCTTCAAGCACGTTTAAAATACATTAGGTGTGACGAAGTGATCAGAGACGTTTATTGTCGGGTGAAGTGAAAATTATTCCGACAACATAATTCGAACTTTGTGTTAGCTGGGAAAAATACTCTTGGGAAACTATTATGGTTGTGGAATGCACGAAAGTTGTACGCAACGGAAAGCTATAGTTTACGTAATTCTGCATTTTATGAAATTGTGAAACTCGTGTGCGCGGTACATTAAGAGAATCTTATCCTTCGACGGTTGCGGGGGTAACTGATACAAACAACGCGGCAGCATAAAAATAGTTCGCTTATTAACTACCAGATATTAATTAACGGGGACCTAAAATACTTAAAAACAGTGCATACACCGTTAAATTGAACCCTGCGTGTGAAACACAATCACATCGAACATTTAGAGAGCGAAGAATAGACATTTAAGTGCCGAATTGAGAGCCTGGGTCGTGTCGATATTTGGACATTACTGGACACGCGTTATTCACAACACGATATCGACCATTCTAATACTGAAAAGAAGGATAGGATCATTACCTCCAATCCCGATTCATATTTCATATGTAATTAGTGAAAAGAGAAGTGTTAATAAACAAACCACATTTCAATTTTATCCACGATTTTGGCTTCATTACGTAGTCTTGACTACATGATAAACAATATCTGTGGAAGTTGTATACAACGTATCGTCATAATATTTAGCCAACCAATATTGTGGGACACAAAAATTGTAAATGCATGAAATTGTTCTTACAGCGGATGTATAATGTGTGAGTGCGACGAACTATTCTGAGAAACTGAACATCCATTACGCACTTGCATGTTTATCTGCGGCCGTGCGGTTCTAGGCGCTACAGTTTGGAACCGCGAGACCGCTACGGTCGCAGATTCGAATCCTGCCTCGGGCATGGATGTGTGTGATGTCTTTAGGTTAGTTAGGTTTAATTAGTTCTAAGTTCTAGGCGACTGATGACCTCAGAAGTTAAGTCGCATAGTGCTCAGAGCCATTTGAACCATTTGTTTACCTGCGAAAATGGTCCTTGTCGGTACATCAGCATAGAGTTCGAATAGAATCGCTGGAACATTGCAAACCATTCAGAGTAATCGAACATCTAAATACGCATAATGCTGGTATCAACAGGATGTGTTCTTTCTCCTCACCCCCGTGGCAGTAATTGAAGTAAGAGTCAGCCGGGAATAACATTTAAATCAATTGACGACCATTGAGGTAGCGTCACGAATTTTCAAGCGCCCACTGCCATATATGAAGGCGAGTGACACCACGAGTGCTAACGTCGATCGAGGGGTGTCGTCGAGATCGTATTGAATGACACATTGAGCGACCACAAAGTCCATCGCCGAAACTGAAAACAAAAACTAGTGCGATTTAATAAAGATATTAGGGGAGATCAGAAAGTTTCCTTTCATGCGTTTTACTGCTGCGTATGTCCAACCAAGCGTGAAAGCGATGCGGGTGTATAAGCACCGGCACCTAGGCAAGGGGTCGGTGTGGGCAGCCATCGGAAACTTTGTTATCTCCGTGACACAATCCTTATCTAGTCGTATCAATTACATTCTTTTGTAAAGCATTGCAGTACCAGATTTTTTAAAAGTACGTCTGAGGTGTCAGAGAACTGCGAGGAAACTGCAAGACTGACAGATGAATGATACAAGAAGAAAGAACATCTGCTCAAGTTAATATGTGTTTTAGTGTGGTCACACTAGCTGGTTTGTCAGAACATGTACACAAATCTTCCGCTCTGTTTTGTCGCATCGAAATAGGCAGCTCTTGCAGAAATTCAACCCTATGAACAGGTTTAGAGGGCGGGCAGCCGTCGTGCCTTTCCAGGCAATTCATGTCAGCGACTTAAAGGAAATGTATACACTTATTGAAGTTTGCTGCATCTCAAATAATGCTAGTATTGAGCACTCGTAATGTGAGTTGAAAACTTGAATAGGTCTATCCACGGATATATGTATATTTTCTGTATGACTTGTAGTTTCTAGGCAGTCGTCCTCTGTAAAAGCAGAATTACTCATCAGTAGCCCCTATATATTCGTCACTGTAGAGGGTAACAACTCGGAAACAAGTAAAATAAAAGTAATTAGGTTTTCATTCTTGTCTTGTGAATTTAAATGTAAGCCTTGAAAATTTTTTGCCTATTCTGTTTAGCACATTTACGGCCAAACGTTCATCTTTACAGAATCTTGACCTCTATAAATTTCACGTATCCATCTCACACACTTTTTTTTTCAGTGGCCTGTACATCAGTTAACATAAAACGAAGGAAGCAAATAGAGTACAAAGTTCAAGAGTCAAACTGATTTACAGAATACGAATATACCCACATTTTAATTCAGTTTTATTAACAATTTATCAAAAATTAGTTTTCAGTCTATTATTTTTAAAACACCTTATTTTCTTGGATTGACTTTTACAGATTTGTTTTGATTAGCATAGTGATTTTCATAATTGATAAACGTGTATGTTTTGAATTTAATTACAGTGATTAAGCATTTTCTTATTGAATGATATGACGTTCGAAATATAAGGTTGCTTTCAGTTTCTTTGCATTGACAGATAACGAAACTAACGATGTTCCCGATTAACTTCACTTCAATAGGAAACTACTTGTTGAAAGAAAAACAAAATAATTAATACTTTGGAAGGATTAATTATAACCAAAGAAGAGCTAAGTTTTTATGTTTATAGATTGATGCGGCGAATGAAAATTTTTGTACCAAAGCCCGGAGTCGAACCGGGGTCTTCTGCTTACGAGGCGTTTGCGTTAGCCATTAAGCCACCTTGGCAAAGCGGTTCACACAACTGCACAGATTAACCTCGCAGTCGTCCCTTCTCGATCCAAATTCTCACCACAGCCCCAATCTACTTTAAATTCCCCCTTACACTCGAACAGAATTCCAAAGGCTATCCATGTTCTGGAATACAAGTTCAGCATCGAACATAAATTGAGGATACAGCCTGAAATACTAATGAAAGGTCGGGCATTGAACGCAGGTATCCTGCTTAGCATGGCGCAGGTCGTTTTACTTTAATTATCTGACACCTTGTGACCTTTATCTGTGGCTTTACGTAAGAGGCCGCATTCCCCCCCCCCCCCCCCCCCCCCCTCCTATACCTGATACTCTTGAAAGTCTGCGACATCGCGTTGTTGCAGTTGTGAATTCGATAACGAAAAATCGGCTGCTTCTTATGTAACAGGAGATTAGCCACTATTTTTATACCTGTCGTTTAACACATGGTGCTGACATTGGCTGCATAAAAATTCGAACTTCTCTCTTTCCAGGAGCGTTGGAATTGTATTTCTATCTTTTGTGGTTTGGAGGCAATAAATGTCTGAAACCTGTTCCTTCTTTCTGAAGTGCCCTTTAAGAATCTGCCATTTCTCATAGTCGCTTATCGCAATGGTCTACCCCATTCGCAGCCCATTCTTCGCTAGGGTAATCCCCCATCCGTGTCTGCTCCACTCATATACTTTTATAAGTTACAGCGTCACGTGACCCCAACGCCACCAGGAGACATCCAACATCGCGGTGAGCAGTGATCATACGAGGAGGTACCCGAAAAAACCGGAATTATTTTTTAAAAGCTATATATTTTCGAAATGTTTACAAAACAACCTTATTCCCTTCAAAATACTCTCCATTACAACTAATACAATTGTCCTACCGTGGGTGCCACTGTTCGAAACATTTTCTTTAGTCACCTTTAGAGATGGCTGACAGCTCCTCCCTCGTTTTCTTCTTAACTTCTTCAATGTTGTCAAATCGGTGTCATACCCCTTTATATACATGGAAGTAAGAAAAAGTCGCATGGAACCAGTTCAGGCGAGTAAGGTGCGTGGGGCAGCAGAACCTTGCCATTTTAGACGAGAATTGTCTAACAGAGGTGGCTGTGTGTGCAGTTGCGTTGTCGTGGTGGAAGAACCAGTCTCTGGTCTGGCAAAAATCGTGTCTTTTTGGACGAAAGCTATTGCGCAATCTTCTTAAAACATACAAATAAAAGGTCTGATTGACGATCTGTCATGGCTCAACAAAATCTGAATGAACAATGCCCGTGGCATCAAAAAAGCAAATCAGCATTGTTTTGTTGTTTGATTTGACTTGACGCAATTTTTTTGGGCGGGGTATGACGTCTTCCATTGGCCTGACTGTTGCTTTGTTCCTGGGTCGTAACCATAGCACTATGACTCATCACCACTAATGACCTGTTACAGAAAATCTGGATCAGTTTCAAGCTGTTGTTTCAAAGGTCGACATGTCCGAGCAACACTTCTCATTTCCAAATCTTCCGTTAAAATATCGATGAACTGAGCTCCAAAATAACCCTCTAACCTTTGACAGTTGATGAACTGTCTGTGAGCAAAAGTTCTTGAATTTTTTTCAATATTTTCGTCGATTCGGTCAGTTGATGGACGTCCAGAACGAGGTTTGTCATCAATCGACATGTCGCCATTTTTAATGGTACTAATCTCTCTTTTTCCCATAGCGTCATGTTGATAAACTGTTTTCAACATTAAAACAGTTTCAGTAGCATTTTTACCGAGTAGAAAACAAAATTTCAAGCTGCACGTTGTTCACTTAAACGTTCCATCACAAAAAACGAAACAAGAACAGGACAGCGCCAGCAAAAACAGTCACTGCAGGTGAACAGAACAAGCCAGGTTGACAACACAGGCGGCACTGAACTGGCAGTGAGTTGCGCTGTACACGCCTAGCGGCAGAAATGAGTACTACACAAGCTCCGCCCACGGCAGTGTTATTCCGATTTTTTTCGGGTATACGCTCGTAATGTTTTGGCTGATTAGTTTATACTAGTTGTATTCCGAATACAGTCCAGACAAGGCTGACAGCTTAAGCCTTATCGTCTACTATGCAGACAATCGATTGTACCTGGTGATCAAAAAGTCATTATAAATTTGAAAACTGAATAAATCACGGAATAATGTAGATAGAGAGGTACAAATTGACACACATGCTTGGAATGACATGGGGTTTTATTAGAACCAAAAAAATACAAAAGTTCAAAAAATTGCGCTTCATCTGATCAGAATAGTAATAATTAGCATAACAAAGTAAGACAAAGCAAAGATGATGTTCTTTACAGGAAATGCTCAACATGTCCACCATCATTCCTCAACAATAGCTGTAGTCGACGAATAATGTTGTGAACAGCACTGTAAAGCATGTCTGGAGTTATGGTGAGGCATTAGCGTCGGATGTTGTCTTTCAGCATCCCTAGAGGTGTCAGTCGATCACGATACACTTGCGACTTCAGGTAACCCCAAAGCCAATAATCGTACGGACTGAGGTCTGGGGACCTGGGAGGCCAAGCATGACGAAAGTGGCGGCTGAGCACACGATCATCACCAAACGACGCGCACAAGAGATCTTTCACGCGTCTAGCAATATGGGGTGGAGCGCCATCCTGCATAAACATCGTACGTCCCCGCAGGTGTTTATCACCCAGGCTGGGGATGATGCGATTCTGTAACATATCGGCGTACGTCTCACCCGTCACGGTAGCAGTTACAAAACCAGAATCACGCATTTCCTCGAAGAAAAAAGGCCCGATAACGGTAGATGTGGTAAATGCAACCCATACCGCGACTTTCTCGTCGTGCAATGGAGTTTCCACGACAGTTCTAGAATTTTCGGTACCCCAAATTCTGCAGTTGTGGGCGTTAACAGACCCTCGGATCGTGAAATGAGCTTCGTCGGTCCAAAACACGTTACTCAACCAATCGTCATCTTCCGCCATCTTTTGAGACGCCCACACCGCAAATGCCCTCCGCTTCACTAAAAAATGGCTCTGAGCACTATGGGACTCAACATCTTAGGTCATAAGTCCCCTAGAACTTAGAACTACTTAAACCTAACCAACCTAAGGACATCACACACACCCATGCCCGAGGCAGGATTCGAACCTGCGACCGTAGCAGTCCCGCGGTTCCGGACTGCAGCGCCAGAACCGCTAGACCACCGCGGCCGGCGCTTCACTAAATCGGCAAGTAAAAGTTCATGATGCCGATGGATTTTATATGGATAGTATCGGAGGGTACGCCTCAGTGCAAACCAAACAGTAGTGAATGGAATGCCGGTGCGACGTGCGACTGCACGAGCGCTAACTTCCCGTGCATAGACGAACCCGCTGCAATCTCCATTTCTTCCTGAACGGTCTCAGCAGCATTACGCCTTGTGCTCGGTCGGCCACTACGGGGTCTATCGTCTAAACAACCCGTGGCTGCAAACTTCGAAATCATTCTCGCCACATCTGCATTTGTCAACGGACCTTTACCCGTTCGAATCCCCTTCCTATGGCGATAGGATCGTTAAGCTGAACTAGTACATTCCCCATTCTGATAATACAGCTTCATTAAAAGCGCCTTTTCAGGTAACGTCAATATGCTGCGACTGCTGGCTAATCTGATTCTCTCTCTCATTACAGCTCCTTTTATTCACGATTGTCATGCGCAGTCACCGACGTTTTGCTATCCAGCGCCATCTGTCGGACATTTTGTGAACTTTTTTTTTGTTCTAATAAAACCCCATGTCATTCCAAGCATGTGTGTCGATTTTTACCTCTCTATCTACATTATTCCGTGGTTTATTAAGTTTTCAAATTTACACTGACTTTTTGATCACCCGGTACTTCTTTTACTTACAAGGGAACCTCCCCATCGCACCCCCCTCAGATTTACTTATAAGTTGGCACAGTGGATAGGCCTTGAAAAACTGAACACAGATCAATTGAGAAAAGAGGAAGAAGTTGTGTAGAACTGTGAAAAAATAAGCGAAATATACAAACTGAGTAGTTCAAGGGAAGATAAGCAACAATAAGGACAATAGTAACGTAGGAGCGCCGTTGTCTCGTGGTAACGTGAGCAGCTGCGGAACGAAAGGTTCTAGGTTCAAATCTTCCATCAAGTGTAAATTTTAATTTTTTATTTTCAGTTTATGTGACAAACTCTTATGTTTTCATCACTTTTTTGGGAGTGATTATCACATCCACAAGAAAACCTAAATCGGGCAAGGTAGAAGAATCTTTTTACCCATTCGCCAAGTGTACAAGTTAGGTGGGTCGACAACATATTCCTGTCATGTGACGCACATGCCGTCACCAGTGTCGTATAGAATATATCAGATGTGTTTTCCTGTGGAGGAATCGGTTGACCTATGACCTTACGATCAAATGTTTTCTGTTCCCATTGGAGAGGCACGTCCTTTGGTCTACTAATCGCACGGTTTTGCAGTGCGGTCGCAAAACACAGACACTAAACTTATTACAGTGAACAGAGATGTCAATGAACGAACGGACAGATAATAACTACGCAAAAATAAAGAAAGTAAAATTTTCAGTCGAGGGAAGACTTGAACCAAGGATCTCTCGTTCAGCAGCTGCTCACGCTACCACGGGACCACGGCGCTTCTAAGCACACTTCGTCCATGATGTTGCTTATGTCACCCATGGACTACTCACTTTGTATATTTTGCTTATTTTTTCACAGTTCCACACAACTTCTTCCTGTTTTCTCAATTGATCTGTGTTCAGTTTTTCAAGGCCTATCCACTGTGCCAACTTATAACTAAATCTGAGGGGGGTGCGATGTGGAGGTTCCCTTGTTAGAAGATACCCGCAATTTAGCTTTCCACATGTGCGTTTAGACAGTTTTCTCGTAAACTGTCGGTTGTACCACTTTTACTCTCAGGTCTCTAATTCATTTAGCGACGCAGACTAGGCCGGCGCTTCTGCACCAACCACGTGTGTGTAAAAGGCAGCCGCAGGCTGGCGCTGATGCAGCGGGCGTCGCTTTTACCTGTCGCGGGGACACGTGGCCGTGGACGGTGGCGCTGCGCCAGGAACTGCGGCGACGGCGGGCTGACGTGCGCTCGGACAGGCGCTGTTGTGAAACCCTATCTTGTGCCGCGGGCAGACGCTGTCTGCTGCCGCCACTGCCGCCGTCACGTGGACGCCGATTGTAAATAGAGAGCGCTGGAAATACCCGAGCTCCGCGGGGGAATGCGCCGCGCGCAGGTGGCGGAGAGCGGCCGTTCGCGCTTGCGCGCCGGATATTAAATTTTGACATCGGCACCGCAGGACCGTAACTGCGCCTGAAGGGTGCTTTAAACTGCTCGGTGTGTGATATGTAATACACGGAAAACAAAAGTTTCTATTTACCTTCATTCGCAGAACACCGATGACAAAGTTTACGAAGCTCCTGGAAAAGTATCAGCGAAGATTATCTTTGATAAATTCAAACGACGAGATCATACGTCTTTCGATATCTGATATGTCTGCAGTATGAGTTCGTTTTACGATTCCCGACGGGATAGAGCGTTTTTCTCATAAGTCGTGTGGTTCTGATTCAATTTCCACTCCACGGCCAAGCCTTTCATCTATTGAATTCATTTATCTATTGAATGTATTCCTGTCTCTGTCTTCCCCCTAAAAGTTTCACTCTCTAACGATCCTTTCAGTACCCTGATTAAGAGAAACTGGCCACAACATGCACATCGTAAAAATTAACAACTCGCAAAACACAAGTATAGTTGAATTTAATAGGACATTAAGAATGCTATAACGATCACATGTTGTACAGCAACATCACATACAGTGTGAAAATTAGCATGTAACAACTAACATATCTCAAAGAAAAACTATCTTAGAAAAGCATTAACGGATTTGTTACTTTTAGACGCAAGATGAAATAAACGTCAAAGAATACAGTAGAGAATGCACTTAAAATAATGAATACAGAAATATGTAAGATTTAGCGACGCTTACGTATTAGGAGACGCTGCTCTAGACTAGGCGGTCTGTCCCCGAGGGTGATAATGGCAAACTTCGAGGATTCCAATTAAAGCCGGCATCTAAGGAGTATCTTTTTTTCTCTTCTTAGCCGGCCGAAGTGGCCGTGCGGTTCTAGGCGCTACAGTCTGGAGCCGAGCGACCGCTACGGTCGCAGGTTCGAATCCTGCCTTGGGCATGGATGTGTGTGATGTCCTTAGGTTAGTTAGGTTTAATTAGTTCTAACAAGGGAACCTCCCCAGCGCACCCCCCTCAGATTTAGTTATAATTTGGCACAGTGGATAGGCCTTGAAAAACTGTACACAGATCAGTCGAGAAAACAGGAAGAAGTTGTGTGGAACTATGAAAAAATAAGCAAAATATAGAAACTGAGTAGTCCATGGGCAACATATGCAACATCAAGGCATATCTAGATACAGGAGCGCCGTGGTCCCGTGGTTAGCGTGAGCAGCTGCGGAGCGAGAGGTCCTTGGTTCAAGTCTTCCCTCGAGTGAAAAAGTTTAATTTATAGCCGGCACGGTAGCTCAGCGTGTTCGGTCAGAGGGTTAGCAGCCCTCTGTAATAAAAAAACTGAGTTAATCGATCAACAACGAACTTAAACGGATGTCTTACAACGTCCGCCCCGAGCAGATGCAACGAACGAAAGCGTAGCCGGCACGGTAGCTCAGCGTGTTCGGTCAGAGGGTTAATTGCCCTCTGTAATAAAAAAAAAACTGAGTGAATGGATCAATAACGAACTTGAATGGGCGTCAGGGGACGTCCGCCACGAACAATTGCAACGAACTATAATGAACAAAATGAGATTAAAAAAAAAAAAAGGTCCTTGGTTCAAGCCTACCCTTGAGCGAAAAGTTTACTTACTTTGTTTTTGCAAGTTATGATCTGTCCGTTCGTTCATTGACGTCTCTATTCACTGTAATAAGTTTAGGGCCTGTGTTTTGCGACGGCACCGCAAAACCGTGCGATTAGTAGACGAAAGGACATGCCTCTCCAATGGGAACTGAAAACATTCGATCCAGGAAAACACGTCTGATATATTCTATACAACACTGGCGACGGCATGTGCGTCACATGACAGGAATATTTTGTCGACCCACCTAACTTGCACACTTGGCGAATGGGTAAAAAGATTCTTCCACCTTGCCCGATTTAGGTTTTCTTGTGGATGTGATAATCACTCCCAAAAAAGTGATGAAAACATAAGAGTGTGTCACATAAACTGCAACAAATGAATGCAACAGTTTCACAGTCGCACAGTTTTCTCTGTGCTCTGTCAAAACATATGTTTTTAACGTTTTCAAATTTTTCCCTGTGTAGACCGTCAAATCCTGCATATGTCCAAGCAAATCTAAACACGTCCTGGAATTTTGGAGAGCGAAATTGATTATGTGTGAGTGCCTGAACTCTGATAATTGTCTGAAAATAAAAATTAAAACTTTTTACTGGAGGGAAGACTTGAACCAAGGACCTCTAGGTCCCTAGCTGTTCACGCTAACCACAGAACCACGGTGCTGCTGGGCTTACATTGTCCTTGATGTTGCATATTGCATATGTTGCCCACGGACTACTCAGTTTGTATATTTTCCTTATTTTTTTCATAGTTCCACACAACTTCTTCCTGTTTTCTCGATTGATCTGTGTTCAGTTTTTCAAGGCCTATCCACTGTGCCAACTTATAACTAAATCTGAGGGGGGTGCGATGGGGAGGTTCCCTTGTAAGTTCTAGGCGACTGATCACCTCAGAAGTTAAATCGCATAGTGCTCAGAGCCATTTGAACCATTTTTCTCTTCTTAAATTAAAATATTCGTTTGTCATTCCCGCCCTCCCAATTTTTTTGTAGTTGGTAAGATAATTTTCAAAAAGATACAGAGAAAAAAATTTTATACGAACACTGTTTCAACCCCTATGTGGTGGAATACGGGGACCGCTGAACGCGCCACGGGCTGCAGTCACAGTTGCAGATGGCTACAAACAGCTACGAGAATAACGAAATAACAAGTACGTCGTGTCATATGAAATAAGACGGTGGATCGTAAACAGTGGAAATAATGCGTCCGTTGACCCAGAAGGAAGTCTGCACGCGCTGGACGGTCGAGAACTTGGGGTTTAGCCAAGTAGTTGCGCACGCGTCCAGTTGCATGTGACCCCACTTTGTCGCGGGGCAGATTCCACGCTGCAGTCTGGCTCAGCTCCGGCCACGACGTTTCCAAATTGCCTCAAAAGATTGACTTACCCATGAGGAAGGGTTCCTTCATGGATCGTGCCATTGTTGCCGAAAACTGAGAGCTACAAGAATTTGATGTTCAACTTTCAGATGGAAGGAGAAACATTAGGGCTGGAATCATCCTTAACAAAAAGAATATTGTGCTGAATAATTCAAACATTTTCGGAAGGAGAGAACATTTTAATGATCGGAAAAAATCAAGAAAGGATCCCCACATGGTTTAATTCTGTCTTCACTCAGAAGGCTTACGTATGTGAATGAACTTTCATGTAACATTCGTCGAACAGAATTAGTACTACTAATGTTACAATGAATCCTATCAGAGAGAAAGCAACACACGAAATAGGTACGATATTTCTTAAAAAATTGTCAAGCATCTCGCTAGAAGTGGACTCCCCCCCCCCTCCCCTTATTTTTAGAAAACACGGTATATTCAGTTCTGTATATGACAAGTAGTACTGACAACTGATGTGGCTTATGAACAGAAGCCAGTAAACAAGGTTAAATGCCACAAATTGTGAAAGTACTCGTACAAGAAAACTTGAAATTGAAGAGGCTCATTAATGAACTACTCAGACAGTTAAGTTCAGTTGCTTTTGCTCTTTATATAGTTGCTTTGTTGGAGACAACGTATTTTGCATACTTCCACTCCATAATGTCTCAATGAACAGTTACCTGAAGTAATCCGTCACTTGGAAGTGAAGTACTGTTTGCAGAAAAGCGTGCAGTAAGAATCTTGCTTGATGTTCATACACAGTCATCTGGGATGTAACTCTTCAATACGTTTACTACTCCCACTTCGCCGAAGGGGGTTAGCCGCGCGGTCAAGGGCGGTGCAGTCATGGACTGTGCAACTGGTACCGGCGGAGGTTCGATTCCTCCGTCGGGCATGGGTGTGTGTGTTTGTCCTTAGGATAATTTAGGTTAAGTAGTGTGTAAGCTTAGGGACTGATAACCTTAGCAGTTAAGTCCCATAAGATTTCACACACACAAAAAAAGTCCACTTCACCTTCACAGTCTGTATGGATATAAATGCAGATATGTTAACTGGAAATGAGGACACTATACCGAACAACATTGCGTAAGTATTTACTTGTTGCTTAGTACCATCTGGCTAAGCGATTAAAGTTTATTTTCCCATGGGCAACAGGCCAGGTGTTGATGTGTGGACACGTGGACGCAAAGTGTTTAGTCTTTACTCATAGGCGTTGTCCACTTAGTGGTGCAGTTATGTCCATGCACAGAACACCAGGTAATAAATTACGTGACGTGTTTGTGGGAAGACTCTAATTTGTAGAGAAAAACCAACTAATACACGAAAGTGAGTATATATTAAGGAAACCAATGATCATAATATCTACACTTATATCCATAACATCCTGCATGTATTCACTAAACAAATTTGCCATAAATAGCCTATCACAGTTTGGGAAAAACAGTGATATCAGTACCTACAACACTAGAAGAAATAACGATCTTTCCAACCAATTATCAAAGCTGTCAGTTGTTTAGAAAGCAGTTCAGTATGCATCAATAAAAATTTGTGATCTGAGGTATCAAAACTAACCTAAAATCAATCATTCTGGATAAGCTCTATTGTGTAGACGAAGTTTTCTTTGAAAACTAGTAGCCTGTAAAAAATGTTAGTTGATGAATCTAAACATTTCATATATCTTGTAAACTGATTCTATCCACACCATTGCAATAAAATATCTTTCATTTGATATGTGGAATATGTAACTAACTGTCATTCCATCGAATGGGGCAAGGTTAGATAAAGTGATCGACATGGTCTAGCCCGCAGCTCGTGGTCGTGCGGTAGCGTTCTCGCTTCCCGCGCCCGGGTTCCCGGGTTCGATTCCCGGCGGGGTCAGGGATTTTCTCTGCCTCGTGATGGCTGGGTGTTGTGTGATGTCCTTAGGTTAGTTAGGTTTCGGTAGTTCTAAGTTATAGGGGACTGATGACCATAGATGTTAAGTCCCATAGTGCTCAGAGCCATTTTTTTGACATGGTCTATCAAGGGAGCCATCCTGGTATTTACCATAAGCGATTTGTGGAAGCCATGGAAATACAAAATTTGGGTGGTTTGCCCTGATTCCGTAAGATGTGTTCTATCATCCTGTTACTTCTTCAGTGTTTACCATATATTTCTTTCCTGGCCATTTCTGCAGGAACTCTGCTTATATTACAGCACCCTTTTATAGTATCACATCTCAAATCCTTCTACCATTTTCTTTCCGTTTTCCACCCTGTATATGATTGGCTTCCATATGTGGCCGTGCTCCAGACGTACATTCTCATAAATTTCTTTCAATGTTGGCAACGAATCCTCCCTTTGTCTGTGCCTGTCTGCTTGTAATGTTCTCCTTGGTTCGTCCATCATGAGTTATTTTGATTCCAACGTTGAAGATTCCATTCCTTCTAGTACCTAGTCTTTAACAATTGTGATACGTTTATCGCTAGCCTCATTTCGCAACTCATCACTATTTTCGACTTTATTTAGTCTGCTCTCAACCTACGCTCGTGCTCGAGTGGCTGTTCATTGCATTTAACATGTCCTGTAATTCATTCTCGCTTTTACCGACGATAACAGTTTAATCATCAAGTCTTTCATCTCAAATTTTAGTACTACCTTTGAAACTTTTATTACCCTCATCACTGACCAACTGAAGAAATAACATTAAAATTGCAACACCATGAAGGCAACGTACAACAAACGTCAAAATGGCTTGAAGTACGTTGCATGCTTGGAAATGCAAATAACTATAATTTCAGCGCAAGTGTCGCAACCAAGTTATGCGTAAGAAATTGAAAGGTGTTTGCACTTCCTCTTCAGTTGTTTCAAAGAGGCGTGCAGTCACCGAGTTACACAGTTGAAATTAATTGTACTCTCGTCCACATATGAACTTTCACCACTGCTTGAATGCTATTGTCTCTGTCTGTAGCTGGTATCAGATGGTTCAGTTTCGAAATGACACAACCAGTTTATGAAATACTATTCCGGCACACCTATTGTTCTTTTATATTGTGACGTTTGCAGCCTTACCCTTAATGTGAAACTCACGTCACTGCCGGATACAAGATACCAGAACATAAAGAAAGGTCTATATGAGGAACTGACGACATTTTGCTGTAGAGTACTTTCAAAATGGCCGCTAGTAACTTGGAAGCAAGGAAGTAATCGTCTGACTGTACTCTCTGTCTACCGAAGAAGCCAGAAATGTTTTGTACGGCGTTTAACCTACATTTAGATAAGTATCTGACGACATTATGAGACAAAAATTCGCGTAGTCCGTTTGTAAAGACTTTTACTTCTGGTTTGCCGGACAATTTCCAGAATTGAAACATTTTACCTTGTATGAAAGGTGGCTGCCAACGAACACGTGTTCTTTAGATACGCGTCGCCGTCACGGGTAAATATTTGTGAGCTACAAGTGAAGCTATAGTTTTTATTTATTTTTGTTTTCAGGATGTATTTTTCATCCTTCAGCTTTGCTGATGTTATTGTAAAAATTCCTGAAAGATTAAAACTGTTTACTGTACTTAGGTTCAAATGGTGCAAATGGCTCTGAGCACTATGGGACTTAACATCTATGGGCATCAGTCCCCTAGAACTTAGAACTACTTAAACCTAACTAACCTAAGGACATCACACAACACCCAGCCATCACGAGGCAGAGAAAATCCCTGACCCCGCCGGGAATCGAACCCGGGAACCCGGGCGTGGGAAGCGAGAACGCTACCGCACGACCACGAGATGCGGGCACTGTACTTAGACTCGGTCAGATGACTCCTATCATTCGCGAGCAGTGCTCTTACCAAATGAGTTACCAAGGTGAGACTGACGAGTCGTCTAACAGCGTACGTCGACCAGTTCCTGTTCGAACTCCGGAGGAGTTGTGCATCATATCTTGTGATATTAGCACGCATGGTGGGATAGCATTAACAACAGCTCAGCATTATTCTAGAGCACCACATTTGAAACGAATCCAATTTCCACGTCCTCGGTTGTCTCAAAGTTCCATTTCCGTGGAATAAAGTGTTTTATTTTTATTGAGGTAGTGTAGTACTTACAATCTCCGTCTGGCCAGCCAAATTTCACTTATCCTCATTTACCCGAAATGGACTATGGGGAATGGACTATGGTCTACTTTCACAAGGAATATTTCTTTCACCATCCTTGCCAAATATTACTAGTAGTCCTGAAATTATCCTATCCTCTCCTGGAAAATCAACCGTGGAGTTCCTTCATTTTCTGGCAACTTATTGCTGTGTTTCATTTCAATATTTTCTACAACTGTAGCTCTTTTATTGAAGAATGCTGCGAATATCAGTTTTCGGTGTCTTCGTTTTCTCTGATGTCGCTGTGTAATCTGGCGACACTAAGAGCGAAATATTTTCACGTTTTTCTGCTCTATCTCCCTCAGTTTTGACATTTGGCAACTCTCTGTTATTCTGTGCTTTCTTTGTTTGTCCTCAACGCAATATGAGAGCTGTGGACGCCGTCAATTCCATCGTAAAAGTCGTCCTTACTTCTGCTTTCACAAGATGATTTGGACGCCTGCGAGGACTGCAAGCTTGCCATACTGAATGTTGGGATGCCAGTGAAAGGTTGATGATGTGGCACACAACAGGGCGGTAAGAAATGGGCCAGCGGGGCGAGAAAGAAATATCGTCCCTTCACCCGCAAGACTATCTGTTGGGGTCGCCGTTACTAACAATGGAAACTCCCCATCGCACCCGCCTAGTGGATAGTCCGTCAAAAATTGAAGACAGATCTAGCATGAAAACAGGTAAAGCGAATTGTGAAAAAGAAGCAAAATAAAACAGTTAACCAGTCCATGCTCAAGATGTGCAACACCGAGTAAATTATATCACCGACGACGTCGTGGTTGTGTGGTCACGGTGTTGGACTGCAAAGTAGGTGATTCGTGTGTTCAAACCTACCACGTCCCCCTTTTTTTTCTCACAAAATTGTGAACTTCGCGTCCGGTCATTGACGTGACTGTTGGGAATTGTCATACTATACACTGGTTAAAGAATGTGAGTCTTGTGGTAAGAATACATTATTGTCGCAGGTAGGCCTAAATACCGACGACCTCAGCAGTATGGTCCAACAGCAATTTACCAGCACTACCTAAATGTGATGAGTAGTGAGAGCAAGTGAGATGCCGCATAGATGTCTCACAGAAATGAAAACAGCAAACAAACGGGTGTAAATTATGTTGCAACATAGGAATTCAAGAGTCAAAACTTATAAAAAGGAACGCAAGAGTCGTAACATGTGGTACTTGTGTTGAACAAATAGGACGTATGTACTTCTGGAAGTCCCACTCTTTTAGCTGCAAAACTGTATTTTACAACATAATCTCCGTTCAATGCGACGGCCTAACGCCACCCTAACGGGAGCGTCTGTATGCCCTCATGGTACCATTCTACAGGTCAAAGTCGGAGCCAATGTATTGCTGCATCAATGACCCCCTCGTTATGCACGTACTGCTTCCCACGGAGTGCATCCTTCATTGGCCCTAAACAGATGAAAGTCGGAAGGTGCGAGATACTGGGCGTTGAGTGGATGAGGAAGAACAGTTCACTGAAGTATGGTCAGCTCTTCTCGGGTGCGCAGACTTGTGAGAGGCCTTACGTTGTCATGAAGAAAGAGAAGTTTGCTCGACTTTTCTGGCGACGGACAGGCTGAAATAGCTGCTTTTACTTCCAGGGGGTAGTGCAATATTCGGAGTTGATCGTTGCACTTTGAGGGAGGAAATCAAACAGAATAACCTCTTCAGCGTCCCAGAAGACCGTCGCCATGCCTTTATTTGCCTGAGGGTGAGGCTTTGAACTTTTTCTTCCTAGGAGAGATGATGTGGATTGCCGTTTCGTTTCCGGTTCGAAGTGATGAACCCATGTTACATCGCGTCTGAAGATGTTCGACAAAAAGATGCTACGATCAGCCTTGTAATGCGTGTGAAATTACAAACAATCCTGTTGGAGGAACATCCGCCACCGAGCACCGAGCATTATCACAAGACCGGTTTCGGGCTCTTATACGCCCACCTTCAGGTGTCGTAACTTGGTGCTGTGACCCCCGAGCGCCGCGGTGGACGTGTACGAGGCGCGGTGTGCACAGTCCATGTTCTGCGCTCGTAGGTAAGCCCACCGCTTCTCGTACACGTCCACCGCGGCGCTCTGGGGTCGCAGTACCAAGTTACGACACCTGAAGATGGGCGTATAAGAGCCCGAAACCGGTCGTGTGATAATAAAGGAACTTTACAACTGTAGCGGTACTTCAACCTCTCGTCGTAAGAAATTAGGTACTGATGGTTCTTCGGGGCGTGGAATGTCAGAAGCTTGAACGTGGTAGGGAAATTAGAAAATCTGAAAAGGAAAATGCAAAGGCTCAATCTAGATATCGTAGGGCTCAGTGAAGTGAAGTGGAAGGAAGACACGGATTTCTGGTCAGATGAGTATCGGGTAATATCAACAGCAGCAGAAAATGGTATGACAGGTGTAGGATTCGTTATGAATAGGAAGGTAGGGCAGAGCGTGTGTTACTGTGAACAGTTCAGTGACCGGATTGCTCTGATCAGAACCGACTGCAGACCAACACCGACAACGATAGTTCAGGTATACATGCCGACGTCGCAAGCTGAAGATGAACAGATAGAGAAAGTGTATGAGGATATTGAAAGGGTAATGCAGTATGTAAAGGGGGACGAAAATCTAATAGTCATGGGCGACTGGAACGCAGTTGTAGGGGAAGGAGTAGAAGAAAAGGTTACAGGAGAATATGGGCTTGGGACAAGGAATGAAAGAAGAGAAAGACTAATTGAGTTCTGTAACAAGTTTCAGCTAGTAATAGCGAATACCCTGTTCAAGAATCACAAAAGGAGGAGGTAGACTTGGAAAAGGCCGGGAGATACGGGAAGATTTCAATTAGATTACATCATGGTCAGACAGAGATTCCGAAATCAGATACTGCAATGTAAGGCGTACCCAGGCGCAGGTATAGACTCAGATCACAATATAGTAGTGATGAAGAGTAGGCTGAAGTTCAAGACATTAGCCAGGAAGAATCAATACGCAAAGAAGTGGGATACGGAAGTGCTAAGGAATGACGAGATACGTTAGAAGTTCTCTAACGCTATAGATACAGCAATAAGGAATAGCGCAGTAGGCAGTACAGTTGAAGAGGAATGGACATCTCTAAAAAGGGCCATCACAGAAGTTGGGAAGGAAAACAGAGGTACAAAGAAGGTAGCTGCGAAGAAACCATGGGTAACAGAAGAAATACTTCAGTTGATTGATGAAAGGAGGAAGTACAAACATGTCCCGGGAAAATCAGGAATACAGAAGTACAAGTCGCTGAGGAATGAAATAAATAGGAAGTGCAGGGAAGCTAAGACGAAATGGCTGCAGGAAAAATGTGAAGACATCGAAAAAGATATGATTGTCGGAAGGACAGACTCAGCATACAGGAAAGTCAAAACAACCTTTGGTGACATTAAAAGCAACGGTGGTAACATTAAGAGTGCAACGGGAATTCCACTGTTAAATGCAGAGGAGAGAGCAGACAGGTGGAAAGAATACATTGAAAGCCTCTATGAGGGTGAAGATTTGTCTGATGTGATAGAAGAAGAAACAGGAGTCGATTTAGAAGAGATAGGGGATCCAGTCTTAGAATCGGAATTTAAAAGAGCTTTGGAGGACTTACGGTCAAATAAGGCACAAGGGATAGATAACATTCCATCAGAATTTCTAAAATCATTGGGGGAAGTGGCAACAAAACGACTATTCACGTTGGTGTGTAGAATATATGAGTCTGGCGATATACCATCTGACTTTCGGAAAAGCATCATCCACACAATTCCGAAGACGGCAAGAGGTGACAAGTGCGAGAATTATCGCACAATCAGCTTAGCAGCTCATGATCGAAGCTGCTTACAAGAATAATATACAGAAGAATGGAAAAGAAAATTGAGGATGCGCTCGGTGACGATCAGTTTGGCTTTAGGAAAAGTAAAGGGACGAGAGAGGCAATTCTGACGTTACGGCTAATAATGGAAGCAAGGCTGGAAAAAGCGTTCGACAATATAAAATGGTGCAAGCTGATCGAGATTCTGAAAAAAGTAGGGGTAAGCTATAGGGAGAGACGGGTCATATACAATATCTACAACAACCAAGAGGGAATAATGAGAGTGGACGATCAAGAACGAAGTGCTCGTATTAAGAAGGGTGTAAGACAAGGCTGTAGCCTTTCGCCCCTACTCTTCAATCTGTACATCGAGGAAGCAATGATGGAAATAAAAGAAAGGTTCAGGAATGGAATTAAAATACGAGGTGAAAGGATATCAATGATACGATTCGCTGATGACATTGCTATCCTGAGTGAAAGTGAAGAAGAATTAAATGATCTGCTGAACGGAATGAACAGTCTAATGAGTACACAGTATGGTTTGAGAGTAAATCGGAGAAAGACGAAGGTAAAGAGAAGTAGTAGAAATGAGAACAGCGAGAAACTTAACATCAGGATTGATGGTCACGAAGTCAATGAAGTTAAGGAATTTTGCTACCTAGGCAGTAAAATAACCAATGACGGACGGAGCAAGGAGAACATCAAAAGCAGACTCGCTATGGCAAAAAAGGCATTTCTGGCCAAGAGAAGTCTACTAATATCAAATACCGGCCTTAATTTGAGGAAGAAATTTCTGTGGATGTACGTCTGGAGTACAGCATTGTATGGTAGTGAAACATGGACTGTGGGAAAACCGGAACAGAAGAGAATCGAAGCATTTGAGATGTGGTGCTATAGACGAATGTTGAAAATTAGGTGGACTGATAAGGTAAGGAATGAGGAGGTTCTACGCAGAATCGGAGAGGAAAGGAATATGTGGAAAACATTAATAAGGAGAAGGGACAGGATGATAGGACATCTGCTAAGACATGAGGGAATGACTTCCATGGTACTAGAGGGAGCTGTAGAGGGCAAAAACTGTAGAGGAAGACAGAGATTGGAATACGTCAAGCAAATAATTGAGGATGTAGGTTGCAAGTGCTACTCTGAGATGAAGAGGTTAGCTAAGGAAAGGAATTCGATGCGGGCCGCATGAAACCAGTCAGCAGACTGATGAAAAAAAAAAAAAAAAAGTTTCTTCGTTGCTCTGTATCCCCCGGTAGCTGAGTGGTCAGCGCAGCAGAATGTCAATCCTAAGGGCCCGGGTTCGCTTCCCGGCTGGGTCGGAGATTTTCTCCACTCAGGGACTGGGTGTTGTGTTGTCCTAATCGTCATCATTTCATCTCCAACGAAGCGCAAGTCGCTGAAGTGGCGTCAAATTGAAAGACTTGCACCAGGCGAACGGTCTGTCCGACGGGAGGCCCTATTCACACGACGCCGCCGCCGTTGCTCTGTGGGGTCTATCTTCCGGCAGCGAGGAATCCACCGGGCACACAATTTCCAGTACCCCAACTAGTGGAGGAGTGTGTCAGCACTGTCAAAAGAGGCGTCAGGTTGAGGAACGACGCGTTTGCTTGCGATCCGTCGATCATCTCGCACATTCCAACATCACAACAGTCACAGCTGTGAGCTGCCGGTCGGCACGCGGGAAATCGGAAATGCTTGAGCGACGTTGTTGCGATGATCACAGACGCCTCGTCCAACGACTCTCCGTGCTTTTGTTCACTGCCAGGTAACCTGCTTGCTGGGAACGTACTTCCGTCACAGACGCCTTTTTCTAGACTACGTATAGCTGCGCCACCTATCGGAATTTCGTGAAACTATAGGGGCTAAAGCGGGAATATTGTTCTATGCCTCACAACTAATTCCTCAATTTTCTGCCTAAAATTTTGTTGAAAAAAAAAGTGTTGCATTACTTATAGAATATCGCTCATAGTTTTCTATCCATTAGTGCTTCTAGATAGCGTGCCGATGTAGTCCATGGTGGCACTTAACTTGAAGCCGTCTATTGCTGGTCGATGGCGTTTAACAAATGATGATTATAAATTACCGCCCGCTGGAAGGGTAGCGCTATTTATCTCGTGTGCGAGAGGCGTGACCGCTGACGTGTGGCGGAGGCATTCGTACAGTATCCTCGTGTTCCCCTTCCGTGGTAGAACGGCGCTGCGTTGCCTTTGAAGCTGCAGTCGATTGATTGCTCGTTATTTCCGAGTTGCGATATAGCAGGCACCGCATATGCATGTGCTGCGGCGGCAGCGGAAGTTAAGGCGACGTGACATGTGTTCCAGATTTCTTTCTCTTTTCCGAGAGTCGCTTCGTCAAGTTTCCGGCGCGGATTTCTGGTCGCCGCTTATATTCGCCGGCACCCGGAGCGCGCCGTAGAGCCGGCAGACGCGCAGCTCACGGCGCGGCGCGGCTTTATGGTAATTCAATCACGGCTGCGCCAGCGGCTGCCAGAGCGGAATCAATTTGCCATTCGCCAGTGTCGTTACCTTACTCGGGCGTAGGCGCGGGAGCCTATATGTGGGTGGGGGCAGAGATGGGAGACGGGGAAGTAGCGAGATATAGGTGGAGGCCGCCGCGGCTGCCGCCGCAACAGCCAGCAGAAGCGTCTACGGGCGGACGCGAAGGTGTTTGTGCGTGTGCGTACCGCCGCGTGTGGAGCGCGCCCGCAGTAAATCTCATTTGGAGATAACGGGCGGAGCGCGCCCCGCCGCCACCTTGTTTGCGGCAGGATCTTCTTAAGCGCCTCGCGAGCGCGCAGGTGCCATCGCCTGCCCCGTCTGCTCCCCGCCAAACACCCTTCTTTCCGAAGGGCAATCTGCGATGAAGAACACGTGCCTCTCTTGGCGTTGTGAAAAAACACTGCTTACCTACTTGTCTCTTGTCATGCGCTGGAGCGCCAAAGGAACTGGTATACGTATGCGTATTCAAATACAGCGATATGTAAACCGCCAGAATATGGCGCTGCGTTTGGCAACGCCAGTATAAGACACAACGTACGCGTATCTGCCGCAGTTGTTACATCGGTTACTGCTACTACAATGGAATGTTATCAAGACTTAAGTGTGATAGTCGGGGCACGAGCGACGGGGCACAGCATCTCTGAGGTAGCGATGAAGTGGGGATTTTCCCGTACGACCATTTCACGAGTGTACCGAGCGAGGTGGTCCAGTGGTTAGCAGACTGGACTCTTATTCGGGAGGACGACGGTTCAGTCCCGCGTCCGGCCATCCTGATTTAGGTTTTCCGTGATTTCCCTAAATCGTTCCAGGCAAATGCCGGGATGGCTCCTTTGAAAGGGCACGGCTAACTTCCTTCCCCGTCCTTCCCTAATCCAATGAGACCGATGACCTAGCGGTTTGGTGTCTTCCCCCAAAAAATAACAACAACATTTCACGAGTGTACATTGAATATCAGGAATCCGGTAAAGCCTCAAATCTCCGACATCGTTGCGGCTGGAAAAAGATCCTGCAAGAAACTACTGAAGTGAATCGTTTAGTGTGACACAAATCAACCCTTACACAAATATCTGCAGATTCCAATGCTGGACCATCAACAAGTGTCAGCGTGCGAACTATTCAACGAAACATCATCGATGTGGGCTTTCGGAGCCGAAGGCCCATTCGTGTACCCTTGATGACTGGACGGCACAAAGCTCTACGCCTCAACACCGACATTGGACTGTTGGTGACTGGAAGCATGTTGCCTGGTGGGACGAGTCCCGTTTCAAATTGTATCAAGTGGATGGACGTGCATGGGTATGGAGACACCTCATGAATCCATGGACACTGCTCGCCAGCAGGGGACTCTTCAAGCTGGTAAAAAAAAATGGAAATGTCGTGTGGCTAGGGCCTCCCGTAGGGTAGACCGGTCGCCTGGTGCAGGTCTTTCGATTTGACGCCACTTCGGCGACCTGCACGTCGATGGGGATGAAATGATGATGATTAGGACAACACAACACCCAGTCCCTGAGCGGAGAAAATTTCCGACCCAGCCGGGAATCGAACCCGGGCCCTTAGGATTGACAGTCTGTCACGCTGACCACTCAGCTACCGGGGCGGACTTCAAGCTGGTGTAGGCTTTGCAATGGTGTGGGGCCTGTGCAGTTGCAGCGATATGGGACCCCTGCTACGTTTAAATACGACTCTGACAGGGGCCACGTACGTAAGCATCCTGTCTGATCACCTGCTTTCATTCATGTCCATTGTCCATTCCAAAAGACTTGGGCAATTCCAGCAGGACAATGTGATACGCTACGCGTCCAGAATTGCTACAGAGCGGTTCCAGGAACACTCTTCTGAGTTTAAACGCTTCCGCTGGCCACCAGACTCCCCAGATATGAACATTATTGAGCATATGATCAATATGTTCATATCTGGCTTGCAACGTGGAGTTCAGAAGAGATCGCCACTCCCTCACACTCTTACGAATTTGTGGACAGCCATGCAGGATTCATGTTGTCATTTCCCTCCAGCGCTACTTCTAGTCGAGTCGATGCGACGTCGTGTTGCGGCATTTCCGCGTGCTCGCGGGGGCGCTACACGATATTAGGCAGGCGTCTTAATTTTTTTGGTTCTTCACTGTTTAAGGCAACCTGGTGACAGCATTTTATTTAGTATGTTTGCGATAACAAATTAAATTTAGAACAATAACCTTGTCTAAACCTGTCGTTGGTGCTTTCCCGGTGCTCTTGGAACCATGTCAGACGGTGCACCCGATGTGTGAGTCAGTGGAACACAAAGTACTAATCGTTTGGCAAAGAGATTACTCTCATGCAGTCGACTTCGCACTGTGGAGCGTGAGACTGCGTCCCTTACAGTCTAGTTAAACGTGGTTGCAATTGCGCCCATTTTTTAACATGAGTCCCTTCTTGCCTGTTACACATTGCAGAGGAGGTCGTCTGCTGCTGTGGTTGACCGTGATCGACGACCACCGCCCGCATCTCGTGGTCGTGCGGTAGCGTTCTTCCCACGCCCGGGTTCCCGGGTTCGATTCCCGGCGGGGTCAGGGATTTTCTCTGCCTCGTGATGGCTGGGTGTTGTGTGCTGTCAGGTTAGTTAGGTTTAAGTAGTTCTAAGTTCTAGGGGACTGATGACCATAGATGTTAAGTCCCATAGTGCTCAGAGCCATTTGAACCATTCGAACCATCGACGACCACCTCTCCCAAGGGCAGCTGTGCCTGGGGATCACAAGGGTCCCCTTGCAAGTGAAACAATGCTGTGAGCAAGATCAAACTTGTCGGCTACACTCACCACCCTTCTTGCTTGCTCCAGTTTCCCAACGACTCTTCCCAGTGTGGAGTATCCAGTTGCTGTCTCTGGGTTATTTTGTAAAGAACAGCACCACCACAGTGCACCGTCACAGTGCACTGACTGACATATGCGGTTTTTTCCGATTCCTTCAACTGCCTCGTGTTGCAAGGACAGCTCCATTTGGCGCTAGAGTCACGCTGACCTCACGCCATGTGACTTTCAGGTTTCTACACACGACCAGGAGACCCCTTATAACACTATCGGCTACTGTTAAGATAGCAACATGCCGATAATGTTACTCCTGTGAAAGGACTTTTATACTGTAATCGTGACTGAGTGCAGTAGGAAGGTGTCGTACTGTTTTTCGACTCTGGAAAGAGGAATCAGTGTCAAAACAAACGGGAATTTAACCAAGGCTCTAATAGTAAAAGGAAACAGTCGCCAGCCTAATTAGGCAGAGTTATACTCAGTAATAGCAAGATTTATAAAGGAAGTTTACTATTGGGACTGCTTTCGCTTGATACTTAAATACTCTTTTGCTGATAACATACAAGACAGTAGCACAATTTAGTAAGTAATGTACCAGTGATTTGACTTGAACTACACAGTAGGAGCATTAATAAGTTTAGGCAGCAACTCGCTGGCAAAAACTCTTACTGTCTGTGCATTACAGTACGACGATAATGATAATTATAGGTAAATGACTACCGATGGTGGAGCACTTCTGACTTGGACAAGAGGTTCTTTTATCAGTTTAAGTACTCGTATAGGAAATTACTGATAAGGAAATTGTTATGAAGTAATAGTATCTCTTATACTGATTATTATTTGTATTCTCAAGAAACATTCAGTTCCTTATACTATTTAACTTAAATCTGGCACATGATATCTGTCTTTAGTATAGTTTGAATACTTGTACCAGTTGTTTGTACTTCATTGCTGTTATCGTAACATGACGGTTAAATCTGGCTCAGCTTTTAGCATAGGGACTCAGAACTAATCTATCGGTGGTCTGAGACCGAGGCTGAACTCTTTACTCACAACTCAATATGGGAAACACTGTTAACTACATAACACATGAAACTGTAAGCACTTAAGTAGGGCACTCGGATTCATCGTAGGACTTGGGGTAGGACCCTGTCTACCAATACGACTTATGATAAAATACGGTGTCTCAACACAAAGTTTACAGAACACAAAATTATTATTGAAAACGAAACCATATAACTGGTCCATGCTGCTATACACTACTGAACTGATATTATGAGAAGATGGAGATGGCAGGGTGGATCTCCTGTGCTTTTCAAGAACGACAGCAAAAGTATCCATATCTCTTCCTGTGCAACAGTTTCTGAAAACTCTCTTCTAACCGTCGGATTGTCATAGTAAAGAAATAACCAATTTATGCCACGAATAATAAGCCGAATTACTTCCGCACCCGAGGCTATACGATCTTGCAGTTCTTCTTGCCTCTTTCAGTTCCCACGATGCGCGCCCTTTATCTGATAGCCACCGTCTGACTCATGCCACAAGTAGCAGTTCGACCGCCAGATCCTCCTTTTTTATTCCCGCCTAGCAAGTTCCGTTGCGGAGGAACTTCTCTCCAAAATTTAGATGATTACAATCCTGCTTCCCCGTGCCTGAATCAGTATTACAATTAAAGTTTCAACTTTCACATTCTTTTACAGCACATTACTTTTGAAATTGGATTCAAATATTAATTAAAATTACATAAATTATCGTAAATAATGAATAAAACATTTACTGAATGTTACATCAAAGAGGTTATATAGAAGGCATAGTAAGTAAAAACAGACGAAGTAGTTACGTAAGTCCATTATACAGTCAAGAAAGTGTATGCCATAATTTTAAATGTAACTTTCGCAGTGACATCCCTGGTAATGGTCTCGAAACTGGGGTCAATGCGTTTTTGCACAGTGAATAGATAAACAGTGTGAGAGTTGAATGTCTTGTTCCGTCGGCTGTAGTTTGGGTTATTTGCACTTATTTAAAGTCAATTTAAACGCTGAAAAATGTGCAATATTAATCAAAAATGCCTTCTGAGGTCCGTTTAGTAGGTATTTGGTTCGAACGAGACAAACTGGGTGCTTCAAGAGGATAATGATGCGAAACTTCGCAGTCGCCTCTGTACAGGGTGGAAACAATACAGTGTGGTGTCCACGATGGATTTGTCGGTAATGTCTCCGGATGCAAATCCGGTCGAAAGTATTTGATCGTATATTAAGATAAAGCTTAAAGGAAGTCAATATATACTCTGAAGCAGTTGTCATATAAAATAAGGGTGATATGAGGATCGGTACCGAGAGAATATGCAGAAAATGTCGTGAAAAGCGTGCCAAGAAGGTGCCAAATTATAATCGATAATGGCGGCGATTGGATTAACTATTGGGTAGTTGTGCGATTAGTAATGACATGTATTTTCATGTAAACATATATCTGTAATAGTGAAGCTTCCTGGCAGATTAAAACTGTGTGCCAGACCGAGAATCGAACTCGGGACCTTTGCCTTTCGCGGGCAAGTGCTCTACCAAGTGAGCTACCCAAGCACGACTCACGCCCCATCCACACAGCTTTACTTCTGCCAGTACCTCGTCTCCCACCTTCCAAACTTAACAGAAGCTCTCCTGCGAACCTTGCAGAACTAGCACTCCTGAAAGAAAGCATATTGCGGAGACATGGCTTAGCCACAGCCTCGGGGATGTATCCAGAATGAGATTTTCACTCTCCAGTGGAGTGTGCGCTGATATGAAACTTCCTGGCAGATTAAAACAGTGTGCCGGACAGAGACTCGAACTCGGGACCTTTGCCTTTCGCGGGCAAGTGCTCTACCCCCCGAAAGGCAAAGTTCGCGAGTTCGAGTCTCGGTCCGGTACACAGTTTTAATCTGCCAGGAAGTTTCATATCAGCGCACAATCCGCTACAGAGTGAAAATCTCATTCTGGATTTATAATAGTGATTTCATACGGATAACGGGGTGCACTTTCTTGTGGCTCTGACTGTAGGTAACCCTACCGCACTTTCATTCATTTGCACCGAGTAGTCATTTATTATAGTATTTTATTTATGTCGACCTTAAGTACTGTAAAGCAGTACATTTTGATTTCACCGTAAGCTGCTTTGCGGAATTCTTAAGACAACCTTCATGGACAGGAAACAAAGTGCTGCAGCCTGTGATCAGGTACGTCAGATCCGTGAGAGGGTCATCTCGTGTAGTGGAGACGCACGACCGGCATGTCAAGTAAGCGGCGGAATGCGGCTGCCACAGCAGCGCCGCGGCGCCGGAAAGAGCTCACGGCTCACGGTCCGGCCGTCGCGTCGCGGCAGTCGGCTCACGTGCGCACACAGACAACGCCACAACACACGCTACGTCACGCCACGCCACCGCCCCACGATTTCGGCGCCGCGACAACTGAGGTGGCAGGCACCTCACGTGGGACGCCAGCCGGCGGGCAGCAACCACTTTCGTATTTTTACCCGAGCGCGATTCTTCGAGCGATATTGGAAGACAGTATCACCTTCACGTTTACGTTCGCTTCTCTTTACGTTCCGCACAAAAACGTAAGTCGGCGGTTGCAGACCGAGCGCTGCTTCCCCCATTTACTACGGTATCATTGACTGTCAGTGTTGAAGATACGTATGGTTAGCACACCTGTGCCTCGGCCGTCAGTGCTGTATACCAGAACCGACGTCCCAACTGTGTCATTCATTTCCATACTGTCTCTTTCATTCTGAAGCGGAAAATCCACATTTTTTTGAAATTTCCTGTCTTACAAACGGCAGGTCAGACTGATACGCGATGTCATTTTGCAAAACTTCGTGTACGCTGTTGTGCAGGTGTTTCGGAATTATTACTCCACTGGTTCTGTAGATATTGTTACACCTCACCGCCGGCCGGAGTGGCCGAGCGGTTCTAGGCGTTACAGTCTGGAACCGCGCGCCCGCTACGGTTGCAGGTTCGAATCCTGCCTTGGGAATGTATGTGTGTGGTGTCCTTAGGTTAGTTAGGTTTAAGTAGTTCTACGTTCTAGGGGACTGATGACCTCAGAAGTTAAGTCCCATAGTGCTGAGAGCCATTTGAACCATGTTTGAACACCTCACCGTTTGCATATTGTCTGTGGCAGGCTCAGATTCTGGGGACAGGAGACTTCCTTTAGTCTGGAGCTGACGGTTCAGCTTTTCCCTAATCCTCCTAAATGGGTTGCTGCCGAAGCCTATATGGCTGGCATACCAAGAGAGTAATTCCCCATGACAGCCAGTGTTTCCAGCATCCGTTCAAAAAAATATTCTGTATGTAGTATTGATGACACTTTCAGCTGTATTTATAGATCGAATTTTATTTGCAGTCGATATCATATAGAGACCTAAATTTGGTGTAATTTTACACATTACTAATAAAGTAAGACCTACTTTAGAAAGCAATAAACATTATTCCGCCTCTAGTTCATATAGAAAGGCTGGAAATCAGCAAGGACGTCTTAGAATATCTTTCGCAGTACCTACCTCAAACGACTGATACTGAAAATTTCCAAGAAACATTGGAATACAATCGAGATTTTTCAAGAACTATATGTTTATTTGCGTGACGTCGTGAGTCTAAGATTATATAATGTAATTTTTGGCTTCGACGAATGTGACTGGCATCTGTCATGAGGACGTAGGATGCAAGTGCTACTCTGAGGTGAAGAGGTTAGCTTAAGAACGGAATTAGTGGCGGGTTGCATCAAACCTGTCAGAAGACCGGTGACAAAAAGAAATGAAACCGCAGCGCAAAACTGAAGAGGAATTTGTGAGTATGGTTCTAGTTGCCTGTCTTATTCTGCGAGATACAACTGGGATATCTGAGGGCGCCAAAATTTTATGTGCAATTCTCATACATGTACTGAGATTGGCCGTCGCCACTTCGAACAGTTACTGTGAGCTCAAGACTTTGCTCCAATCTTTAGTCAAAGTTCACTTTAATATTTCCTACCGTCTGCACAGTTTTGACCCTAAACACGGGATGAATCAGGAGAAACGGTACATGCTTAGAGGAGTGTTAGTATCAATGATTCTTAACAAAAAAGGTCCTGTTCTTAACAGTTTCCGAGGAAACTAATGAAAACATTAGAGAACTGGGCAAATGCAGGTGATAGTAGAAGAAGCATTGTGAGCTAATGTTCTGTTTAATTGTGTACATTTCCTGACAAAATATGTTCAAAAAGACCATCGTCAGCTGCAGTGCATTTTGCAACTCCTGTTGATAGCCACTGTGTTGCTGACATGAGCTCATTCGTACTTACTTGAGCACGCGCTTGTAAAATACGAACTAGAAGTTCCTCCTTTGTGTCCACTTTGCGTTTGGAGCCTTAGCTCTTAAATCAACCCGCACAAACAGTAGTCACACGGAGTAAGATCGGATGATTCCATGGCAACTGACCAAAAGCCCAGCGTACGGTTCGGTGAGGTACTGTGTCACTGGCAGTAAGGAATGCGCAGTAGCTCCATCGTGCCAAAAGTACAGATGACTTCGTGTTCTCAAATTCACTAAGATCTTGTTGGGTGGGACGTTGAGATACAACATGCACTCTGAGAAACTTACCACTGTCGCGCTATCTGTTAAGTACCCTGCTATCAGGAACTTGTATTCGCGAACAGTGGCTCTCGAATTCACTCACTTTATTTTGTTCTTCAATCACTACAGGATCAAATACTTTCCTGGATAACATCTATAGGGGGCATTTTCTGTTGCCTGGCATAGATCGACAAGAACATATTTTATTCGGTAAAGTGATTTTGACACAGGTCAGTGCCGTTTTTGGCAGTTGTTCCAGCTTACACGAGGGTGGTCCCCATCTCTTTTTCGTTTGAGTTACTGCTTCACTGGTTTCTAACCAAGGGCAGTTTATGGCCCGTAATTCTATTCTTCCGTTTTTTAAACGTAGCATACACCACTGATGATGGGTTTTTACCAACTGAAGAGGGCTGAGAACTTTGCCTATCCACACCATCTATTACTCTCCGGCGTTCTGCGACTACTCCCTACACCATATGACATAGCATTTGTAACTAACCTTCTTTTGGTATGAAACTACAAATATTACTTATTAAATATGTGTATAGGTCCGTACTTTGTGGGGCGTATTTCGCTATCTAGATGCGTAAAATTGTTCTCCATGTTTAAATCTATTCATTCATTACTTCAAGATATCTGAGATGATTTCAATTCCTCGTCATCAGAGCATTAATTTCAAAAAATTCTGTACAGATATACACCAGAGGATGCAATTTAAAATGCGAAACTAGTTGTGTGGGTCTCTAATCGACTTAAATAAATACAGCTACAGCAGACTTTTGGACTTTTCATTCAGATTTGTATCGTAATAGTTTTAACACCTGTATTCAAACAGCTGTTTACTGGATAAATTATCAGTCAATCGTGTATAACTATTTTAGCTGTCACCAGAAGTTGAAAATACCGCTACAGTTGTGATGTTCTTTTATTTAGAACGCGTTTGGTTTCTGGCTCTCACACGGCCATCTTCAGGCGTCGTAGCTTGGTGCTGTGACACCTGAGCCCAGCAGTGGACGAGTCCAATACGCTGGTAGCACACCACGGATTGTCCACCGCGGCGCTCGGGGTCAGAGCACCAAGTTACGACACCTGAAGATGGGAATGTAAGAGCCCGAAATCGGTCGTGTCCTAAATAAAAGAACCTCACAACAGTATCGGTGTTTTCAACCTTTGGTATAATGCTCAGTTGCGAATGTTCCTCCGTCAGGACTGTTTGTATTTTATCTGTGGTTGTCCCAGTTTTAAAATTACCACTCTCGAATTCCCGTTGCAAAACCCGTAGACGAAGATCACGTCCTGTTACTTCCCATGAGTGAAGGCCTGTGGCATTTGAACTACACTAAACCGTAGTGTACACTGAAGTACACTGCTGAAACCAACAGCCGTGGTACTGAGGTAAACTACGTGTACAATTGCAAGACTCGTCGCCCCACTGTGTTCAAGTGAAGTACGCATTGAAATGGTCGGTAAAGATAACACTACGTAGCCTAATGTCGCTTTGGCTGTATTCGCATGTGAGTGCTGGTAACGAAGGACACGTGACTGACGCCAGTGATTTGCTAACAGCTGTATGAGGGATATGCTTAAGAGAAGGACATATGTTCATTTAAAGTTTTTTCTTCGGAATCACTGATACCATCATCCCTCAAAGCGTTTACCTTTCCTCCTGATTCACCCTCTATTTGCCCTGTAGATGATAATTGAGGCCGTGTCCCAGTTTGTTAGTAGGTGAGCCGTGGTAAAAATTGCTGTTTTGAAGAGCGCGTCGCAGCGCATATTGTGAAGCGGTGGCGCCGCTATGGCAATCGCAGCCTTGGTGTCTCCCTCTGGTGGGAAAGCATAAAGGTTGCCTGCTCACGTGCATTTAAGGGCCGCTATGAGCTCTCCAGTCGATCAGTTGGTCAGTCTGGGTGGAGTCAGTCTGGGGTCAGTCTCTCGTCCGAATATGTGGCGCAGTGAGAGAACTCAACGAGTGGTCGCCCGGTCGGGGGCGTAGTTCCTGCGTCAGAGTCTGCGCGTTAGGCCGTCAGTCTGCTCGAGCTGGTCAGGCAACGGCCATTGGCGATTGGATCGATCGGTTGGTCGGTCGCGCACTGAGACACAAGATGACTTGTCCGCCTTGAGTGTCGGTGCATGTGAGATCGCCACGTGAGTCCAGTGGGCCGCGCCGTATAGCGAGGGGTAGTGGCTTCGCGGCCGACACGAGAGCAACAGGAGTCAACCCACGACATCAGTCTGGCCGGTGCGAGCTGCGACGCCGTGAGAAGGGAGATGGGCGTGCCTTCCTGCGCCCGTTGAAGCGGCTGGCAGCGGACGGTTCGGGAGAGCGTTTCGCGAGAGCGTTTTGGGAGTGCTGGGCCAGGTATTCGCCAGAAATCGCAGTTTATTAGAAGTTAAGTGATTGGTGATATGTTGTTTCATTTACTTGTTAAATTCTACTTGTTTTCTTGGTGAGGTCACCAGCCGCTTTGTTTTGGGGTCGGCCCACCATTCTTCTCCGTTTGCCCACCCGCGGGAAGGTGGTTATTTATGAATTGCGTGGTCCGTTTTTCCCTTGTCGAGTAGGGGCGGGTTAGAGCAACCTGCGGTTCGGGTTGTTCGGTAATCGCCCTATATCTGCCGTACGTTAAAAGCTGCCTCTGTCATGTTTGTCGGATTCGGTGTGTTAACGAATTTATTGCTTGAAGTGTAACGGCCTAATTCCTGAAATACGTTTTTATCTTGCCTATCATCTTGAGAGGCGGTATATGTGTACTGTAGAGCATGTTTGGCCAACCTTGTATAATTTTATGTAAGATTGCATTTCGTGGGCTTTTATTTAAAGCCGGCCGGAGTGGCCGAGCGGTTCTAGGCGCTACACTCTGGAACCGCGCGACCGCTACTGTCGCAGGTTCGAATCCTGCCTCGGGCATGGATGTATTTGATGTCCTTAGGTTAGTTAGGTTTTAGTAGTTCTAAGTTCGAGGGGACTGATGACCTCAGAAGTTAAGTTCCATAGTGCTGAGAGACATTTTTTTTTATTTAAATGGTCGTTTTAGTATATAAAATTGCCACCCTTCCACCGTAAGACTTTTCTTAGAAGTTAAAATCAAATTGCACCTTCGGTGGCAAGTTAATCTTTTAATTTTAGTGTTTTGTACCATTTCCATCCCTCCTACGGGGTGCATAGTTTGCGTGCTTGTGTGAATTGTTAAAACTTTTACTTCAAGGTAATCTGGTGTGTTGCAGATTTGCACCTGTGTGGTCTTTCAGAGATTGTTGTGAGCGGTCGTGACTACGGCCGTGTCAAAAGGTAGCGGCAAGGTTCTCAGCCCGAAGCTCGTACACTCAAAAATTTGTTTCTCTCTGCCTCTGAATAAATTGTAACTTGATATTTAGAGGGTGCTTTCTGCTTATAATTTTTAAATCTGTTTCTTAAAAAAAAAGCTTTTAGGAATAAAATTCCCATTTTTTAAAGGTAATTTCATTTTGATTTCATCAGTTACTCCCTGGCAACTACTTCCTCGCTCACATAGTGTGATTATATGTTTTAATGTTTTGATGAATCGCTAGTACATAAAGTAAATTCTTAAGAAAAGGTTTTGAAAGTAAATTCACGGTTCAGGAGGTAGATTCTATGAACTTCGTATAGGGGTAATGCCTCGTACGATGTCACCAGCGAATGAAGTACGACGTATTCTAGGCCTGATAAACAAAGTAAGAGCCTACGGAATATCAGACCAGCTGTGTGGCTGGATTGAAGAGTTTTTAGGAAACAGAACACAGCATGTTGTTCTCAATGGAGAGACGTCTACAGACGTTAAAGTAACCTCTGGCGTGCCACAGGGGAGTGTTATGGGACCATTGCTTTTCACAATATATATAAATGACCTAGTAGATAGTGTCGGAAGTTACATGCGAATTTTCGCGGATGATGCTGTAGTATACAGAGAAGTTGCAGCATTAGAAAATTGTAGCGAAATGCAGGAAGATCTGCAGCGGATAGGCACTTGGTGCAGGGGGTGGAAACTGACCATTAACATAGACAAATGTAATGTATTGCGAATACATAGAAAGTAGGATCCTTTATTGTATGATTATATGATAGCGGAACAAACACTGGTAGCAGTTACTTCTGTAAAATATCTGGAAGTATGCGTACGGAACGATTTGAAGTGGAATGATCATATAAAATTAATTGTTGGTAAGGCGGGTACCAGGTTGAGATTCATTGGGAGAGTCCTTAGAAAATGTAGTCCATCAACAAAGGAGGTGGCTTACAAAACACTCGTTCGACCTATACTTGAGTATTGCTCATCAGTGTGGGATCCGTACCAGATCGGGTTGACGAGGAGATAGAGAAGATCCAAAGAAGAGCGGCGCGTTTCGTCACAGGGTTATTTGGTAACCGTGACAGCGTTACGGAGATGTTTAGCAAACTCAAGTGGCAGACTCTGCAAGAGAGGCGCTCTGCATCATACCTCCCGAGGAGATCACGAATGTAAAATTAGAGAGATTCGAGCGCGCACGGAGGCTTTCAGACAGTCGTTCTTCCCGCGAACCATACGCGACTGGAACAGAAAAGGGAGGTAATGACAGTGGCATGTAAAGTACCCTCCGCCACACACCGTTGGGTGGCTTGCGGAGTATAAATGTAGATATAGAGTTGCGCGTTGGAAGGAGGCCGCCTTGGGCAGGTGTGACCGGTGTACGCCGGGGATGTCGGCATCTGCGGGCGTCGTCTTACTGCAGTGGAACTCATCCGACCAGCGGCAACAAAAAGTGCGCCGCGGGTGCAAACATTCCGCAACAGTTAATTACCTGCCGCGGCGGAGCGCCCGCCTTGGGAACCGGCCCACACCAGTCGCACGAGGAGAAGAGGAAGGCCAACTTGGGAAGAAACACGCCGCACGGACGAAACGAACCGAACAACAGCGAGAGTGCCTTCCCACCGCTGATGCTATCGATTACGTCTGCAAACCGTAAAGTTTCCCATGACGTCACCGAGGCCAGTGCGAGTTCCCTGCGTGGGCGATAGCTCCACCAGCCTGTAACAGGTTCCCAGTTGCGCTCCGTCCGCGCTGCTCCAACTGGGGCGGCTGCCTCGTACAGTTGCCCGTCTAGAAGGGCCTGCTTCCGCATTACGGCCGTCGTCTGCCTGGACGGCGATGTCCAAAAACAAGCGATACGACGGAGAAATTGGACACAAATTATGTTGTTGCTGTTTGTCTCGTAGGATGCTGTTGATTCATTCCCAGAGTAGTCAGATGGTGTGGCTAGCACCACACGGTCAGATAAACTCAAGTGACTCAACCTGTATACAGGGTGTAAAGTATTTAAACCGACAAACTCTGGGAGGCTGTAGGGGACATCAAAACAAATATTTTCCCCTAATGTCATTTTTTTTCCTATGAGGATTATTTAAACCGGTGGAGGCCGTATTACGCTCTTCAGTTGTTAGAGGCCGTATTACTATCTTCAGTTGTTAGAGGGCGTGTTACGCTCTTCAGCTGTAGGCAACTGCTGTCCACCAGTGCAGTAGTGCATTGTCTCTGTTTACTAATGTAGCGATGCACTTGGAGTGAGTACACAGATATGATTGGCGCGTACTACGTAGCGCATCACAGCGGACGAGCTGCACAGCGGGTTTATCAACAACAATATCCTAATCGCCGTATCCCGAGTCACACGACCTTTGTTTCCGTGTACCAACGTCTGCGTGAAACCGGGTCATTTAGCAGATTACCTGGACAGGGACGCCGTCGCACGGTAAGAACGCTGCAAGTTGAGGAAGCTGTCTTGCAGTATGTGGAGCGGGATCCTTCAATCAGCACTCGTACAATTGCACGTAACATGGGGACGAATCAGATGAATGTAAGAACAGTCCTTCGAGAGCAATCGTTACGTCCATTTCACTTACAGCGTGTCCACAACCTGGAACCAGTTGACTATCCACCCAGAGCACAATTCGCATTGTCCACAGGATACCCACATGCCACAGTTCCTAGCGCTCATCAAGTGCGGTTCTTCGTTAATGTGTGGGTCGGTGTTGTTGGGACTGTTTAATTGGGCCGTATCTGCTAGGTAGTTGTTCTCTCTGGGTCATAAAAAATGGAAAAGTGTTCGTTTGTTTAATTAATTTGCCGCCAGAGAAATCTTCCTCTACCGGTTTAAATACTCCTCATAGGAAAAAGTGACTTTAGGGAAAAATATTTATCTTGATGTCCCCTACAACCTCCCAGAGTTTGTCGGTTTAAATACTTTTCATCCTGTATACGTCTTGCACCCTGGAATCTGCTGCAGGGCACAGAGCGGCGTAAACAGATGCGCCGTGGACGCAAAAAAAAAAAAAAAAAAAAAAAAAAAAAAAGTGGAAAAGGAACGAGAAATAGGGAAGGAAGTACTAATAGTAGTAGTAGTAGTAGTAGTAGAAGAAGAAGAAAGGCAAGAGGAGGAAGAGGTGTAGGGAAGAGACGTAGTGTGTTGAAAAACAGTCCTGGAACTCCTAAATTTTTCCTCAGACGCTTGTTTCTAGTTTTCAGGTGCCAGATGAAGCCACATTATTTAAGTCAAGTGAGCCAAATCGTGTAAATAGTATGTTTTTCGTTCGTTGTTGCCTTTGTTTCAACATTACGTTGATCGGCAATGAAACAACAAAAAGAGTAATTTACTGTTGCAATGAATGCAACTCTTTTTAGCGTTTTGTAGGGCGATTAGACTTTTGAGTCATAATATCGGCAAATTTCTGCCAGTTTATGAAAATTAGTTACGAACTCCGACACCGGAAGAGATTCATTTAGAACGAATTGAAAGTACGTGAAATAGCTATGGTAGATTTTTATTAACATTTAAGTTTTGAATATCACATACGAAAGGAATTATTGAATATATACCTTCTACTTAATTGTTAAGTCACGCTGATATCAATAAACGAATAATCAGGTTAAGCAGCAGCAATGAGGATTAAGCAATAAATCTGGAAAAATTTGTCATGGGCACTACTTTTCCTAGTTCCGTCACTGGGAGCACAGGTCACAGTTGTTGTTTTAATTTTCATTCATAAAAAATGAAGAGACTGTGTTGTTCATTTATTCTCAATTTTCCTGTGGATATAGGGCACCCCTAACTTTCGGCAATTCTGTACTTGTATGCAGTCGCAGCACCAGTTTCACTAAAATCTTCCTACGACCGGTTTCGAGCCATGGGCCACTCTCAAGTGGTTAGAATTGAACAGCGGGAGGTCCTCTACTGTTAGAAGCTGAAAATTGCCTAAAGGCGGAAACCGGTCGTGCAGAGTTTTTGGTGGAACTGGTGCTGTGATTCAATAAAAGCTGTATTGTGGCTGTACGATTAGTTAGCTACACAGCCGCGAACACCAAACGTCACACTCTTTATATGCTTTTTTGCGATGATCAGAGGCAAGAAGAACTTCTTGCAGCGTGCTTGGCAGGGTAACGGGCGTTAAATGAAATCGAATGTGTCCATGACTGCCACAAAAACACTGTAGACATTGTACCGCAGTGATGGAAAGGATTCAAACTCACGGTTGCAGCCTAGCGAATGAGTTGCCCCCTGCACAGTACTACAGAAGTCTTGTAGCGTAATTGGACGGCGATTCCGGACACAGGTTGTTATCGTCGCATCCATCTTTGAAACACGCTCGACATCCTCAGTGAACTTAGTTGGCATCTTTGTACCTAGTGTATTAAATATAAATGGAAAAAAGAAACAAAGTGCAACTGAATAAACAAATCTGATATCACACTTTACGCTTTTTGCTCAATTTATTATGACATTTCTTCATTGGAAAAGCGAGTTTTGCACACGATCTTTATACCTTCAAAAAGTGTGGAGCCAGTTTATCGGCTGTGCTGATAAGTATACATAATGTTGAAAGTAGATCAGCTTCATTAATAATAGAGAAAGCACACCTGTAATGCAAAAACAACACACTTTGCTACTGACGCTGGTTCATAATAACCTAAGGCATTCAGTTGGACGTAGACATGATGCCAAAATCAGTGTAGAAAAGGTTTAATACTCAATAAATCATCTGTAAACGCACTGGAAAGGAAACTCAGTGTCTGGTAAGAAGTTACACAAATTAAAGTAACACATCACATTCTGCTTAAGAAGTTTACATATTGATAAATTAAGACAATCTGACAATCAATACATTGTAAGAACATACATCTGAATTATTTCATACATCTCCTAACGATTATATTAATCAACAATTTAATTATTACTACACGGCACATAATGTACTCAATGTACTTGATAAAGCAATTCATGAACCTTTTACTGACTGCAAAAAATTTTGGACTTGTAAATGAGAACGCACAAACATTGAACTGAGAAGTAAGTTAGGAATTACGAGGTTATTTTTGTTTTTTATTGTTGGGTATATGATTTTGTTACTCCCCAGTTTAAATTTCATACTACAAATCCCAAACTTCGTCTTGCGGTTTGAACCTCCGTTAAACCTTATATTTCATGTCTGTTAATATACTGCGTATCAGTTTCTGTTTCGATTCGTATTCTATGTATCCCCAGGACTTATGACTCGTAAGTGACATAGAAAATGGTCTACATGAGGGAATGTTTATTAATGTATTTTAGTTCTTTGGGGCATTCTAAGATAAAGCGCAACAGCTTAGTCGTATGTACAAATAGTAATCAGCTTATGCACATAATTACCGGCCAATTTCACTGACATCGATTTGCTGTAGAATCATGGAACATATTTTGTGTTCAGACATAACGACCTTTCTAGACTCTGAGAAGCTCACCTGCAGAAACCAGCACGGTTTTAGGAAACAGCGGTCATGCGAGACACAACTGGGCCTCTTTGTGCTTGATATACAACAGGCTATAGATACCGCTCCGACGTTGATGCCACATTCCTCGACTTTCGAAAGGCGTTCGACTCAGTTCCGCACTCTCGTTGCTCCAAAAAGTGAGCGCTTACGGTCTATCCGATGACATATGCGGTTGGATAGAAAGTTTTCTAACAGACAGAGAGCAGTATGTCGTCCTGAATGGGGTGACTTCAACAGAAACAAGCGAAACTTCAGTTGTGCCCCATGGCAGCATAATAGGTCCGCTGCTTTTTACGTTTTGCATGAACGATCTGATTGATGGTATTGACAGCGGCATTAGACTGTTTGCCGATGATTCTGTAGTCTACAGGAAAGTAGTATCATACGAAAGTTGTGAACAAATCAATGAGGATTTTCAGAAAATAAATGCTTGGTGTAATGACTGGCAGTTATCTCTCAATATTATTAAGTGTAATCTACTGCGTATAACAAGGCTAAAATCCCAATTAATGTATGAGTACAAAATAAAAGCCCAGTCTTTGGAAGCGGTAACATCCGTCAAGTATCTGGATGTGGCTATTCGAAATGATCTTAAATGGAATGATCACATTACACAAGTAATGGGCAAGGCGAACTCTAGATTGCGATTTATTGGTAGAATCCTGAAGCAAAGCAGTCCTTCAACAAAGGGAAATGCTTACAGTACGTTAGTTCGTCAAAGTTTTAAACTATTGTTCGTCTGTATGGGACTCTTACCAGTTGGGTCTCATTCAAGAGATTGAGAAGGTCCAAAGAAGAGCAGAAAGATTCATGACTGGTACACTTAGCTATCGCGAGAGCGTTACAAATCTCACAGAAAGTTTGAAGTGCGATACACTTGTAGATAAACGACGCGCTAAACGGAAGGGGCTGCTCACTATATTCCTCAATCCGATCTTCGCCGAGGATGTAGAGCATGTATTATTACCAGGAATTTTCAATTCACGCAATGATCACCATTCAAAGATAAGGGAAATTATAGCTGGTACTGAGGCGTTCAGACAGTCGTTTCCGCTCGTGCGATCCGCGAGTGGAACCGAGGGGGGAGGGGGGGGGGATATGGCTTTGGCGCCAATTGTGCCCTCCGCCACACACCGCTTGGTGGATAGCGGAGTATATATGTAGACGCAGATGTATTTGGCGAGACACTGCAATTGTAACATTTTTCATACGAGACACATTTCCGCAATTTATTTTCAAGAAAGATACAGTACAATGGAAGGTCTCCACGTAAGGTCTTTCATTTTCAAAGTAACAGACCAAGTAGGTGAATGATTTTCACGTCATTACCTACTATACCATACGGTGTAGCCCATCAGGTGTAGTACGTGTTCCGGCGGTTATTAAATTACGAGAAAGAGTAAATAGAACTTCGGATAGTGTATGATTCAGCATCCAGACTCGTTACACCTCAAGTGCACTGGTTGTACTCGAAAACAAATCGAGATAATAAACGCTGAATAAAAGAAACAAAATTTAAAGAATTTCAAGCAAGGATAAAAATCCCATGCATTTTTAAATAAGTTGGCATAATCCGTGAAAGAAATATATTTTGAAAATAATCTTACTATCAGGATTTCTTCGCTCCCTTTCCTTGCCTTACATTTTATCTGTAAAGCAGTTTTCTCCGACTCCCGTTGGGGCGCCTCATACTAAGACAGCAGAGTGGCATTTGAGCGATTACGGTGGCAATATGAGAACCAGTGCCATTGTATGTGCAAAATAAACCGCAAAAGTAATATGTTTGGAAACGTTAAAAAAGTATAAAATCAGCACTTTTCATGGTTTTTATATAATCACAACCAAACTATTCTCTTCGTTGCTAGACTGTCCATTGTAGATATGATAATTACTACTCCGAGAAGTATGTGCCTTTTTGGCGGTATGAATTAATACATGGCACACGTTGTGACACCGATTGGCAGTAAAGTCTATCACAGTTAATAACCGCAGAGGAACGCACGCTCAACAGATTTCAATTTTGGACGGATAAATGGCTGCGTATTCGAATTTATACATCGTTGACAAAATGCTGGTAATTGAAAACGTGATCACTGTCACGTGTGCAATATATAAACTGCCTGTCGCGGCATACAAAACGAATAATTTGGATCACGTAATGGACCCACAATCGCACAGTCGGCAGCTAATTTTCAGAGGTCAGTCGCCGCAGATCTTCCATATCATTCTGGAAGTCGATGCCGCATCGCCAATCAGTAACTCAGAAACAGCTCAGAAGATGTAAAGGCTTCAACACAACCATGCATCTCATGTGCCGTAGTCCTAATTGTATGTACACTCTTAAAGAATCGACTTGACACCGCTTTCAGTGTAGTAGGTGGCTCAGGGGTGAAAAAAAAGAAGAAAAACAGTGTTCCGAGGTTTATCTAAATCGGTTAAAGCAATTACTGGGATTATTTGTTCGAAAAAAAGACACAGCCGTCCTTTTCACTGCCAAATTCAAGTTTCAGATCCATCAGTAATGACCTAGACGTTGAAGGGACGGAAACTCAATCTCTTTTTCCCTTCATTTGTTTTGATAGCGAAATTTTTAAATACATCTTTTTCTTCTTAACTGAATTTTCCAACGGTGCTTAACAGAATGTAGTCATAATAAAAAAATAGGAACACTTCATAATGTTATGAAAAATTGTATGTATTTGGTTACGAACCGAGTTTTGGCTACTTAGGCCATTTTCAGGTGTCAATTGTATGTTGCAAATGCTGATCAAGTGATGTGCGACTTTCACAGGTATCTGCAATCTGAATCTAGTATCTGTAAAGAAAACTTAATTTAACAAAGAGGAGAAAGGAAACCAAGTCTGATAGTTAATACTAAGCTAGTATTATGTGTTGGCATACTCTTCGTTGATTTCGACTATTTACAGTAGAGCCGTCTTCCTACTTTTCGTAACAGAATGTAGAACTTCGCGTTCTACATCGGAATGGTTTTCTGTTAAAAGATTATCGGTAAAGGCTGAATATTGCGTCCTTAATCAACACCTTCTCTCATGTTCACAAAACCTAATTGTAACAGCTCCACAATGCTCGCAATACTTTATACACAACAATCTGTGCTAGAAGTTCCAATTTTTCACTAGTAAATATAAATATGGTGTCGGTATTATAAACTGCCAGTCTGTAGTTGCGAAACTTTAACTTTTTGCAAGGTGGTCTTAGATCTTGCCAATACAAGGAGTTCTGGAGCAGTTTTTGTAACTACTAACTAACTGTTGTTGTTCAGGGTGCAGAAGTGGTACAGTTTTATGCATTTGCGTTTTACGTAGCGTATCATCAGTCAGGGCAGAGGTGTAGCCATTGCTGGAAGCTAGGTATTTGATGTCTGCAATTCTGTTTGAAGGGCTGATTCAGATAATGTAACAGATATGAGACGACGCACCATCGAATAGAAAGATACATGTCTGTGACATCTTGCAGGTATAACAGTATCAGTAGGTACGTTTTTTCCGTAAATGCTAAATAAGTGTCTCTGTGTGCTTTTATATACATTAAGGTCCAAGAAATTTATAAGAGTGTCCTAGCTCCACTGTGCACTGATTAAATAAGAATTATCAACTTTTACCCAATCATCTTTTAACAGAAATCCATTCATATGATGTAGAATGTGAGTTTTACATTCTGTTAATAAAAGCAGAAAGATGACCTCACTGGACAAACGGAAATCAATAAACAGAACGCCAACACATATTACCAGCTTGGTACGACATGATCACATAGTTTCCTTTTCCCTCTTTATTAAGTTAAGTTTTCGGTACGAGTATTTGATTCAGATTGTTAATTCAACTTATGTCTCCACAGTACTTAAATGTATCTCCACATAAAAAACTTCAGTTCTCCTTTTTTGATAATGTGTGTTGCGGAAAAGTAATGTTTCCCTGTGTAATCACTCTATATCGTTTTGTAGATAAAAATAAAGAAAAATATGCTCTGAAAGAAATCTCAGCATCACATAATATGCCACAGGACTAGTTAGGTAATCATACCACTGGCCGAAGCTTTCTTCCGAGAACGGTTTCCGGTGGATTAGTTCTTCTTATTGTTCCACAGCCGTGAATTCTTCTGCGTTTATGCACATGATAAGAAAACATTTATTTAGGTTGTACGTAATCCTTTACTTTACGGGAGGAAGACTCGTAATTGAAATACCATAAAAATGACCCGAGTTCGAGTCTCGGTCGGGCACACAGTTTTAATCTGCCAGGAAGTTTCATATCAGCGCACGCTCCGCTGCAGAGTGAAAATCTCATTCAGGACCGTCTTTGTTTATAATTAAAATCGACTTTATCGGGAAACGTCGTGAATAGTGCTGCTACCAATAATTTTGATCATATGTTATGAGTGACAGATAACAAAGTTACATTCGAAAGCAAGTGGAGAAGGTTTCTAGCCTATATGGGTATTTCAATTTCTGTACTGTACTTCGTCGAGTGACGTCATAAATAAACATCACAGAAAATTTCCATTTTACATAATGTGTTACTTAATTTGGATACCGTACTTATGCGTCTGTACATTATGCATATTTCTTTGTACCACTGTTTCATAATTTCAAAGGTGTTTTCACAAAAACAAGGAAATGAAATTTTTCCCATATTACACTGACAACACAGAGCATCTTTTGTTTCCGTTTCTAACAGAAAAGTGGCAAAATGTATCTCGGAGCAATGCAGGTTTGTCAGCTAGTATAATATAAAAACGTAATAAATTATTCACAAGTATTGTTCAGGAATCGTAAGAAAACTAAATGCTATCTTCCAATCTAATATTTCGAATGACAGACGGACGCCAGACGCTACAGCAAAATAATTCGATTGTGAAAGTTGAAAAATTTGTACAGGACTGGGGCTCGAACCCGGACCTCCTACTTAATACGAGCGGATGTTCTCATCCCCTCTGCCATCCGAACACACTTCCCGTCCGACCCAAATTCACAGCTCGTCACACCTACTTGCTCGCAGCGAGTCCTGTATTCCCGCCAGAGGCTCGGACACGGTTCTGCATTAGCACAGAAGTTATCAATGCAGTCACGCATACAGATATATTATATATGCAGTACATAGTATGTCATTACAATGTGTCAAACCTGGACAAATGAAAAAAACTATACCGATCGCTTTAATAATGGGGATTTCGGAGAAATTTGGTTAACTGTACTACCGTACGTGTAGTAATACACTACTGGCGATTAAAATTGCTGCACCACGAAGATGACGTGCTACAGACGCGAAATTTAACCGATAAAAAGAAGATGCTATGATATGCAAATGATTAGCTTTTCAGAGCATTCACACAATGTTGGCGCCGGTGGTGACACCTGCAACGTGCTGACAAGGGGAAAGTTTCCAGCCGATTTCTCATACACAAACAGCAGTTGACCGGCGTTGCCTGGTGAAACATTGTTCTGATGCGTCGTGTAAGGAGGAGAAATACGTACTATCACGTTTCTGACATTGATAAAGGTCGGATTGTAGCCTATCGCGATTGCGGTTTATCGTATCACGACATTGCTGCTCGCGTTGGTCGAGATCCAATTACTGTTAGCAGAATATGGAATTGGTGGGTTCAGGAGGGTAATACCGAACGCCGTGCTGGATCCCAACGGCCTCGTACCGCTAGCAGTCGAGATGACAGGCATCTTATCCGCTTGGGTGTAACGGATCGTGCAGCCACGTCTCGATCCCTGAGTCAACAGATGGGGACGTTTGCAAGACAACAACCATCTGCACGAACAGTTCGACGACGTTTGCAGCGGTATGGACTATCATCTCGGAGACCATGGCTGCATCACAGACAGGAGCGCCTGCGATGGTGTACTCAAAGACGAACCTGGGTGCACGAATGGCAAAACGTCATTTTTTCGGATGAATCCAGGTTCTGTTTACAGCATCATGATGGTCGCATCCGTGTCTGGCGACATCGTGGTGAACGCACATTGGAAGCGTGTATTCGTCATCGCCATACTGGCGTATCACCCGGTGTGATGGTGTGGGGTGCCATTGGTTACACGTCTCGGTCACCTCTTGTTCGCATTGACGGCACTTTGAACAGGATAATGCACGACAGCGTGTTGCAAGTCCTGTACGAGGCCATTCTGGATACGGAAAATGTTCGACTGCTGCCCTGGCCAGCACATTCTCCAGATCTCTCACCAATTGAAAACGTCTGGTCAATGGTGGCCGAGCAACTGGCTCGTCACAATACGCCAGTCACTACTCGTTATGAACTGTGGTGAAGCTGCATGGGTAGCTGTACATATACACGCAATCCAAGCTCTGTTTGACTCAATGCCCAGGGGTATCAAGGCCCTTACTACGACCAGAGGATCTCTACATCCAAACTGCGTGGAAATGTAATCACATGTCAGCTCTACTATAATATATTTGTCCAATGCATACCCGTTTATCGTCTACATTTGTTCTTGGTGTAGCAATTTTAATGACCACTAGTGTATTATAACCAATCTGTTAAATTCAGAGTTACATTTCAGGAATGTATGAGGAAACCTGCAAGCGTTGGCTTTACTTTGCGTCGTGCGTAATGACAGAAACTCGCTCTTTGCCCTCCGTTGTTGATTTCAAACCTTAACACGTCAGAGATAGGGGCGAGTACTGTCTCCCTGTATCTGTGATGTACGCCGGTTCCTCTCAGTTGAGTGGTTGATTAGTTATATCGACACAAGCGCAGTCGCAGTCGGAGCCGCCAGAGCGCACGAGTCCTGTGCGACGTCCACCTACCTGCGCCGGACCACCGGGCGCGGCGGTGTGGTACCGCACAGTGGCTGACGACAAGGCTCTACTGGCAGAGCAGAGTTCCAATTAGGGCGGCTGTGGCCGTCGCTTCCAGCCCCGTGGCTCCGCGGTCTGGTGGCTGTCCGCCGCGAAAGCTGCCAGATTTACGGCCATCTCTCGGTAATTGCCACACTGTGCTGGCCGCCCCGAGAAACACCGCCGATGCTATCTGCGCTGTCCGAAGCAGGTCTCGATAACAGATCGCGACCACCCCCTCTTGCGTAACTGGCTCGCAGCGGAGGTCGACACACTGAGAAGACACCTGCTGTAGCCGATCGCCTCACTACCTCACGCAGTTTATTTCACGTTATAAATATGTTATACCACATTTTATGTAAATAGATTAGCTACTGTAAAAGAGAGATCTTCTGTAACACAGCTACAAAAGGGTTCCTCTGTTCGTATTCAAAGTCGTTTGTGGTCCAGATTGCTTTATTGTTATTTTTCCTTGGCTGTCTGGATAATGGAGGGCATAACTTTCTTCTCATCATTCTGACTCGTCTGATATAGCCCACAACGTGTATCCCTTACTTTTATGCTAAGAGGGCCATTCGGAAACTAAGGTCCGATCGGCAGGGGAATGGAAACGAGAATGAAAATCCGATGAAGCTTTGCACAAATTTGTTGGGCAGTGTCCTAGCGTTCCCGTCGACTGCGTCACGGCGCTCTTTTCAGTTTTGAGCGCACAGTGAGCACGTAAAGATGCCTAGAAAAAAGTGTCTCCCGCCAAGTGTGAAGGTCTTTTGAGAGATTTCGCCTGAAGCTATTCAGCCCACATAATATGACTTTCATGCGTTTCCCTCTTCATGACAACTCTTGCACGCACTCTGCAGGGGCCATGAATCTCTTCTGCAACGTTGTCGATGGAAGGTGTGTGATCACCAACAATACAGCCCGTAATTGGCTCCCACTGAGTTTCGTTTCTGCTCACATGAAACGCTAGCTATGAAGACAACTTCTTTGGTACAGTCAACGAGATGCAGACCAGCTTAGAGATTTGGCAGAAAGCACAGGCGGATGCCTTCTATGACGACGGAACTGGGAAGTTGGTACAACGCTATGTCAGATGTCTGAGTCTGAGCGGCGATCATGTAGAGAGGTAGATGGAAGGTCTTTCTAACTGTTTTAAAAAAAAAAAAAAAAAAAAAAAAAAAAAAAAAAAAAAAAAACATCACAGTGGTTTTCAGTATCCATTTAGCGACCGATCGGACTTTACTTTCCGATTAGTCCTCTTATATACAGTGCATTAGAGTTATAAGTGCAGATATTGTGATCATTGGTGCCTTCATATATGCTTCCTTTAGCGCGTAAGGTTTTTTTTCTCTGAGTATAACATTCTTCCCACAAACAAACCCATCACATGGTTTACTACCTGATGTATTCTGCATGCCTGTCAGTATCGACTAACCTTTCTGCGTTCATGTGACTACACTACGGCACTTGACCTCCTGCCAGGAGAAAATTAACATTATTCCTTGCTCTTGCTCTTTACTTGGAGGTATCGCTCAACCTGAAAACATACTTCTCGTAATAGCTATTGTTATTACTGTGCAAAGGAAGTAAATACTGATATAACATTGTTTAGTACACTGTCCTTAGTCGCAAATAAAAATATATACACTTATACACCTAACGGGCAGCGGCCTTGCCGCAGTGGATACAGCAGTTCCCGTGAGATCTCCGAAGTTAAGCGCTGTCGGGAGTGGTCGGCACTTGGATGGGTGACCATCCTGGCCGCCATGCGCTGTTGCCATTTTTTGGAGTGCACCCAGCCTCGTGATGCCAATTGAGGAGCTACTAGACCGAATAGTAGCGGCTTCGGTCAAGAATACCATCATAACGACCGGGAGAGCGGTGTGCTGACCCCACACCCCTCCTTTCCGCATCCTCCACTGAGGATGACGCGGCGGTCAGATGGTCCCGGTAGGCCACTCGTGGCCTGAAGGTGGAGTGCTTTTTTTTTGTTTTTTTATGTACACCTAAGACCCTGTATAATGATATATCCATGAAATGGTAAAAAATCGATACGCATTGGTGAGCCAAACAGTTCGGACCAACTGCTTAATACTATACTGGAACGCCTCTTGAACACATCCAGCTGCGACTCTGCATCGTGTGGATTCGACAAGGGCCGGCCGGTGTGGCCGAGCGGTTCTAGGTGCTTCAGTCTCCAACCGCGCTGCTGCTATGGTCCGAATCTTGCCTTGGGCATGGATGTATGTGATGTCCTTAGGTTAGTTAGGTTTAAGTAGTTCTAAGTTCTAGGGGACGATGACCTCAGGTGTTGAGTTCCATAGTGCTCAGAGCCATTTGAACCATTTGATTCGACAAGGAAGTCCTTGGAGAGGTTGCAGGCAACACTGATACATGGCGCCAGATGTCTACGCACTTGCAATTCACACAAATTGTTGGCTGTTGGCTTGTGGGTGCGGAACTGGCATCCGCTAGAGTAACATCGGCTACAAATCAGGCAAATTTGGCCGTCAGGACATCATCATCAGTTCAGTATGATGCACCTCAAATGATTGTATCATGATATTGCCATCGTGACACGAACAGTTATCCTGCTAAAAAATGCCATGCCCTCAGGGAAGACATCAAAGTGGTAGGATGTAAGTTCACAGTAACGTTCAGGTATATTTGAAATTAATCGTAAACATTTAGTAAGAGCTGATCGCTTCCAATCATCACATGATCATCTTCAGATCCTCTACCATTTTGATTGATAATAGCTGTGCATGAAGGAGGAACCGCTGAATGACGAATGTCAATAGCAGTTGACAGTCGTTACTCAGTATTCAGCTGACAAGCTTCATTCACCGGTTCCTGCTTCAGGCACACCCGTTGTCGATAAATATGTTTGAAGGTCTGAAGACGATTGTGCGATGATTGAAACTGGTCACCTTACAATAATCGTGCATAGCGAGCTAGACTGTTTTCTAATTAATTCTGAATGTTCCGGTTGTCTACAGCTGTAATTTTTTCCTTCCAGTATCGTCCCAGCTCCCGTAAAAGCTTTGGTCGATGCTCCCTCTAGCGTAACACTGCTACTGCCGGTGCGCACATTTGCGCAGTGCATGTTTCGAGCAGCCGTTAGCCAGAATGACGCCGTATCAAGGCTGGACCATGGTATTATAAAAAACTTGATTCATCCGACCAGGCAACAATTTTCCTCTGATTCACGGTCGAATATTTGTCATCGCTGACCGTGACAATCGTAAATAACTGTGCAGCTTTTAACCATTCAATTTCAACACAAAACTCGTCTTCATGTGGGGGGTGACACTCACTATTCCGTTTTTGTTCACTTCGTGAAACTCTGATAACATTTAAGGGTCAGGAAGGGGAATGCTGTTAATCATGCGCTGGTATAGGACGTGGAGGGTATTGGGTGTTGGTACAACTACTACCCCTTGCACCTCTCACTACTCAAATATCGATATCGATAATTACGATGTTTCTTGCAAACTTCACTTCCTAGTCAGAGAACTGGGTTGATTCAATGTTATTCCTACGTGGTGCAAAGATCTGTTATATTCATTTTATCTGATGTGTTATTTTCAATTCATTTTTTAAATTAACAAAATCAGTGTTATACATATTACGTTCCTCTTTAAATATATTTCTTTTATATAAGAACGCATACCCATTGTATAATAAATGGGAAATTCCCAGTTGAGCTTTATTGGATAAGATCGTAAATTGTTAAAATGTGTCGAACTGTTGACAGATGGTGAAAGTAAGGCATTAACCAGTCCCATTAAAAAATGCGGTAGAGTATGAGGACCAGTAATCAGGATTTAAAAACGATAGTGTGGTTGTTATCAAGTCTGTGGGAAGTGAGGAAATCTGATGTTCAGTCTACGAATGGGGAAGGATTGGGGATAACGTGTTCATATAGTATCATAGAACCGTAGACGGATACGGATGGCGAACCGGATGGCATGGCGTTCGGAAAGTTGTCGGCAGAGGTGAAACTCTGGTGGGGCGGAAATCCAGCTGACCATAATAGAATATAGTCGATTTAAAGCTTTTTGTGTGTTGAGTATGGTGGAGGGATGCAGTCCCCTTGACTGCACGATTAGCAGTTTCAGTCTATTTTTATGACTAGAAGGTACAGTTCCCATGTTAGCAGACGGTCGCTGGTTGTTTCGAGGTATTTTAGTATGTTAGTTAATTGAATAGGACGGTTATAAATGCGGAAGTCGTGACACCAGAAGGTGCGGATGGTCGTTCCTATAATAAGTTTTGCTTCGATGAAGTTGAAAACAAATGTTCCAATGGGAAAATTCACGTAATGTCCATTCTTACACGAGCTTGTATCACAGTCATCATTGTCACACTTTTGAAATGGTAAGTTCCTGCTTATTCTAGGACAAATCACGTGTAACTCACCATATCACTTGTTTGGATAAAAGCATGTAAGCCATCTGTAGCTGAAATTGTAAATTCTAAACAGGTAATGGTGATTTTCTCAATAAAGTGAACCAGAATCAGTGACTGTTGGCTGCTGGATGTTTTTTCTCATACACTACTACTAACCTCTTAGTGATAAATAATTTCGTTCTTCTCAGCACTTTTAACCCTTTTTCTATACACTTGTATCAGCTGCAACAGTCCCTATTGCAGCTGACTCTGTTGCAATCGTTGGAAGCGTGTAGAAAAACTGTTGCAATTATACACAAACTCGTGTCGTCTTCGAAGAAACAGATTCCCTTGCGAATTTATTTCCCTTTAGGATAGCCTGTTATTTTAGCAATCAATTAAATTGTCGTCTTCTACACTATACACTTATTATCTTCCTTGTCAGTCCGTATTTTCTTTTCTTATTAGAGAACCGCTACTTGGAATTTAAGTGTACATTATCATCTCTTTCAAACACTTGATCTGCTGATAATTCATTTTATACTGCTCTGTCTTCTGCCTTACGCCTCCAGCAATAAACGAATCAGTATGAAGAGGAGATTAAATAGTGTGTTAGTGAGTAAATGTATGTGTGTATGCTTCTGCGAGTGCGCGCGCGCGTGTGAGTGTGTGTGTGTGTGTGTGTGTGTGTGTGTGTGTGTGTGTGTGTGAGAGAGAGAGAGAGAGAGAGAGAGAGAGAGAGTTAACATGTACATTGGCTACCATCCCTTCATAACCACTTAACCGTCGTCGCGTTCGTCTCTAATTATCTGTCCAGCCTGCAGAATTTGTATATCTGCTCAGCACAGGTAACTGTAGCTTGTAGCGCAGTTTTTCTCAGCTTTTAATGGTTTGCAATGCACTAAATTTAGCCAATTTCTCGACATTCTTGTGATCATCTTCAATATTCTGTCTGCGATTTACATTTCGTAATCTAGATTAGATGAGCGTGGATATGTTAACTGTAAACAATCTCAGTTACTACTGTACTATGTTCCCGAAGACTTTCTGAAAACATATTATTTCTCTACATCGTTTGCAAAATGAAATTTGACTTGCTACCTGCTTAGGCTACCCCGAATTTAATTGCTTGTGTTGCAGCTTAAATGACGTTTTGCGACATAGTTCTTACAAAGTCTCAATTTAGTATTAGCAATCATTTGTTACTGACTATTAGTGCTGTACCTAAATGACGTTATTTTGTTTTTCAGGTACGTCTTTTGTTGCCAGCCCTGTATTTGTTTCCTGCGGTGAGTAATACGAATCTTCGCCTTTAAAAACATATTTTACGAACTACAGCCCCTTCGCGCAATTTATGTTTAGCACGTATCACCTGCGTGATGCATTACGTCTGTGTGGTTCCTACTTTAAAATTTATTTTCCGCGCGTATCTGTCACCAGAGCTTGTATTCCACGCACGTCTCTGACGTTATTGCTTTCAGCTGTATATAAAATATTCCCTGCCTTGCAAAGTAAGCGTTATCCCTCTAGAACGCCGCTCGCACACGTCCTTCTTACTTCTTTTCTTTTCTGTTCAGTTCTTCTAGTTTGTACGTTTATGTGCATGTAACATTTTGTTATAGGGAAGTACACTCCTAAACCATCGTCTGAGTAGCCGAGAAATAGGCTGTTTTCTGATTTATGCCCCAGAAATAGACTTCCAAAGGAATTTAGGATGAAAAATGGAGATCTCTGCTTGCTTGATGATTCGTACAGGTAAAGTAAAATCAGTAATAATTGTCACTGTTACGATCACGGCAATATTGCCAAGACTGCAATTGTTGTGTGATAATAAGAGGAATAGGAATGAAATAGCTGGTAAGCACTACTGAAGTGGTTCAGATTCCTTACATAGCGAGTTAAGGTTGAAAAAACTATAAAAGTATGAGGTACAGCTTTTCACCATCCTGCAAATACACATGATGGATACCCATAATCGTGAAAATCTAATTTCTCCCGCTTACTCTCTGCAAAGATCCCTAGTACTAATTTGATAGCAGGCTGAGTAGACCAGAGGCTTGGACGGACTGGAACGAGGAAAAATACCTGCTCTTATCCAGGATTGAACTCAGAATCTTCGCCGGCCGAAGTCAGTCGGCTCGCAGCCGTGCTAGCGTGCGGAGCTGCTCCGCGCGCCGTGTGACGCTCCGCTCTCGGCGGTGTTTACTTCCGCGTCGCGGTGTTTGTATCTACCGAGTCCAGTACTAACGTACACCATGGCGCACTCGTACCGCCGTGCAACGATCAAAATAACGTTTCAGGCCGAACATCCACGACCCAGAGCTTTCGAAGTCGAACAGTTCATACGTGAGGATCTACGTTTGAACCCCCAGGACGTAATCGGCATACATTTTTCCATCACTGGAAGTGTTGTCTACATCAAGATGTCGACGGAGGAAATTTGCAATGACATAATTCACCGTTATGCCACCGGACTAAAATTTAAACACTCTGATGGACATATGGGTGCTGTGACAGTCGCCCATGCTGGATTCGGTCTCCGGACATTGCGGGTGTTTGAACTCCCGTTCGAGGAGCCTCAGGATGTGGTCATTGCCGCTTTCCAACCATATGGCACCGTCTTGGGTCACGTCGCGGAGAAGTGGCAAACATTTACGACCTACCCCGTATTAAATGGCGTCAGGCAAATAAAAATTGAGCTGACGAAACATGTCCCATCGTACCTGCTGATTGGCGGTGTGAGGGCCATCGTCATGTATGATGGACAGCCACGAACGTGCGCAGGATGTGGCCAGGAGGGACATGTACGTCCCGAATCCTTACACCGCCGTTTAATACAGACGCCGTTACGTGAAGAGACCCAGGCTTCGACGGTCACGTCCTTACCCATCACCTACGCCAAGGTTGCACAGGACCCCGTCGTACCAATCTCGATTGCGCCAGCAGCATCGTCAACGCCACCCGCCGCAGCTCAACGCGCCGAGGACACAAGCACGGCGTCACCTCCAGTGCTCGCTTCAGGACCGTCCGGTTTGCAGACCGAAACCGATGTTCCTGTTGGAACCATGGACGTCGACCTCGGTGTCGTGCCGACGTCTGCCTTTGTCCAGACGGGTTCGGCGTCAGACGACGGGCGACCACATTCTGATTCAGAAGGCCACATCAGAAAACAGCGGTCGCCTCGCAAACACAGGAAACGACGACGAACGCCTTCCGATGACGCCCTTTCTCAGACGGCCCCACGAGATGTCGACCTGATGTCTGACGGTGATCTCCCACATTGCGTCCAGTCACGCGATGTGGCAGCAACAGGAGCCCCTCCTGTGACGCCTACTCTCCCAGCCAGGGACGTGTCCTCGCCGTTGTCAACGAATGATGACGGCGGTCCCCCTGCCACTCATGTTGCGGAATCCACAACACCCGTTCCGGAAGTACGTGACCGTCACATGTCCACGTCGTCAGCTTCCTGGGCCGATGACGTTGAAGAAGAAGCGGAACAGACTGCCAGCGTGTCTGCACAGGAGTCCACCTCGGCGACACTGGGGCTGGCGCCCCGCCAGTAATTATCACCACTGCGGGACCACCGGCGGGTCTCCACCTGCCGGCTACTTCTACCGCACGTTCTGCAAATACTGAGGATGGCCGCACACAGCAATATCGTATCGCCACGATGAATCTTGCCACCATTCGTGCCCCCCATAAACTGGCCATGTTCAGAGACACTATTTACTCTGCGGATGTGGATATAGCACTCTTACAAGAGGTGTTTGTGGCTGACTTTCTAGTTCCCACCGGATACAACGCCCATGTTTCCCCCGCATCCGATACCGGTAGCGGCGTCGCCATCCTGCTACGCGACGGACTCCCTGCAGAGGACGTCATCTACCTCCCCACTGCGCGAGGTATGGCCCTCACACTGTTCGGCGTGCGTATTATTAATATCTACGCTCCGTCCGGCACTGGCCGCCGTCATGACCGACAAACTTTTTTTGCCGAAAGCGTCACACCCCTCTTCACCGGTCCGCAGGACGATTTGGTACTCGGTGGGGATTTTAACTCGACACAAGAGCCCGCGGACCAACTCCCGCGACATTCCCCTTGTGCATCTCTCTCAGTGGTCATCGACCGTCTCCGACTTGTTGACACATGGAAGAAGCTCCACGGAATTCAACCGGGCTATACATTCTACACCTCTCACTCGTCAAGCCGCATAGATCGCATCTACGTTACCCGCTCCCTTGCTGATGGCACACGTCATGCGGAAGTCTGGCCCTTGGCCTTTTCAGACCATTATGCATACCTCTGTGACGTCACTCTCGCCCGACAGCAAGTGTGGCATAGTCGTGGTCTGTGGAAACTCAATGTCGCTCACCTGACCTCCTCAGACTGTCGCCGTATGGTCGAAGAAGCGTGGACACGCTGCCACCATCGTCGAAAAGCCTATGACTCCACCTTATCATGGTGGCTCTCCTGTGCAAAGCCGACCCTCAGGAAGACTCTGATGAGTTTTGGGAAGGAATTAAAGGCGTGGCAAACTAATACCCTGCACTTCTACTACACCATTCTACGTGACTGTGCGACGATGCCTTTCTCGCCAGCCCGGCAGTCGATGGTCCATCGCACGAAGGCGCAGATCTCCTTGATCATGCGGCGTAACTTGGAAGGCACTGTAGTCCGTTCTCGAGCTTCTAATCGAATCCCTCAAGAACGTCCGTCGATGTACCACCTCCTTCAGGAAAGACAACGACGACGACGAGCTCTGATCCAAGTCCTCACTGATGTGGAAGGGCGCCGGCACGACACCCAACAAAGCATCGGTCGTGCTCTCCATGCTCATTTTGCCGGGCTATACGCAGCCGTACCGCATTCTGCAGCACTGATCAAAGAAGTCGCTCAGCTCACTACGAACACTCTTCCGGAGGATGCTGTCCATGACCTCCAAGACGACGTAACCACAGATGAAGTGGTAGATGCTATCAAGGCGGGTTCCGATAACAGGTCTCCTGGACCTGACGGTATACCCATCGAATTTTATAAAAGTTTTCAGTATTTGTTGGCTTCCACGTGGACGGCAATCGCACAAGAGCTGATGTCACCGAGGACAGTGGTCCCGAGCGCCTTTCTAGAAGGAATTATTATCCCCGTACATAAACCGCGCGGGTTATCGAGGGTCCAGGACTATCGACCAATTACTTTGCTCAACAGCGACATGAAAATATTCACACGGCTACTGGCATCGCGACTCAAGGAGGTCGCACGTTACGTCACATCCTGCGACCAGACTTCCCTAGGAGGCGACAACAACATCCGTACGGCCCTTTGCCGTTTCAGAGACATGATAGCACTAGCGCATCATCAGCGTCTCCCTGGCGCCTTGGCTTCACTGGACTTTAGCCAGGCTTTCGACCGTGTTGACCACTTCTATTTACGGACAGTTCTTCAGCATATGGGTTTTCCTGGCGGTTTTGTAACAGTGGTTATGCGCCTGTTGAGTAGTGCAACCTCTAAAATCATGTACAATGGTCGTCTTACACCGTCCCTGGTCATCGCACGATCTGTACGGCAAGGATGCCCTCTTTCCACGATTTTGTATGCTTTCGCCTTGGAACCTCTGCTCCAGGGCATGCGCCAACGTTTGGAAGGCATAGCTGTGCAAGGCCACCGTTTTTGTTGTACAGCCTACGCAGACGACATAGTACTATATCTGCGCAGTGAAGATGAAGTACGAGCAGCACTGACATGGGTGGCGACTTACGGCGAAGCGTCGGGGAGCTGCCTCAACGTGTCAGAATCCAAGGTCCTGCTCATTGGTGAGGGCTTGCCGGAGAGATGCGCTGCCCCCCTTAGTGTCGCCGCCACCATACGGTGTCTTGGACTTGATTTCACAGCAGACCTGCGCCGCTCAGCGGCTATCAATGGTAGACGCTTGGTACAGACAATCAGAGCAAATCTCGCAGATCACCGGCTGCGAGCTCTCGACGTTATCCAACGCGCGCAATACGTGAACATGTATCATGCTTCCCGTATACCACACGTGGCTCAAGTACTACCAGTCCCAAATCTCCTGGCGCGACGACTGTTTATGGCTTTCGGCTCCTTCGTCAGCTCGGGGATGTTATTCAAGGTGCAGTATGAATCCCTTGCACTGCCACGAGATCGTGGCAGGGTGGGACTCATCCACGTGCCGACTCGTGTCAAGGCACTATACGTCAGCTCCCAACTCAAACTTTGGCATCGTTGCCCGCAGAGCCTTACTAGCCTCCTGCTTCACAACTTTGCACCGGCCTCCTTGTCCGCCCCAGTACTGATATCGACCATTCCAACCCCCTTTTATTACATCCAACGATTTTTCCTGGAGTTCAGTTATATCTACCGGTCCTTACCACTTCCGCGTTTGTACCTCACGAAAACAGTCTCCGAATTGTTACAACAGTGCCGCCCGTCCAACCCCATCGAACGTAAGTATCCACAGTACGTGTGGCGACACATATGGAAGGCGATCCATGCGCGTTTTCTCGAATCAGACGTTCAATCAGCGTGGTACATCACCGTGAATGGCAAACAAGTTAACCGAGATCGTCTGCACCGCATCCATCTCGCCGATTCATCCGTCTGCACCCACTGTGGCGTGGATGACACGGATGTCCACCGATTCCACTGTGGCACAGCGCTAGACGTCTGGACACTTGCGCGGCGAATTTTGGCGTTTCTTACTCGCCAGACACCGACTCAGATCGACGTCCACATGCTTTTGTACCCCGATAAGACTTTCTACCCCTCCGCCAAAACTAACTCTGTGAATTGGATCTGTGGCCACACGATCCGCTATCTTTTTACTTCAGGCGACAAGTCTACGATAGGATATTGGACTTATCTCAATGAACGTCACTGCGTCCTGATACGCAACCCACGCTATAAACAATATTTTTCTAATTTCTTACGGAGCACTTTCGATGACCCACCTAGTAGCTGGAACGTCCAAGCCCTGAGAAGCTGAAAACTGTATAAAACGAGCCGAACTGAATGGATCTGCTACCCAGAACTCACGCCTACGCCATGAGAAGACACGTTTGGACGAGCTGGCATGCTGTAGGCGGATACACTTCAGGAGCTCCTGTAAGAACTAGACTTTAACTACAAGTCGCATGACGACTTAAAAAGCTTTTCCTTATTTCTTCCTCATAGTTTGTTCTTAAAGGAAAAAGAAATTTGATTTTGGCTTTGAGAAAAAAATTTTTTTTTGTTCCAAAGGATTGCTTCTTCGCCAACAAGACGAAGGAGACTCATTTTTGTTTACTGGAAGGAGAAACCAGTATAATCGGAATCTTTAAAAAAAAAAGGCGCTGCAGTAAAAAAAAAAAAAAAAAAAAAAAAAAGGCGCTGCAGTCTGGAACCGCAAGACCGCTACAGTCGCAGGTTCGAATCCTGCCTCGGGCATGGATGTTTGTGATGTCCTTAGGTTAGTTAGGTTTAACTAGTTCTAAGTTCTAGGGGACTAATGACCTCAGCAGTTGAGTCCCATAGTGCTCAGAGCCATTTGAACCATTTTTTTCAGAATCTTCAGGATCAGACTCTATACACAAGGTATTACGGGTATAAGTACAGATGATTCTATTTATGAGTGAGGACAGTTTACTGAACAACATTACGTTAGTAGGTACTTCATTTGTGTACTAACAATTACAGCAATTACGAGTACTATGCCTTTAGTCTGGTTAGTACATCCAACTACGTGTGGCTCAAGTAACCCATTAATGTTTATTTTCCGCTGGGTCAGGTAATGGTGGATGGACACGTGGACGCAAAGGAGATAGTCTCGGCTGATAGCTATAGTCCACTTGGGGGTGCAGTTACAGGTATGACAGGGCAGAAACATCAGGTATGAACTATGTGATGTGTTTGTGGGAAGACTGTTAGACACACATAAAAACAACTAACACACTGAAGTGGGTACATGGCAAGGTATCAACGGTCACCATATAATAACTGTATAAAATAGTCAAAGATATCGATAAATAATCCATCACAATTTGAGAAGAATAGTGATGTCCATATATACACGCTAGAAGAAGAAAAAAGACCTACACTGCCTCTTATTAAAGCTGTCAGTGGCTCAGGAAGGAGTACAGCATACATCGACAAAACGTGTTCAACATTTTTTTCCCCAATAAAATGTTTTAACAGGTAGAAAAGTAAATTTTATACGTATCTTCTGGAAACTTATTCATCAAGTTTGTTCCCTTCAAAGCAATACCTCTCAGACATAGTATATTTGTGCCAGCTCTTTCTCCAATCTTAGAAGCACTTCTGGAACTTACTTTCCGTTATGGTGTTCAGCTCCTTCAGCGATTCTGTTATTTATCTCAAAATGGTGGGAAAACGACGTCCTTTCATGGTTCTCTTTAGTCAATGGAATAGAAAGAAGTTGCAGGGGGCCACGGCCGGCGAATAATGTGGACGAGGTACCGTAACGGTGTTAGATTTTTTTACCAAAAAGTCACGAGCAAGCATCATGATGCAATTTCCACCAGTGGTTTAGCCGCAGCTCTAGTCGTTTTCTATGACTGCTTGACGCAAAGAGTGTATATTTTCCAGGCGGTAATTCGCACTGGCCTCGCGGGATTAGCCGAGCGGTCTGAGGTGCTGCAGTCACGGACTGTGCGGCTGGTCCCGGCGGAGGTTCGAGTCCTCCCTCGGGCATAGGTGTGCGTGTTTGTCCTTAGGATAATTTAAGTGAAGTAATGTGTAAGGTTAGGGACTGATGACCTTAGCAGTTAAGTCCCATAAGATAAAAAAAATCGTATTGGCCGTACGAGAATGAGACAAGATCTCATGTAGCAATGTCCCATTGTAAACGAAGAAAAGAATGAGAAGAATGTTCACCTGTTATCCAACTTGTCGAATTTTTTTCGGTCTTGGCCCTTCAGGCAGTTTACAGAGTTGACTGGGCCTTGGTTTCGTTGTCGTTCTCGTTTTAGACTTCATTAAGCAATTCCGAGCCATTTGTTTTGGTCAAAACCCATCAGTTTCGGAACAAACTTCTCTGCTACACGTTTCATGCCCAAAACATCCGAAATATGCTTGGCATGAGTGAAAATATTTACCGACATCATCAGAAACCTCTCTGATGGTAATTTGGCGATTTTCCAGGACCATTTTCTTTACTTCTTGCACATTGTCGTCAATAATTGATGTGCCAGGGCTTACAGGACAGTGGTTGTCTTCAGAGTCTTGTCGACCCACTTTGAAACGTTTCAAAGCACTCGTAAACTCTTGTCTTACTCATAGCAGAGGTGCCTAAAGCCAGAGTCAACAGCCGGAGTGGCCGAGCGGTTCTAGGCGCGTCAGTCTGTAACCGCGCGACCGCTACGGTCGCACGTTCGAATCCTGCCTCGGGCATGGATGTGTGTGCTGTCCTTAGTTAGGTTTAAGAAGTTCTAAGTTATAGGGGACTGATGACCTCAGATGTTAAGTCCCATAGCGCTCAGAGCCATTTTTGAACCAGAGTCAACATTTCGAATGCGGTACTGCACTTCATTATATTTCTCAAGGAAAATTTAATCCAGGTTCTTTGATCCACTTTTTTTCGAAAGTGAAAATTCGTCGAGCACTCGAAAACACGTATAACCTTTTCGACTGTCAACAATAAATATTCATAACAGCTGGAAATGAAAACATACGTTAGGAACATGTGTACCTACAACATAAAAAAATTGAAAATCGGATTATAAAGCCAACGAAATCAAAATTCACAGTTACTTTTTGATCGCGCCTTGTATATGTACGCTGGAACATTTTGTGTGGAGTATGACGGGATCGGCCCTAATCATACAGCCTGCAAGCGTTCAGTTAAGTGTCGATACTACCTAGACACTATATTGACAGGAGTGCGTGGCGTGTGAGTACGAGTGGGAAACGGGTGCCGGCAGACTGACTGACGTAGGCGTTAACCCGTACAAATACGGCAGGCAGCCGCGATGAAGATGTCGGACAGGCAGGCGGCGCGGCGGGGCGACAATAGAGGGGTGGGTGGAGTGGCAGCTCGTGAAGTGTGTCGGCGGACGCAGCTGCGCAGCGCGCGCATAGCGTCCGATGCAGCCATCAGCTGGCGGCGTTATTACCTAATTAACCGGCCGCCTGCATGCTTGCCGTTCATTAACTCGCTGTGATCGGCTCACGGGGCGCGGGAATGGCCTGGCGGGTCACTGCACAGCCGCACTCGTTCGCTGGCAGCGTGGCCACAGTGCTGCTGCCGATGGGCTGTCAGCGACACTAGGATATGGCTTCGAACTAGAGTGGAGCTTCTACTGGCAGCACTTCACCCTCGCTGACTACGACTCTGCTTCCTGTACGTCTTTCCTATCGTTACTGGGCTTTTTTTCATGACTATAACTACGTGCAAGTACACTGAAATGATAAAACTCTTGGGTTACCTCCTAATATAGAGTCAGATCTCCCTACTTCAGGCGAAGTGGAGCAGCTCGTCGCGGAATGTGCTCACCAAGTACACTACTGGACATTAAAATTGCTACACCAAGAAGAAATGCTCATGATAAACGGGTATTCATTGGACAAATGTATTATACTAGAACTGACATGTGATTACATTTTCACGCAATTTGGGTGCATAGATCCTGAGAAATCAGTACCCAGAACAGCCACCTCTGGCCGTAATAACGGCCTTGATACGCCTAGGCACTGAGTCAAACGGAGCTTGGATGGCGTGTAGAGGTACAGCTGCCCATGCAGCTTCAACACGATACCACAGTTCGTCAAGAGTAGTGACTGGCGTATTGTGACGAGCCAGTTGCTCGGCCACCATTGACTAGACAATTCCAATTGGTGAGAGATCTGGAGAATGTGATGGCCAGGGCAGCAGACGAACACTTTCTTATCCAGAAAGGCCCGTACAGGACCTGCAGCATGTGGTCGTGCGTTATCCTGCTGAAATGTAGGGTTTCGCAGGGATCGATTGAAGGGTAGAGCCACGGGTCGTAACACATCTGAAATGTAACGTCCACTGTTTAAAGTGCCATCAATGCGCACAATAGGTGGCCGAGACGTGTAACCAATGGCACGCCATACCATCACGCCGGGTGATACGCCAGTATGGCGATGACGAATACACGTGTCCAATGTGCGTTCTCCGCTATGTCGCCAAACACGGATGCGACCATCATGATGCTGTAAACAGAACCTAGATTCATCCGAAAAAATGACGTTCTGCCATTCGTGCACCCTGGTTCGTCGTTGAGTACACCATCGCAGGCGCTACTGTCTGTGATGCAGCGTCAAGGGTAACCGCAGGCATTGTCTCCGAGCTGATAGTCCACGCTGCTGCAAACGTCGTCGAAATGTTCGCGCAGATGGTTGTTGTCTTGCAAACGTCCCCATCTGTTGACTCAGGGATCGAGACGTGGCTGCACGATCCGTTACAGCAATTCGGATAAGATGCCTGTCATCTCGGCTGCTAGCGGTACGAGGCCGTTGGGATCCAGCACGGCGTTCCGTATTACCCTCCTGAACCCACCGATTCCATATTCTGCTAACAGTCATTGGATCTCGACCAACGCGAGCAGCAATGGCGCGATACGATAAACCGCACTCACGATAGGCTAAAATCCGACCTTTATCAAAGTCGGAAACGTGATGGTACGCATTTCTCCTCCTTACACGAGGCATCACAACAACGTTTCACCAGGCAAGGCCGGTCAACTACTGTTTGTCTATGAGAAATCGGTTGGAAACTTTTCTCGTGTCAGCACGTTGTAAGTGCTGCCACCGGCGCCAACCTTGTGTGAATGCTCTGAAAAGCTAATTATTTGCATATCACAGAATCGTCTTCCTGTCGGTTAATTTTCGCGTCTGTAGCACGTTATCTTCGTGGTATAGCAATTTTAATGGCCAGTAGTGTAGTTGGAAGTCCCCTGCAGCTATATCGAGCGATGTTGCCACTATAGTCGTCCAGAATTGCGAAAGTGTTGCTATTGCAGGGTTTTCATCAAGACCTCTCGATTATGTTCTATAAATGTTCGATGGGACTTATGTCGGGCGATGAGGGGAACCAAATCATTCGCTCGAATTGTCCAGAATGTTCTACAAACCATTCGTGAACAACTGTGTCACAGGGTGCATTGTCATCCATAAAAATTCCTCTTTCTTTAAGAACATGAAGTTCTCTAGGAAGCCCAACATAACCATTTCCAGTAAATGATGGGTTCAGTGCGACCAGATGACACAGTTCATTCCATGTAAACACAGCTCACACCATTATGGGGCCACCACCAGCTTGCACAGTGCCTTGTTGACAACCTGGGTTCGTGGAACCCTAACATCAGCTCTTACCAACTGCAGTCGGGACTCATCTGACCAGGCAACGCTTTTCCAGTCGTCTAGGGTCCAACCGATAAGGTCACTTGCCCAGGAGAGGCGCTGCAGGTGATGTCGTGCTGTTAGCAAAGGCATTGACGTCAGTCGATTGCTGCTGTAGCCCAGTAACGCCAAGTTTCACCCCACTGTCCTAAAGGATACGTTTGTCGTACGTCCCCTACTGATTCCTGTTGTTATTTCACGCAGTGTTACTTGTCTTTTAGGACTGACGACTCCAAACAAACGTCGCTGTTCTCAGTCGGTAAGAGAAGGCCGTCGGCCACTGCATTGTCAGTGGTGAGAGGTAATGTCTGAAATGTGGTATTCCAGGCACAGTCTTGCCACTGTGGATGTCGGAATAATGCATTCCTTAACGCTTCACGAAGTGGAATATTTTTCGCTTTCATTGTCTGTTAATTCCGATCGTATACACATAATCACGTTGTATACAATTTCCCATGAATCACCCGAGTACAAATGAAAGCTCCACCAATAACTTGTGTGCATGATACTGCCACCATCTGTATATATGCATATCGCTGTCCCATGACTTGTGCAACCTCAGTGTAAAGTACCTAAGTCGTGCGTGGGCTCCTGTCGATACGAGAGCAGACCGTATCGCTATGGTCTTACCCTGAGATTTAATCCACTCCAGAAACTTTCTTTTATTTCCGTAGATAGGCGACAAACTGCATCCTTGAAACATGCTGGGAGATTAAAAGTGACTGGCGGACGGGGACTCGAACCCAGTTCCTTTGTCTTCTGCGGGCAACAGCTTTGCAGATTTCCTCACAACTTTTGATTCCGCCAGTGAACCTCTGAAGACGGGTCGTGAGTCGTGCATGGGTAGCTCAGTAGGTGAGCACTTTCCCACAGAAGGCAGAGGTCACGATTCGTGGACTGGCTCGCAGTTTTAATCTGTGAGGAAGTTTCACATCAACTTACACTCCGCTGCAGAGTGGAATACTCATTTTAGGATATGCATCCTTTTCTTACGCAGTTTTTGATCTTATTCTTCCACTGTTACTGTTCCTACTTGGTTGCCATACGTATGGTATATTGCTCATCTTCTAGCATAGCTTACACCTATTTTCCTGAGAGTTATGGAACTACTGCATCATTTTACAATGTCGAACGTTTTTCTGAGCTGACAAATCCCAAAAACGTGTCATGACTTTTCTTCTTATAAGGGCTGTTCGGCAAGTAATGTTCGAGACATAGCAAAATGGAAACGACAGTGGAAATCCGATACACTTGCATAGATGAGTTGGTCAGTGTCTCTAGTATGCATGTCGAGCGCCACACATCGCTATTTTCAATTCGGTGCATGCAGTGAGCACGTAAAGACACCTAGAAAAACAATGTCTCCTGCCAAGTATGGGTGGCTGTTGCAAGATTTCGCCTGATTTTATGCAGCTCCACACAACCTACCTGTCATGCATTTCCGCCTTCATGAAAACTCGGCCGCACACTGCAGGAGCAATAAGTTCACCTCTTCAGCATTTTCGGTGAGAAGTGTTTGATCACCTACCATACAACTCGGGCTGATGTTCATCTCCGCTTACATGAAAGACAACATTTTGGCACAGAGAACAGCACAGAGAAGTGGCGGAAAACACAGGCGGCTGCCGTGTAGGACGAGGGTACTGGAAATTTGGTACAATGTTACGACATATATGTAGGTGGGATGGGAGACTACGTAGAGAGGTAGCAGAAATGTGTAGCAACATTTGCAAATGAAACATTTTTGATTTCCATTGTGGTTTCCATTTCGCGACCGATTCTACCTTGCTTTCCCAGTAGCTCTCGTATTTCCATTCAGTCGCAGTGTCACCTCTCTCGTATCTTTTTATTTTCAAGAGTCAAAATGATCCTCACTTAATACATCCTGAACTTTTCTTTCCATTCTAATGTGTGCTATTTGTATTAACAACTTGGATGTATAAGTTGTTAAGATGATTATACTGTAATTTTCGCTCTTACCTGCCCTAGTTTTTATGTAGTGCAGATGATATTGTTCTGAAAGAATTATTGTGCCACCTCATGTATTCTGTATAGCAACCCAAACAGCCGTTTCATTGTCACTTCTCGCAATAATTTCAGAAATTCCAATGGAATGTTATGTACGCCTTCTGACTCATTTAATCAAAATGGCTCTGAGCGCTATGCGACTTAACTTCTTAGGTCGTCAGTAGCCTAGAACTTAGAACTAATTAAACCTAACTAACCTCAGGACATCACACACATCCATGACCGAGGCAGGATTCGAACCTGCGACCGTAGCGGTCGCTCGGTTCCAGACTGTAGCGCCTAGAACCGCACGGCCACTCCGGCCGGCCTCATTTAATAGCAAGGCTTCCAAATCTCTGTTAAGTTTCGCATTTAATAGGGATCACCAATGTCTTCGTGATTTTACCGACATGTTAAAGTGGTATGGCGACATTCCGGTGGCTATCGGTAGTCCATGCGTGGTCGTATTTCTTTGAATTGATGTAGATGTGAGTGCTACACAGAAACATCTCATGATGGACTGAGTATTCCGAATTGTATAAGTAATCAACAGCATTGAAGTGCAAGTTGAGGAAGTCAGTAATCTTTCACATCTATAAGTACACTAATAATAAATCTGAAAAACCGTCTTGTGTGTTTACTTGAACGCACTAAGCTCCATAACAGTAGGCAATTTGAGCATAGCTTGGGGTACTGTACAGGCTTTTAGTGGGGACGTAGGCTGCAAGTGCTACTCTGAGATGAACACATTGGCACAGGACAGGAATTCGTGGCGGGCAGTATCAAATCAGTCAGAAGACAGATGACTCAAAAAAAAAAAAAAAAATCGTCGTATCGTGGTGAATACACGTTCAAAGTAATATCATTGTACGGTAGAGAGAGAAGCAGATGAGATGCACGGAAATGGGAAGAGATGGACAAGAGGGGGGGGGGGGGGGTTGTAGATATCGACAGAGAGAGAGACTTAGAACTACTTAAACCTAACTAACCTAAGGACATCACACACATCCGTGCCCGAGGCAGGATTCGAACCTGCGACCGTGGCAGCACCGCGGTTCCGGACTTTAGCCCCTAGAACCGCTCGGCCACAACGGCCGGCAGAGAGGCAGCAAGGGATGGATAAAGGGAGGAGGGAAGAGTAGAGATTGCCGGAGAGAGAGATAAGAGGAGGTGGGAAGGAGGGGGCTAACTGATAGCCAGGCAAGTATCAGTTACTCGGTAAATAATAAAATATATTTGTTTAACGTAGTACAGTACAGTAACTAAGTACAGACGAAGCACTGTTGGAGGCTTAGAAATAAGGAGGGGATCAACCACAGCCTTCTAATTCGAACCGCGCTCTTTCCACAGTTTTGCCTACAGCACTGCTTCGTGTACTGGTCGACATATCCGCTCCAGTACACTTGCAGTCGGGCCTCCACAATAGGGACTGGGCCCCAGTAACGACGGAACTGCAGTAATGGACCAGCAGATGGCTGTGTACTTCGGCAGAAGATCACACACGGTACTATCTCGTCGCCGCTGCAAGTGTAGGCAGGAATTACCACTGGACACGCCTCCACTCCCGTCTGCAGAACAGCGAGAGTGCACAATGGCGACGGTAAGTGTCGGGGAGGGGTGGCGGGGGTGGGGGTTGCTTTTGACGTCCGCCGGGGCGCTCAACATCGCAGCAGCTTTATCCCGGAGACCGCGTCGGCTCGGCCTGCCTGGTCCCTTCCAGCCGCTATAATCGCGGCTCAATGGCTTTGATGTCATTGCCTGATGTCTCTCCCTCCCACCTCCCCCAACCCCAATAGCAATTCTCCCTCCCTCCCCCCCCCTCCCCCCTCAATCCTCACCCTTTCCATCCCTCTCTATGCTGGCTCCCGGCCTGTGTAACGGAATTACACCGGCTCCGCTGATAGAATTACAAGGTATGCAAATGCACGACCACCACTGTAGAAATAATTATCCTCACGGCCTGTTTCGTAATTAAAATTTGCCCTGAAAATTACGTCCCACACGTGCTAAATATTTCCGGCGCGCGAGATTCAATCAGTGTACGCCAATGAGGTATGCGATCTTCATTTACGGAGGCTGCTTGTTGTATTTCGATTTTTGCTACTAATCAACAAGTGATTCGATGTACTTTATATGTGACTAAAAATAAAATAAACTGGATCGTAATTTAATAAGAGTGCGTGACTTTGGTATTTCTTCTTAAAAGTGGACAATTGATTCTTTACAATCTGTAGCTCAAAAACGAATATATGTTACTATTATTAAGTATTCTAACAGTCACTCACGTAAAGATGCGTTGATCACTCAGGAATAGGGGAACGCTGGAAAAAGTGGCCACTCTAAGGAAAATGGTGTTTTTTACTGACATTACGTAAAATTAAGCAAATTCTATTATTATTGAAATCCCTCTTTTTTTGTAGGAAGATGAGCTTAATGGACGTCTGCGATCAGAAATATTCTCTTATATTAAATGAGTACATGGGACTTTTTCAACAACGTTGTAGGACGGTCAACGTGTTCTCCCAAAGGCAAAGAACACTGTCGGTGGGTATGGAAAATTCAGATGTCTGTCCCTAAAGCGTGTCACCAATCATTGCCTCACATCCGCGGAAACAAACCGTGGTTAATTCTTATTGTTAACTGGCTGTGTGACTATATTTATGGCTGGGTTGGGACTAATTTTGAGTTTGATTTGAAAAAGCTTATTGCTCTTTCTAATTTAAGACAACTTGGTTAATAAAGAGAATTTTGGCAAGCACGACCATTTTCCTCAAAATTAAATGTAATTGCCAAGTCTAGCGTGCGGTTATTCAGGATGGTTACCCTTTCCTTACCTGTCGTAACAAATGCATAAACAGTATACTATAGCTCCATTGGTACAATAACAGAAAAATTCAATTGTTCTTTCCCTACGGAAGAATCAGTTATTTGTTATGCTCCATTCAAAAAAGTAATTAAAGTGTGTTTACTCACGGAATATAACTATAATATTGAACAGCAGATTATTTTTAGAAAGGAAGTGCCAGACTCGGACACCAGCTAGTTGTCGTCAGAGCACAGAAACTTCTAGCTCAGTTTTTCAAAAAATACTGTACAGAATCGATGTAAAAAAGTCAATGTAGCTGTTCGTCATATATCTGTACAAATTTTCATTCTCTCTCCCTCCCTCCATTTCTCCCTGGCTCTCTCTCTCTCTCTCTCCCTCTCCCTTCTGACTGGTTTGATGTGGCCCGCCATTATTTACTCTCCTGGCCAACCTCTTCATCTCAGAGTACCACATGCAACCTACGTCCTCAATTGTTTTCTGAATGTTTTCTGGGTGTATTCCAGTCTTTGTTTTCCTCTACAGTTTTTTAATCCCTCATGTCTTAACTGATGTCCTGTCGCCCTGCCCATCCTCGCTGTCAGTGTTTCCCACATATTACTTTCCGCTCCGATTCCGCGCTCATAGTCCTCATTTCTTGCCGCATCAATCCACCTAATTTTCAACGTTCTTCTGTAATATCACATCTCAGATGCTTCGAATCTCTTCTTTCCTAGTTCCATGTTTCACTACCATACACCGAGCGAGGTGGCGCAGTGGACTCGCATTCGGGAGGACGACGGTTCAATCCCGCGTCCGGCCATCTTGATTGAGGTTTTCCGTGATTTCCCTAAATCACTCCAGGCAAATGCCGGGATGGTTCCTCTGAAAGGGCACGGCCGACTTCCTTCCCCATCCTTCCCTAATTCGATGAGACCGATGACCACGCTGTCTGGTCTCCTTCCCCAAACAACCAACCAACCAACCAACTACCATACAGTGTTGTGCCTCAAACGTACGTTCTCAGAAACTTCTTCCGCAAATGTGGAATCATTCCACTAAATGCGTCGCCCAATAGAAAATCGTGATTTGCTGCAGCAAAAGTTATTTTACAACAAAAAACCCATTGTTTTCACAGCCGCAGGCTTGCATCAGTCGGTTGCTATGGATAAAACAAAACAAAAATCTGCGGGTGGATTATCAGAGAAGATTAGCGTTTAACGTCCCGTCGACAACGAAGTCAATAGGGACGGAGCACAAGCTCGGATTAGGGAAGGACGGCGAAGGAAGTCGGCCGGGCCCTTCCAAAGGAAACATCCCGGCATTTGCCTGAAGCAATTTATGAAAATCACGCTAGTCTGAACCTTCGTCCTTCTGAATGCGAGTTCAGTGTGGTAACCACTGCGCCACCTTGCTCGGTGGGGATTAGCTGATATGCGGATCATTTGTAGTCTGTTTCTCCAGCCGTTTTTTTGCATCTGAAAATTTTCCTTAATCCGGGAGTGGGGTGGGGGGTGAACGATAATCTCACATTAAAACACGAGTGTAGTAAGCAACGTGCTGCTCGAACACTGCAAGCGATGGACGGTAACTGTTGTGGAAAACAGGCATTGGTTTCTGTTAGTACCGAGCAAGGTCTGAGAAGCGAAAACATGTTAACGACACAACAGAAACTGAAAATAATACAAAAACTCGAAGAAGGCACTGCTGGCGCGTGAAATCTGGCATTGATTTACGACGTGGGTGAGACTACAATCCGTGATATTCGAAAAACAAAGACAAAATAGATCATTTTTCTAGCAGGTATGACTCAACTAAAGATTTGTCAACGAGGGGGCTATGAAACTGAGCACATCCGCTGAACTCCATGTTGGAACGGATTCAACAGAAAAGAGCAGAGAACACACATATATTTATATACTAAGATGGTATCTGTTCTTTCGGACAAGGCTCACCGGCCACTTGACCATCTACTTTTTCTGTGCGGATGCACAAAAAGTGCCCGAACTCTTACGGGAATCGGCAACGCGCCGCGAGTAATGAGTATAATGGGCGGGGGCACTACGAATGTAGTGCGGGACAATACGCTGAGAATGTGGGTGTCGCGGGAGAAGTGCCAGAGGTAAGTCCCTGCAGTCGCACTATCCTCTGTGTCCTTGGTGGCTCAGATGGATAGAGCGTCTGCCATGTAAGCAGGAGATCCCGGGTTGGAGTCCCGGTCGGGGCACACATTTTCATCTGTCCCCTTGACGTATATCAACGCCTGTAAGCAGCTAAGGGTTGTCATTTCATTGTAATTGTACACACATATTTGATCCAATATGCGCCAAATAGCCCCAGTTTTTCTTCAGAAGCTTGGGGACTGAAGAAGCTTTTAATGCGTCTTCCGGCTGCTTAACAAGATTTCTACAGTGTCATGATATACGGGAGATAGCCATCCAAGGAGAAAAGTCAAGTGGGGCGTAATACTGCTGCTTCTAGTTTTTAAAATGATTTGTAGGAATTTATTGCACTAGAAAATTTAGAGCTGGAGGAAATCCGAGAAGGTCAATAACGTTGACGAAGATGACAACATTTCTCTAGAATGAGATTTTCACTCGGCAGCGGAGTGTGCGCTGATATGAAACCTCCTGGCAGATTAAAACTGTGTGCCTGACCGAGACTCGAACTCGGGACCTTTGCCTTTCGCGGGCAAGTACGCTACCATCTGAGCTACCAAAGCACGACTCACGCCCCGTCCTCACAGCTTTACTTCTGCCAGTACCTCGCCTCCTACCTTCCAAACTTTGGAGAAGCTATCCTGCGAACCTTGCACAACTAGCTTCTGTAAAGTTTGGAAGGTAGGAGGCGAGGTGCTGGCAGAAGTAAAGCTGTGAGGACGGGGCGTGAGTCGTGCTTCGGTAGCTCAGATGGTAGAGCACTTGCCCGCGAAAGGCAACGGTCCCGAGTTCGAGTCTCGGTCGAGCACACAGTTTTAATCTGCCAGGAAGTTTCAGCATTTCTCTAACTCGAGAAACAGTATGCATCATGATTACAATGGGCCGAAGGGTTGCTGGGATACCTGGAACAGCGGGAGAATGCTACCCTTTCCAACAAGTTGGTGATGTGTAGAATTCGCAGTCCTATATGTAGAAAGACTACCTATCTGATGAGACATAAATCAGTTCAGTACTATTTTGCATCAAAGTAGTGTAATGCAGTGTAAAATCTCACCATATTGAATTTTTTTTGTATTCTTTGTAATTACCAAATTTTCACACATACTATGATTCAACTGGAATATATTGTAAACATTACTTAAGTGATTTTAATTGTAACATTGTAATGAAAATTTGTTTTCAACAACCGTAATACATTGACGAAATAAATCTCGGGTGAGCAGCCTGGTATGAGTGTGCATAGGGCACAATATTTCGGCAATCGACCACGTTGCCATCATCAGGTGCGCTGATGTACATGTAGATGTTCTAAACATTACTTAAGAGAGTTTAATTGCAACATTGTAATGAAAATTTGTTTTCAACAACCGTAATACATTGACGAAATAAATCTCGGGTGAACATTCTGGTATGAGTGTGCATAGGACACAATATTTCGGCAATCGACCACGTTGCCATCATTAGGTGCGCTGATGTACATGACATTTATTTCTTCAATGTATTACGGTTGTTGAAAACAAATTTTCATTACAATGTTACAATTAAAATCACTTAAGTAATGATTAGAACATGTACATGTACATCAGCGCACCTGATGATGACAACGTGGTCGATTGCCGAAATATTGTGTCCTATGCACACTCATACCAGGCTGTTCACCCGAGATTTATTTCGTCATAAAATATGCTTGGAGAAATTGAAGAATCACACAACCGTAATACATTACTGTCTACTTTAATTGTAGATTATCTGCGGAATAAGAATATCCGCGGTTTTCAAGTCTCCAGTTACCGCGAGTTATCGAGAGTTTACTGTATTGTAGTTGTATACGCATTACCGCCAAATGATTGTTTGCTTGTATGGACACTCACAGCAGTAGGATACGACAAGCACAGATCCATGATCGAGATGGGACTCGAACCAATTACTTTCGCTTTACGAGACAGCGGACCCCCTCCCGCGGGGCATGAAGGCCCGCGGGTGACCAGTCTGGAGCAGGAAGTGTGCGTTTTTCCATTGGCCCAGCCTACGGTTTACTTCCCGTGCGGCGCTGGGAAGTGGTCAGATTGTATCTGCGCTCGCAGCCACTGTGCCGTGGAGAGCGGCTGTCCGTGCCTGGCAGAGGGAGGGCGCCGGTTCTGCAGCTGACTAATTACTTCCGATTAACCGGACAGCCGCAGGAAGGAGCCGCCATTGGTCAGTCGGCGGGGGGCCGCGATTCGGCGCCGGAACCGTGTCCGGGGGCCAGGCGAGGCCGTAATTACATTAACATCTCCATGGCGGTTACCCCCGTCTCGGAGCTGTCACTGCCAGTGGAATTTCGCGGTGAGCAGCGATTCGTGTTTCCGAGGAAGGAAGGCTAGAGTTTGCCGTCGCGTCGACATTGAGAGCATTAGCTGCGGAGCACTAGCTCACTCGGACAAACTTGGGAGGGGCAATCGTTTGGGTCGTAGGAACCGGCCCAATATTCGATTGTGAGCTATTCAGTCGAGATTTGTACATTATGGATTTGAGCCACATTACATCAGTAATGGAAATTTTAGGTCCTATCGACAACGACACGGGTCCACTAGCTCAGCTAGATTATAAGTAGGCTGTATAGGTTTTTTTTTATTGGTAACTCCACGTAGCGCTCTGTATGAAAATCACTGGCTGTGCTGTGTGCAGTCTGTGGCTGGTTTGCATTGTTGTTGGCTATTGTAGTGTTGGCTGTAAACAGCGCATAGCGTTGCGCAGTTGGAGGTGAGCCGCCAGCAGTGGTGGATGTGGGGAGAGAGATGGCGGAGTTTTGAGAGCGGATGATCTGATCGTGTGTCCATCAGACACAGTAAATTTGTATAATTATGACTTTTGAACACTGTTAAGGTAAATACATTGTTTGTTCTTTATTAAAATCTTTCATTTGCTAACTATGCCTATCAGTAGTTAGTGTCTTCAGTAGTTAGAATCTTTTATTTAGCTGGTAGTAGTGGCGCTCGCTGTATTGCAGTAGTTCGAGTAACGAAGATTTTTGTGAGGAAACTGATATGTGAAAGGTATAGTTTAATGTTAGTCAGGGCCATTCTTTTGTAGGGATATTGAAAGTCAGATTGCGTTGCGCTAAAAATGTTGTGTGTCAGTTTAAGCACAGCCGTTGATAATTTTTCTAAGGGGAAGATTCAAGATCATCTGCGTATTATGTCGTATACATGTGGTAAAAGGAATCAGATACGATTTCTTTATTTTTTAGGCTTCGATACCTGAGTGTGTAACAACATAACCCTTACAGGATCACTTAATTGTCTGTCGCTCAACCCGACTGTAAATAGCCCTTTTTCTCAGAACGGGTGGAGGTATGAAGCTGAAATTTATGTCACACCATAATGTCTATGGTCCCTTGGCGGTGTAAAAATATCAACGGATTCAAGAGATACGGCCATTTATGACACACATTTTGAAAAAAGATGGTTCAAATGCCTTTGAGCACTATGCGACTTAACTTCTGAGGTCATCAGTCGCCTAGAACTTAGAACTAATTAAAGACATCACACACATCCATGCCCGCGGCAGGATTCGAACTTACGACCGTAGCGGTCTCTTGGCTCTAGACTGTAGCGACTAGAACCGCGCGGCCACTCCAGCCGGCCACACGTTTTGATATTCGAAAAGTCACTCATCAAAGCTATTGGGAATGCGGGAGGACGGCGCAGGTTATCTTCAATCAGAAAGATTCCCAACGATTAGTAATAAAATTGTATTTATTAAATACGAAGAAATACTCACCTTAATGATGTTTCGTCTTAAGAAATGTCCAGCACAATTAGACGTTTTGCAATATTAGAAGTCCTCAAAAATATTAAATTCCTATCACTGTGCGTCTGAGTGATGCCTACGTAGAGTCCACAGCTGGCCTGCGATGTCTATGGAGCGTAAACGTTGGAGTCAAAGTTTAGTGTTATCTCCTTCAAAGTAGTTCCCTTCTGATTGCACAGACTTGTTCCAGCTCTTCTGTCATTGACGGTAACATTCCTGGAACTCATCTACTGTAATATTTTCCAAGACCCTCGTCACAGCTTTTTGGACATCTTGTGTTGTTTGAAAATGGTGTCCCTTGACCGCCGTTTTGGAATAGAAGAAAGTCGCACGGAGCCATATCTGGCGGATAAGGTGGCTGTGGTAGTACTGAAATTTGCTTTGAGGTTAAAAATTACTGTAATGACAGAGCAGTATGGGATGGCGCATTATCGTGAAGCAGAATACAATTATCAGCAATGTTGGCACGGACACGAAGAACTCTTTTACGAAGTCTTTCTAAAATTTCTTTGTAGTAATATTGGTTAACTGTTTGTCCAGGAGGCACCCACTTTTTATTAACAGTTCCCTTGGAATCAATGAAGCACACAAGCATGCATTTCTCTTTTGACTTGGACATGCGAGGTTTTTTTGGTCTGGGTGATCCCTTTGAGCACCATTGTGGACTTTTGCGTTTTGTCTCTGGATCGCACTGAAAAAAACATCTTCCATCACCACTGATAACACGGCTCAACAATTCTGGATTGATTTCCGTTTGCTCTAACAGATCGGCTGCCACTTTTTTCCGTGTTCTCGCTGGTGTGGTGTTACATTTTTGGGGAGCATTTTTGCAGAAATCTTTCTCATACAAAGATCTTCAGTTATTATTAGACGAACCGTTTCTCGATTGATGTTCAGTTCTTCTGCAATCATTTTCACAGATAATCTTCGATCAGATCACACGATTTCACGCACCCTGGCCAAGTTGACATCCATCCGTGAGGTTGATGGACGTCCACTGCGGTCTTCGACATTCGTTCTGCCTTCACTAAACATTTTATGCCAACCAAAACCTTGAGCTCTCCAAAAGCCTTCTGAAGCTTACTGTAAGTTGTCGTCGCGTTTTCACCCAATTTAACGCAAAAAGAAATGGCATACCGTTGTGCAATATTATGCGATTCCATTTCCGTGATAAGAGACACAAACAGGTGTTAATTTATTACAGCACAACTCACGACTGAGCAGTTGCATCGATGTGCCGCTTGGGGTAGAAGCAGCTTATAGACCAAGGTCAAAGATATTGTGCCTACGTAAGCCAGCAGGGTTGCCACATCTTGCAAAGTATATCAGTCTCATTACTTTATTGTCGCACCTCGTGCACACACGTGATGCACATTGACTGGCAGCTGCGGCGCCTGGAGAAACTCGATACAGTTGGTGCTGCCAACCTACTAGCTGTTGCCCCATAGATGTTCCTATCGCGACTTATCGATTGTGGTGTGGTACTCTCTGAGGCGTGGGTGCCATCACCACATAAACCTGTTTATGTACTTTCCGTAGACCGAGAATCATGAATTTGGCAAGAAGAAAGGTTTCACAGTACAAGTAAAGGAAATAAATCAGAAAATTATGAATTTACAATTATATCGCTTTTTTTCTGCCATTACAAACTTAACATCGCATTCATAATCCATCAGAAATTTCAAGAAGTCCTGCAGGGATTTTGATCCGGTTTTCCGTGACGGGTAAAGTGATCCAAGGCGGAAACAGTGCATACAATTTACAAGTATTTCGTGCTAATTGGCTGAGCTACTGAGAAGTCGCCTGTTGCTGTAAAAACGATGCCTTTGTCATCTAGCGGTGATAGGTGGAGTGTCGCCCAACTACTGCGCCACGCAGTCGCTAGGATCACAGGTCCTTTAAGAAAGTCTATGTCTGCGAAACGTACAGTTCAGAACAAGTATAAATAATACTGGTAATTGATACAGGATTGTACTACCATTGTCTGAGATGAGATTCCGATATATCATCAAGTATCTATTGAAGCATTCCCCGGAACAATTACACATTTGCGTAACAACAATACCCCTACGGCTGGCTGTACCGATTTCTTTTCTCGAGACAGCTGTCAAATATTACCATTAATCGCAACAGGGACAAGAACGGACGAAGTCAACGCACTTTGAATTCCTAGTTAATAGTTAATGTAGCTCTAAAATTAATAAATTAAATGAAACATAAGAATATCACATGCAAAAATTAACAAAAATTTAAACTTAAGATCAGAACATTCTCGAAAGCAACTGAAACTAGTCATCATGCTTTAATTGTGACCCAGTTCTGAGGATCTGTTTGATACCTCGGTCTGGTCAGTTTTGACTGACGCTGTGAAAGGGCATTAAATGTTATCTTGTACTAAAACTACTTTTGCATTGCTATCTTCGCCAGATAAAGATATTAATAAAACCTATAACATTGAGGTTTACAGCTAGCTGTCTCCATTGTGACTATGCGAGGTAATTTTAATAAAGCAAAATTGCCAGATCCTTTCTTATAGATGGTTTGTTTCAGCGTGATGTAATTAATCGTAATTACGTAAGTGTAGAAATGGTTTAACGACTCGTCGATAACGCGACCATTAGAGATGTAACAGTAGAAGTGAGACAGTGCAGTATTTCCTAGCAGATACGATGAGGAAAATGATACTGTATTCGCAGTAGATCGAACGCGAGCCTGCGAGTTAGTTCTTGGAGGCAAGTTATGCCAACCGAACAACCACATGATTCAAGATTCTCAGCCTGCTAAGGACAGTTTATCGGACATCATCCGGAGGGCAAATTCAGCCGCAGTATTCCTTACCCATTGTATAGGACGCTTTCTTTGTGCCTTCATTGAAGTATGGTATATTATGAGCACAAACAAATTACGATCACTTCTACTTTGATAGTTCGATGAAGTGAACAGCGCTCTTACTTCACTTCCCCAGACCTCCTTTGAAGGGCTACCATCATAACGTGTCGCTTTTTCTTGTACCGTAGGAGTGGAACTAGATATTTAAACATCAGCACCTTTTATAGCATACATCAGGCATTATTTACAAGAGTGAAAGAGACGCAACCCGGATCTCTGCTTGCCGACTTAAAAGTAACATTTATAAATACATCTGAACTCCCTGCCTAAAAAAAAGTTTTTTTTATGTGAACAATGGAGATTCTTTTGAATTTTTGAGCCATAGTTTCTTGACCACAAGTCACAGCCACGTACATGTGTTCTATTCATCGCAAGAAGATAGTGCAGTGACAGACGTAGTTGAACGATAAGCTATACAGAAATGACATGCTCTTCACTGACAAATGAATACTGCTATAAACAGCCAGAACAGCGAAAGGCAGCTAGAGTATCTGTTCGACTCCTAGTTTCGGGTTTAACGATGACCGCTTTAAAGATAATGGATATACCTGAAGAAATTACACTCCCACTGGTACCGACTGTGAGGGCGGTATGATAAAGCAAGCAGGAATATAATCTGCCGACAGCATACTGTTCCTGGTCCATGACGTTTCTCTTGCTGTTATCTTCCGTTCTGGAGGCCCCGGAGGAAATTTAGTTCAAAAAATGGTTCAAATGGCTCAAGCCCGAGGTCATCAGTCCCCAGGACGTAGAACTACTTAAACCTAACTGACCTAAGGACAGCACACACATCCCTGTCCGAGGCAGGATTCGAATCTGCGACCGTAGCAGCAGCGCGGTTCCGGACAGAAGCGCCTAGAACCGCTCGGTCACACCGGCCGAAGCAAATTTAGTAAAAATGGAGACTGTAAATAGCGTCATGCAGCGAGCGTGCCTTAGCTCTCAAGTCTTTGTACTGAATCAGCCTTGGAGTTTCAGTGACTCATCGAACCACAGGCCATGCGCTGCCTAGTCATTCACAATAATCTCGGGACGGACACACGTACTGCCAATCGTTCCAAGAGGTCTATAACCAAGAAGAGAACACGATAGTATGCGAGAGAGATTCCTACGCCTGTAATAATTTTAAGTATAGTGTCATCGTTTTGGTAATTTTCTCTGCTTGGTATATCTTTACTTACTTTTGAATTGCCTTTTATATCAGAAGTCTTGGGGCACTGACCAACCGAAAAAAGTCTCCGTAGATGTATGAAGGGAAATGCAACCTTTTTCCCAAATTGCTAGCACTCATAAACTGTGCGGAAACAGGTGAGTACACTTACACACACAGAGTTATAAGATTCTACGATTAGCAGGCTGATGTGACGTATGACTTTGTAGGGTAAAGTGGGACGCAGGAGAACAGTTGTAGCAGATAATTGGTTTTTTTTTGTTTTTTTTTTGTTTCAAAGCGGCGCGGAGCTGGTATTGTTATTAAGGGATTTGGCATTGTTAGTTTAAGGGGTGGCTGTATGCCCTTACTGTCGTCACCCCATTACCCAACCGCGACGCAATTTAATGTGTTCCCCAATGTGTGTTTGTGTGTAGCATTATTCATGTGAAAGTGAACGAAAATTTTGTAAATGTCTGAGAATAGTGTGACTGAGGCTGGACTTCGGTACTGGAATATTGGAAACCGCCTGAAAACCACATCAAGGCTGGCCGAAACGACCTACCGACGTCGTTAATCCGCCGGCCAGATCCGATATAGGGCCAGCGTACCTCCCCGCTGAGGAAGTTGCACTTTAACTCGCATGGCTATCCGGGCGGATACTGGTGGCAGATATGAACTGCGTATTTGCAGCAGTGAGTTAGTGTGTCACGCTAGGACACAGCGAAATGTAAGTATCATCACCGCACAGGCCGGCAACTGGCGGAGAGTGAGCGAGCGAGAGAGCTAGAGAGAGAGAGAGAGAGAGAGAGAGAGAGAGAGAGAGGGGGGGGGGGGGGGAGGGGGGAGGTAAGAGGAGGGGAAAGAGAGAGAGAGAGAGGAGGGGGGAGAACGCGGGAGGGTGGTGGAAGATCAGAAGAGAAAGAGAGAGCAATTGAAACTAACAAAAAAAAATAAAAGTAGATAAAAAGAGAGAAACTTTTGTATATTGCAATAATGGCCACCAATTCATAACCGTATATTCATAAACATAGATTTAAACGACGGAAGCAGTTAATAGATGCTAAAAGTATTAACTGTGTTTAGAATACTTTCCATCTGCGTTATTTGAAGTAGGAGCTTCAACGCATTTGCAGTTAATTGACGTTTTAGCGTCACCGAATATGTAGCTTTCTTTCCAAGATGCGGAATGATTAAGGAACATGATACAGTGAGAAATTTTTTTTTCTTTGTGCGTAGAATAGTGTGTTTAGTAGCCTTTGTACCTGGGTTATGTTTTACGTCGTCCTGGTGGTCCCTGCATCTCAGTATTCTCTTCATATATTAAAAAAAATATTCCCTCGTTTCACCAAAGACCATTTTCTCTCAGTACTGTCACTTCAAAAGATTTTGTGAATAGCTCTTGGCTAAACAGTGACCAGACCAGTTTCATTTTTCCAATTTCTTTTAGTCTGGCTAGTTTGCTTTCTGTCAATTAAAAGCTCACCAGTGCTACGAGGTGAACACCTGCTAGTATCCAGACCACACAATTCCAGGCTAAGAATTTGCCGTCATACCTTAAAGATAGAATGGCTACAGGCGTCAGAGACTTTCGTTTGATCACTGCTAATATTTTCATAACGTTTGGGAAAGAGTAATTCTACATCAGTAGTTCGACTATTGTGAACACTGTATCTGTTCCTAACTCTGAGTAAAAAGGGAAAGATTCCATCGCCCGGACATCGAAGTGTCTAGGAGGATGCTCAGCGCCTGCCAGAAGCACTTCACCGTGGCCAAAAGAAGCCGTAGCCTCTCGTCAATAGAGCGCTCTGCATCATTTTGATGATAAGATTCAGGTGTATGTATCACACGCAAAGGCATGAATCGACTTCTTACATATTTGTAAACCCTTTTTACTCTAGCGTCACACCCTGAAATTATATAACCTCCTTAAAGGGTTTTATTTATTTGGTTTTGTAATTAGTATTTGTATAAAATTTATGTAAGACGGTTGAATGAACTTGGACAGTAATCTCAGGTAAACTGCTTCACCGTTTGTATTTAGTGTGGGGGAAGGGTGGTCACAAGAAGTGTACGTCTTTTAAGTACTCCTTGCTTCGTCCGTTTTGTGCTATTATTCAAGGTAGCACAATTCTTCGCCTACTTTGTGGTCCCGAAGTTTGATGCTAACTTTGTCGCTAATCTAATTTCTGCTACTTCTCATTGCTTTTGTTTATCATCGCTTTGCCCGCAGCTCATATTGTGTGCTGATTAAATTGTTCATTTCGTACAACTGATCCTGTATTTCTATTTCAGTTTCACAGAGGGTAGAAATGTCATCAGCGTACCTTATCATTGATAACCTTTCGCCCTGAACTTTTTAATGCCACCCCTGAAACTTTCTTTTATTTCCGTCATCGCTTCTTCGACGTATAGATAAAACTGTAGAGGCGAAAGACTGCATCTCTTCATTCTTAATCCGAGCACTTGGTTCTGTCTTTCGTTCTTACTTTTCTCTCTTGGTTCTTGCGAATATTGTGTTTTAGTCAAGACGACTACGTCTTACAATTATTTTTGTAAGATCTTCGTTCACCTTGCACCGTTTTGCCCCGTCTAAAGCTTTTTCTGAGTCGACAACTGTTATGATAGTATCTTGATTTTTCTTATGTCTTTCTTCCATTATCCGGCGATCAGTCGGAAGTGGCTCGCTGCGGCCTTTACCTTTCCTAAAGCCGAACTGATCTTCGTCTAAGACATACGCAATTGTATTTCTATTTTTTCGCATATTATTCATGTTAACAACTCGGATGCAATTGCTGTCGATCTGATTTTACGGTACTTCTCTTATATGCCCCTGCTATCTTCGGGATTGTGTTCCGAAGTCGTAAGTCAAATCAACACGAATAGTCGTTTGGTTGCCACATTCCAATACGTTAGCATTTTCTGTGCCCTCCGCTTTATTTGATAGCAAACCTACCATAGCTCTGTTGAATTCTGACTCTAATACTTGATCCCCAATGTCTTACATGTCGACTCCTATTTGTTCTTCTGCCGCATCCTCTGATAGTTCCTTCACCTCGTACAAACCGTCAGTGCACTTTTTCCACCTATCCGCTCTCTCCTCTTACGACTTAGAAGCTAATTATTTTGACTCAGTGGGTGTTACCTGATGTTGCTACGTTACCGAATCATACTGACGGAGGGAACCGTGGTGAAGGTAAGCTCTGCTTCTTTTTTCTTCACACACCTACGTCTCGTCGTGCGCAGCACACGCACCTGTGTCACGTTAATCACATTTAAGCACCAGTGAAGCTTCCTCGTTACTGAAGCTTTCACTCCTTCTATGGGGGTACTATTATGCATCTACAGGCTTTAAGAGATTGCTTTACAACTAGGTCCGCTGGTTAAAAAAGGATGTCCTTTGCCGTTATGTTTATTTTATTCACGATATTCATCCGACAGTAATCGCTACCAACCAGTTGCAGGAGCACTTGTGCGTCCATTCATTTGCATAGAAAGTGAAACTGTGTCATATATCGCGACCTCTTACGCGGACTGTAACTGCGCTTGCTTCAGTAAGTGATATGACCTCTTCGATAAACAGATGCCGTACTAAACATTTCCACTTCATTGCTTTCACGAAGATTACACACATTTACTTATCGCATCTTTGACAGCAGGGTTCAGAACGTCGTTCGGGTAACAGGTGATGGGCGTTTAAGCTGATACGTGGAGTAGATATTTTAAATATTTTTCTCAGAACTTACGCTGTCATCATTATTATTTTTAGTAGCAGTAATAGTAGTAACAGAAGTACTGCATTGTCGCGATGTATGATAACTTATATTTTCGTGACAGCGAAGTTAAAGTGAAAGGAACCGAGCACTACATGTACATCTGATCTGAGAGGAAAGAAAGCTTCATTTTTGTCGTTACGACATCGTACCCACAAAAACTGACAGGCAACGTTCACTTGCACCGAAAGGCTGCTGACTGCGTTTTAGGAATGTGTACGGAAATCTGAGAGTACATCGAAGAAAGACGAAAGCAACGAGGAGTAGCAGAAATGCGAAAAGCGAGAAATTTAACATCAGGGCTGGTAATCAGAAAGTAGGTGAACTTCAGTTCTGCTACATAACCCATAGGGGTCGCAGAAAGGAGGACATAAAAAGCAGACTAGCACTGGAAAAAGAGACACTCCTTGCGATGAGTTGTCTGCTAGTGACGTTTTCGACGTGTGGGCCGATGCTTTACTCTCTTGCGTTAGGTTTTCTTGAAGTCCTCTTATGAGGAAATTCACACATTTAAACATCACTCACATAATATTCAGCGCACAGTACGCGTTGGAAACGGAAAGTAAAATAACAAGAACGTGCAAAGATTTATTCGCGTAGTCAACAGAGAGAATGCTACAGCTAGTGCAGAGAGTCTGTATGCTACTTTTAGGTTTCCGTACCTCGAACGGTAAAAACGAAACCCTTACAGGACTGCTTTGTTGCCCGTCTGTCTGTCAGTCTACACTCCTGGAAATGGAAAAAAGAACACATTGACACCGGTGTGTCAGACCCACCATACTTGCTCCGGACACTGCGAGAGGGCTGTACAAGCAATGATCACACGCACGGCACAGCGGACACACCAGGAACCGCGGTGTTGGCCGTCGAATGGCGCTAGCTGCGCAGCATTTGTGCACCGCCGCCGTCAGTGTCAGCCAGTTTGCCGTGGCATACGGAGCTCCATCGCAGTCGTTAACACTGGTAGCATGCCGCGACAGCGTGGACGTGAACCGTATGTGCAGTTGACGGACTTTGAGCCAGGGCATATAGTGGGCATGCGGGAGGCCGGGTGGACGTACCGCCGAATTGCTCAACACGTGGGGCGTGAGGTCTCCACAGTACATCGATGTTGTCGCCAGTGGTCGGCGGAAGGTTCACGTGCCCGTCGACCTGGGACCGGACCGCAGCGACGCACGGATGCACGCCAAGACCGTAGGATTCTACGCAGTGCCGTAGGGGACCGCACCGCCACTTCCCAGCAAATTAGGGACACTGTTGCTCCTGGGGTATCGGCGAGGACCATTCGCAACCGTCTCCATCAAGCTGGGCTACGGTCCCGCACACCGTTAGGCCGTCTTCCGCTCACGCCCCAACATCGTGCAGCCCGCCTCCAGTGGTGTCGCGACAGGCGTGAATGGAGGGACGAATGGAGACGTGTCGTCTTCAGCGATGAGAGTCGCTTCTGCCTTGGTGCCAATGATGGTCGTATGCGTGTTTGGCGCCGTGCAGGTGAGCGCCACAATCAGGACTGCATACGACCGAGGCACACAGGGCCAACACCCGGCATCATGGTGTGGGGAGCGATCTCCTACACTGGCCGTACACCACTGGTGATCGTCGAGGGGACACTGAATAGTGCACGGTACATCCAAACCGTCATCGAACCCATCGTTCTACCATTCCTAGACCGGCAAGGGAACTTGCTGTTCCAACAGGACAATGCACGTCCGCATGTATCCCGTGCCACCCAACGTGCTCTAGAAGGTGTAAGTCAACTACCCTGGCCAGCAAGATCTCCGGATCTGTCCCCCATTGAGCATGTTTGGGACCGGATGAAGCGTCGTCTCAGGCGGTCTGCACGTCCAGCACGAACGCTGGTCCAACTGAGGCGCCAGGTGGAAATGGCATGGCAAGCCGTTCCACAGGACTACATCCAGCATCTCTACGATGGTCTCCATGGGAGAATAGCAGCCTGCATTGCTGCGAAAGGTGGATATACACTGTACTAGTGCCGACATTGTGCATGCTCTGTTGCCTGTGTCTATGTGCCTGTGGTTCTGTCAGTGTGATCATGTGATGTATCTGACCGCAGGAATGTGTCAATAAAGTTTCCCCTTCCTGGGACAATGAATTCACGGTGTTCTTATTTCAATTTCCAGGAGTCTATTAAGATCCCTTTTTCCTGCCTAATGGGTAGAGGTGTCAAGTTGAAATATACGTCACATGCCAAGGTATACAGCCCCTTGTCAGTGTGAGAAATTTAAGCTTCAAAGTCAGAACAGTCAAAAGATACGGCCATTTATGTCGCGTATTTTGATACTTGCAAGCTCACTCATCAAACCCTGTCTGTAATATGAAAGAGGTCTGCAACTTTTATGTGATTACAGTTACTGTTAGGCTTACCGTCTTAAGTTGCGTATGAAGTTTTATTTATTTATTGATTGTTAGTTTCGGAAAGCTTATCGGTTGCCACGTTTATATGTTTTGTGTTTTGTACCACTCGGCCCGTCTTGTTCTAATGCAAGACTTTAGTACATAGATGATTTAACAATGGACAATCCGACCGAAACTATTCATCAATAAATACATAAATATGAAACTTCTTACGCAACTTAAGACGGTTTCTCTAACATTTTTTCCTGTTTGTATGTCCGTCTGTTAAGACGCGATTTGCTCAGGAAGAGGTACAGGTATCACGTTGAAATATGTGTCAAATACTAAGATCAGCGGTAGCTTGGCGGTATAAAAAAATGTAAGCCTCCTAGTCAATGCAGTCAAAAGATACGGCCATTTATGGTACATATTTTGATCCTCGCCGACTCACTCGTCAAAATCTATAGATGTGTTATCTATATACACGTCGGGCTTGGTGATCAAGGGATAGCGCGATCGAATCTCGGTGGAACAACATCGTACGCTGTGAGATGTCATTAGAAATAACACAAGCTTCGGGCACCAAGTTAAACTAAAGGTCCCATTTCTCCGGGTTGTTTTAGGGACAGGCAAATTTTCGAAGTGCAGTCCAATTGAAAGGTTTGCACCAGGCCACTGAGCAACACGGCCAATTAGAGACAGAAGTGATGACACTTTCTGCAGGACCATCAGTTTGGAGGACAATGCTCAAGCACTTGCAGTGCAAGCTGTTATTATTAGGTTCCCGGGTTCGATTCCCGGCGGGGTCAGGGATTATCTCTGCCTCGTGATGATTGGGTGTTGTGTAATGTCCTTAGGTTATTTAGGTTTAAGTAGTTCTAAGTTCTAGGGGACTGATGACCATAGATGTTAAGTCCCATAGTGCTCAGAGCCATTTGAACCATTTGTTATTATTATCTATATACATAATTAAGTTTATACGGAATACTTTGAGCGTGCGTCCTACTTGCACTTCTTCGGTTTTTTAAACTTGTTACCACATAGAACAGGATCCCAAAAAGTCTTAAGTACGAGGGTTGGAAGATTAATAGTGCCAACTATTTATTTACAGCTCGTACAAAATACGTGTTTCAACGTTTCACTGATCTTCAACCAGCATTGTGTATAACTCGTTGCCAGCGATGTGGAAGTCGTAGGATACTCTTAGCAGTGCCAGTTCTGTTGACAGTTTGAGCGTCGCTGTCTATTGCCCGACGAATTTGTAGCAGCTCTGAAGTGAATGCCGTAAAGTGTTTCCTTCGGTTTAGAAATCGAGTTGAACTTACGAGGGCTTAAGTCATGGGATGCAGTAGGTGGTATAGCAGTCAGCAGCCCCACACACATGACTGTAGTCTCAGGCAACTGGCATAAACTGTGGACCTGAAACTACAGGAAAGGGTGTCTGGGTTTCGTTTGCATGAGTTTGTGTGTGTGTGTGTGTGTGTGTGTGTGTGTGTGTATCTGACATCTATTTTTGACGAAGGCATTATTGGCTGAAAGCTTTTTTTGTGATAGTCTTTTTGTTGTACCTATCTGCGACTCAGCATCTTCACTATTTTGTGTAATCTCTGTTCGTTGTTAGTCTTAATTTCATTCATCACAATCGATGTTTCTGGAAACGAAGCAACTGTGTCATTTATGATTTAAGTAATTAACAAATAGAAGACTGCAGGGCAAGAGAGGCATAACGACACACACAAACATCACGTACAATACCTTTGTAAATATCTATATTCGATAATGGGAATAAATTATAGAAAGGCGTCATTCAGAGTAAGGAAAAATGCGTAAGACTGCAGGGCAAGAGAGGCATAACGACACGCACAAACATCACGTACAATACCTTTGCAAATATCTGTATTCGATAATGGGAATAAATTATAGAAAGGCGTCATTCAGAGTAAGAAAAAATGCGTAGCTGATGCAGCGTTTACTTATTTAAATCACGTTCTTACTCTGTTTCCAACATCAGAACTGTTTTAGTTTTGAAACGAGTGAGAAATAAGGGTGCTGCGTGGCGTTGTCCAGGTCTCTTCCAGTATCACAGCTTGAGATGCCTACGCACACATACACATCCTAAACATTACGTCGCATCGGCTTTGGTCTTGTACCTCAGAGGGCGTCGTCTTATCGAAGTTGCTTTCATGTTCCGCTACTATCAAGTGTGGCATTTCTGAGAAGTAAGAGCTCTGTAAATTGTAAGGACGTACATCGATGTCCACCGATAGGCGCCCTCTATAAATATTGACTGCTCCGTCGATATCTCTTAGCGCGCGGTGACAGGACGCGTGGCATGAGTTTACTGTTCGACAAGAAGTATTTCACGCACTGGACTATTAACGACCAGGGGTTTCTTTTCCGTTAACCTGTATGAGCATGGAGAATAACAACAGTTGCGTTTATTTGTCCTTACGTCTGCGTAGAGCGTCTCGACACCAGATGGGGTGGTTAAAAAAATTTCGGAGCACGTCACAACGAAAAAAATTATTTTTAAAAATGTGTTGTTACTTGTTCGCGTGCGATGTTTGTCTCTTTTTTAGGTATGACCGCCCTTCCCGAAGGTAAATGACTTAACGCACTCATCTTGTAGGAGAAATGTACTATACGTCTCTGAAGCAACAAACAGTTCCAAATGATTTGAAAAAAAAAAAGCACAAGTCATTTCCGTTTTCAAGAAGGCTTGTCGAACAGACGCATAAAATTGTAAGCCTTTGTCCCTGACATCGGTCTCTGTATTAATCAACATGGATTCCGAAAACAACTATCTGTTCGTCCACGAGACTCAGAAAGCAGTAGATATAGGCGCCCAGAGATATACCGCGTTCCTTGACTTCCAGAGGGCGTTCGATATACACTCCTGGAAATTGAAATAAGAACACCGTGAATTCATTGTCCCAGGAAGGGGAAACTTTATTGACACATTCCTGGGGTCAGATACATCACATGATCACACTGACAGAACCACAGGCACATAGACACAGGCAACAGAGCATGCACAATGTCGGCACTAGTACAGTGTATATCCACCTTTCGCAGCAATGCAGGCTGCTATTCTCCCATGGAGACGATCATAGAGATGCTGGATGTAGTCCTGTGGAACGGCTTGCCATGCCATTTCCACCTGGCGCCTCAGTTGGACCAGCGTTCGTGCTGGACGTGCAGACCGCGTGAGACGACGCTTCATCCAGTCCCAAACATGCTCAATGGGGGACAGATCCAGAGATCCTGCTGGCCAGGGTAGTTGACTTACACCTTCTCGAGCACGTTGGGTGGCACGGGATACATGCGGACGTGCATTGTCCTGCTGGAACAGCAAGTTCCCTTGCCGGTCTAGGAATGGTAGAACGATGGGTTCGATGACGGTTTGGATGTACCGTGCACTATTCAGTGTCCCCTCGACGATCGCCAGTGGTGTACGGCCAGTGTAGGAGATCGCTCCCCACACCATGATGCCAGGTGTTGGCCCTGTGTGCCTCGGTCGTAAGCAATCCTGATTCTGGCGCTCACCTGCACGGCGCCAAACACGCATACGACCATCATTGGCACCAAGGCAGAAGTGACTCTCATCGCTGAAGACGACACGTCTCCATTCGTCCCTCCATTCACGCCTGTCGCGACACCACTGGAGGCGGGCTGCACGATGTTGGGGCGTGAGCGGAAGACGGCCTAACGGTGTGCGGGACCATAGCCCAGTTTCATGGAGACGGTTGCGAATGGTCCTCGCCGATACCCCAGGAGCAACAGTGTCCCTAATTTGCTGGGAAGTGGCGGTGCGGTCCCCTACGCCACTGCGTAGGATCCTACGGTCTTGGCGTGCATCCGTGCGTCGCTGCGGTCCGGTCCCAGGTCGACGGGCACGTGCACCTTCCGCCGACCACTGGCGACAACATCGATGTACTGTGGAGACCTCACGCCCCACGTGTTGAGCAATTCGGCGGTACGTCCACCCGGCCTCCCGCATGCCCACTATACGCCCTCGCTCAAAGTCCGTCAACTGCACATACGGTTCACGTCCACGCTGTCGCGGCATGCTACCAGTGTTAAAGACTGCGATGGAGCTCCGTATGCCACGGCAAACTGGCTGACACTGACGGCGGTGGTGCACAAATACTGCGCAGCTAGCGCCATTCGACGTCCAACACCGCGGTTCCTGGTGTGTCCGCTGTGCCGTGCGTGTGATCATTGCTTGTACAGCCCTCTCGCAGTGTCCGGAGCAAGTATGGTGGGTCTGACACACCGGTGTCAATGTGTTCTTTTTTCAATTTCCAGGAGTGTATTTTCGCACTGCCGCCTAATGAACAAAATACGAGTGTATGGAGTATCAGACTAACTGTGTGACTGAAGGGTTTATAACAACAGAGCACAAAATATGAATGACAGGTAACGAAGGAACCTCCATGAGGCTTATCACAGATGCTGATGTTTTATAAAGAGAAGCCGCAACGCTAGAAATTTGTAGCGAAAAGCAGAAGATGTGATGAGGATTGACGATAGGTGCAGGGAGTAGCATTTGACGCTCAACATAAATAAATGTGACGTATTGTAAATACATAGTCAGAAATACCCTTTGCTGTATGATTACACGATAGCAGAACTCCCTATAAGTTAATGGAACGTCTGATACGTTGTGTATTCGCTGCCACGTGAGACCAAATGGCAGTTATTCTTTGAAAATTTTTTGTGTAGGATTCATTTTCCTGTGTTTCTCAACACCTCGATTTTTTTGATCTGTTCTACCATTTAATTATAATAGGCTATGTGACCAAAAGTATGCGGACACCGGTATGACAATGATTTACAAGTTCGTGGTGCCCTCCATCGGTAATGTTGAAATTCAATATGGTGTTGGCCCACCCTTAGCCTTGATGACAGCTTCCACTCTCGCAGACATACGTTCAATCAAGTGCTGGAAGGTTTCTTGGGGAATGGCATCCCATTCTTCACGGAGTGCTGCACTGAGGAGAGGTACCGATATCGGTCGGTGAGGTCTGCCACGAAGTCGGCGTTCCAAAACATTCCAAAGGTGTTCTATAGGATTCAGGGCAGGACTCTGTGAAAGCCAATCCATTACAGGTTTGTTATTGTCGTGTAACCACTCCGCCACAGGTCGTGCATTATGAACAGGTGATCGATCGTGTTGAAAGATGCAATCGCCATCCCTGAATTGCTCTTCAACAGTGAGAAGCAAGAACTTGCTAAAAACATCAATGTAGGCCTGTGCTGTGATAGTGCCACGCAGAACTGAAAGGGGTTCAAGCCCTCTCCATGTAAAACACGACCACACCATAACACCACCTCCGAATTTTACTGTTGACACTACACACGTTGGCAGATGACGTTCACCGTACATTCGCCATGCCCACACACTGCCATCGGATCGCCACATTGTGTATCGTGATTCGTCACTCCACACAAAGTTTTTCCACTGTTAAATCATCAGTTAAACATGAACAACACAAAAGCATCAATTATGTGGACCTAAACATTGCAAGACACAAAAACATATGCACATTCGAAATCTACAAGCAAAATACAGTGACTGACACCACAGTCCCTGCAACCTCATGTCACACGAACATCCACAAACAGGTAACATATCAGGGCAATTAAAATACCTTTGAACCATGAAAACACGCAACAGGTAGCAAACATAGTGAAACAGATTGAAGTTTCCAGTGATTATGCTGCTCCCGCAGTTGACACAGCCCTAGACAAAGTGAAGAAACCCCAGACACCAACCACACCAACGAAGTGAAAGACAAAAACAAACGAACAGCAAGCATCCCATACATTGCAACATATCGTAAAAATTTGCAAATATTTTCAAAATCCGCAAAGTAAAAATTGGGTTTGCTACATCCAATAAAATACAACAGAAACTAATACGTAACATAAAGTGTAATCATGACCCGCACTCGCAGTCTGGAATATTCAAAGTAATGTGCCAGGAACGCTCCATGCTCTACCCAGGACAAACAGCCAGGGATTCAACACTAGGTATACAGAGCACATGACAGACTACACAAAAACAGACACACATAATCACCAATAACTACACACAGTCGCAGTACAGGACACACATTTGGAAGAGTGCAGCAAAATTCAAGAATATTCACTTATTAAATAAAGTGAATAAGCTGTATCTGTTAGCGGAACTGCAGAGATATGCTCTTACAAAAAAATATAAAGATAAAATATAAACGATTCTTTTGAAAGTGAATCAGTGAATTTCCATTGAATTTCTTCAGATCCTTCGACAATATACTTATATAAAAGTAGTAACAAATAGAAATAAATACAATTATAAATATATTTAAGCCAATTATGATTCTGATTATTAACATAAGTACCTTATGTATACTGGTACACTCTGTGGAAGAGCTTTAGCATTAACTCTGTTGACTGCATCTAAAACGTTTGTTTGTGTACACTTGTTATTCTTGATGTATACTATGCACAGAAAACTGTGTGTGATTATTTAATATGTGTAGGATTGGGCAAAAATGAACCATAAATTTTGCCACTACTTACAAGTACGGTACGTAAAGATCGATATAAAAATTACCCGTTTTTATATTAAGTAGTAAAGACAACACAACAATGCAGCATTTCATACATGAATAACATCACTAGTAGATGACACAGTGCACAGAGAAAAATGCACTTGAAAATATGTATGTTTTCCGAAAAGTGTCGTGCAAAATATAAATAAAAGAAAATCGTGCCTAATAGCAGAAGCGTTGTTTATAAATAAACCCATTGTTTTCACAGTCGCAGGCTTTCAAAAACCATTTATAATGGATTAAATGAAAAATATAAGGGGTATTATTGTTTTTTGATAACTGTAATCATTGTTACAGTTATATAATTCCAGCTTCATAGTACAAACTCTCAAGAAAAGTGTCAGAAATATATGTAATAAAACATGAAGTAAATAGTATTTTACGTAAATACTACGTTGTTATAATAAATCTTTAGCTATTAGTCCCCACAAATAATGATGTCGCGTTTGTTCAATATCTAGGTTACTTTTACGCGATTGCTGTGTATTACCTCCCTCCTGCCCCCCCCCCCCCCCCCCTCCGCCAACCCGAAGTGATCACTGTACCTTACGTCATTATGGACGCTTAACCCGACGTGTTAGTACCTAATTGCCCACGAAGTCTGTTTGATCACCAGCTTTCGCACAGCGTCCAATTCTGCGCAGGCCATGTGGAACTCTTGCAATAACACCAGCGATAACAGCACTGGCTAATTGCGGGTTTAGCAGCAGATTAGCCTGGCTTGCCACGGAATCGGATTTCCCCTCCCGCCCGATTAACGACCTGCTGGCTGCTCGCAGACGGACACGTCTGCTCTCGCTGACAGCTACCGCGTGGACGCCATATCGTCAGCTGTCAGATTACCTTATCCCCTTGATGCATTCGCTCTACTGTTACCTGTTGCTCAGGGAATGTAGGAAGAATCAACAACGTGACTCTCGACACTTTAAATCGACTTCAAATTCCTCCCAGCCTGTGAAATTCTACATCTACCACGCCTCCTACATCTGCAATGTTGACCATTAAAATTGCAAATAGCAGATAAGGAAATTCTAGCTGTTCGTATACACGCAGTCCAGTCACGTTAATGTGACCACCGCCTAAGTTGGATGTCAACTTGCAAGAACCACTTACAGATGGCAGGTGGCATCATTAGCAGTGGAGGATATATAAAGCGTGTTGGGCGACGTGGACAACAGTATAATTGTTGTCGTAATGCGGAAACGGAGCGATTTATCTGACGCCCAAAGGGCATACTAATTGGATTTCGGTCCAAGGATGGAAGCGTTTCCGAAACGGCAAAGTATGTAAACTGATAGCGTGCTGATGGCGTTATCCAGAAGCGACGCGGAGGAAACTATGATGCATCATGGGCCATAGATGACAGAGATGTATACGGGCGATTAGACGTTCAAGTGTTGATCAACTGATCCAGATAAACCACGAGGCTACCTGCAGTGTCTCGTCAACGACCATTCAGCGAACGTTGTTGCGTATGTGCCTCCGCAGCAGGCGATTGGATCATGCACCTCTGCTGACTGCTGTTCTTCGGCGACGAAGGACAGTACCGCATCTGGACATCCATTGAGTGACAACAGGTGACCATATCAGACGAATCACGTTTTATGCTCCATCAGACAGACGGTCATTTTCGTGTACGCCTTTACAACAAACCTTGGAATGGTCCAAACGGGAGTAGGAAGATTTTGGGTATGCGGAATGTTTTCGTGGCTTTCCTTGAGAGGCACAAAAGATCAACACAAGTATACGACTGTTATTGGGTACCATGTCCACCGCTACATGTAGTTTGTTTTTCCTCAGCATAGTGGCATCTACCAGAAGAACAATGCAACGTGTCAAAAAGCCTGCAGTGGACGTGCGTAATTCGAAAAGCTCCCCCTGGCGACCAGACCCTTCGAATCCAAACCCAATAGAGAATCTGTGGGACCACCTCGATCGGGCTGTTCACTTGGGATCCTCAGCTGAGATACCTGGCGGAGATGGCCACTGCACAGGAGGGCATAACTCCACACCCCTGTTAGTACCTTCCAGAATATCACTGACTCTTTTACTGAATGTCCGTGGTGCGACATATGGTTATTCAGCCTTTTTTGACTTGTGATCACCTTAATGTAACTGGACTGTGTAGAAGGAATAGTAGATGATCAACTTTGAAGTTGGTTTGGGGACGTACAGTGTTCGGAATTTAGAACACAGAACTGTCTAACAATGACTCTGCATGGGAAGTCATACAGTTGAATTGAGGTGGGATGCCAGGTAGAGGTATATCATTCCACGCGCTTCAGCTGTATCCCAGAGTTCATCAGGCAGGGAGTACCAGCCTCCGGGCAGTCCGTAAGCAAATGTTTTCAGGTGGTAAGAGACATGAAGAACACTTTGTCCAGAGCAACTTCGAAGATGTACCAAGTCGATGTAGCTATGGCTATCTTGTGGAAATGTAACTACACAGATATCTCAAACATAGTGTACTGCCACTGGGCCGGCCGGAGTGGCCGAGTGGTTCTAGGCGCTACAGTCTGGAACCGTGCGACCGCTACGGTTGCAGGTTCGAACCCTGATTCGGGCATGGATGTGTGTGATGTCCTTAGGTTAGTTAGGTTTAAGTAGTTCTAAGTTCTAGGGGACTGATGACCTCAGAAGTTAAGTCCCATAGTGCTCAGAGCCATTTGAACCATTTTGAACTGGCGCCGGCCTCGACTCGTCGGAAAGGGCTGCTGTATAAATAATGGCCATGCGAAAAAAAAATGTTCGTTTTGTCTATTCGATGGCAGCCTTTCACTATCAAGCCAGGTGACGACGGATAGAATCTTCCAACGTCCGTCCTCCCCCGACGTTCCGCACACGGATGCGTCAGTCACCATTCTTTATGCATGTTATATCCTAGCCAGTAATGCCACCCGAGCCCGCTGCCAAAAGGTTGGCAGCATCAAAGTCCGGACGCCGTCCGCATAAGCAGCGCCAGCGAGACAGGAAATCGCCGCAAGTCTGCGCGCGCCACCGCTGGCTTCTGGCTTCTTAAGCGCTGGAGTCGCGAGCGCTAGGACAGTTCTGTATTCGCCGCTCAGTTGTATACTCGCCACCGAATTGTGTACTTGCTAGTCAGTTGTGTGTTCATCGCAGCAGAGTTGTTGTTTGACGTCAACCGACGCTGACCTAGCCGCTCCGACTCGAACTAGACAGATCTCTGTAGACACGGAGTTCACTACTGTCTTTCTGTATCTTCGTTAATAAAGATAAGTACCGACTTTTATTTAATCAGAGTGTTTGGGTTTTCATCTTTCTGTTCACTGTTCCAGCGGACCGGTCGGCCCGCTATTAAAAGTGTGGCGGTGACTTCGTAAGCCGTTTCTACAGCGAATTGCTTGTCGCTACGAACGCCGCCACAAAAATGCAGAACCGTTATTAATCTGAAATGACGTTGTAGTGCCACTCCAGCATTCATTGTTATCATCCGGAGCGCCACTGTCGGCGTACCTCACTCTGCTGCTGTGTCAAAAGAATTCACAATAATGGTTGCCGTGGTGACGGTCCGTGGTGGTCCATGATTCGGTGTACTTGTATTGTGGCAAACAAGACTTCTGACTCAAGATACGTGACACAGCTGCACTAACTTGCACAACTGTCCTTTCGGGCGCTAGTCGCGTGGGACCGTTGTGATCCTGCATGGCGGTTGAGTACAGCCGTCCTCAATCCATCGATTCTACATCTTCTAGACGGTCGTGTGATCCAGACCATCATGGGCAGCAGTATTACGCAACGTTTACATCTACGTCTACGTCTACTCCGCAGGCCACCGTACGGTGCGTGGTGGGGGTGGAGGGTGGGTGGGGGGAGATTGTCCCCTTTACCCCTCTTCTTGCCGCAAACAGAATGGGGGAAAGCTACTGTCAATATTCCTCCGCATGAGCAGTGATTTCTCGTCTTATCTCTGTGCTCCTTACGAGAAATGCATGTCGGTGTCAGTAGGACCGTAACAATAAACCACAGTCTCGATAAGCCACTATCTTGCTTCCGACACGTGCTTGTAGACGTTTGTTCTTCTCACACGAAACATAAAGCAATGTTATCTCAATGTACTTTCAGACGATGTTTCTATATGAGAACCTGCCTATATAATCTTTCCTTATATACAGAGCACGGATTAAGTTACTCCTACATCTACATGATTACTTTGTAATTAAGATTCAAGTAACTCGCTGAAGGGTTCGTCGAACCATCTTCTGCCTGTTTCTCTACCGCTCCACTCTGAAACAGCGAGCGGGAAAAATGAACACTTACATCCTTCTGTGCGAGCTCTGATTTCTCATATTTTTTTACGATGACCATCTCTCCCCATATAGGGCGACATCACCAAAATATTTTCACATTCGGAGGAGAAAGCTGATGATTGAAATTTCGTGAAAAGATCTCGCAGCAGCAAAAAACGCAGACTCGCATGTCATATCCGATACTCTCTCTCTCTCTCTCTCTCTCTCTCTGTTACGCGATAATACGCGGTGCCCTTCTTTGAATTTTTTCCATCTGCTTAGACAATCCTACCTGGTAAGGAGGTCATACGGAGCAGCAATACTCCATCGTAGTGTGGGCAGTTTTTCAGTATACACTCCTGGAAATGGAAAAAAGAACACATTGACACCGGTGTGTCAGACCCACCATACTTGCTCCGGACACTGCGAGAGGGCTGTACAAGCAATGATCACACGCACGGCACAGCGGACACACCAGGAACCGCGGTGTTGGCCGTCGAATGGCGCTAGCTGCGCAGCATTTGTGCACCGCCGCCGTCAGTGTCAGCCAGTTTGCCGTGGCATACGGAGCTCCATCGCAGTCTTTAACACTGGTAGCATGCCGCGACAGCGTGGACGTGAACCGTATGTGCAGTTGACGGACTTTGAGCGAGGGCGTATAGTGGGCATGCGGGAGGCCGGGTGGACGCACCGCCGAATTGCTCAACACATGGGGCGTGAGGTCTCCACAGTACATCGATGTTGTCGCCAGTGGTCGGCGGAAGGTGCACGTGCCCGTCGACCTGGGACCGGACCGCAGCGACGCACGGAAGCACGCCAAGACCGTAGGATCCTACGCAGTGCCGTAGGGGACCGTACCGCCACTTCCCAGCAAATTAGGGACACTGTTGCTCCTGGGGTATCGGCGAGGACCATTCGCAACCGTCTCCATGAAGCTGGGCTACGGTCCCGCACACCGTTAGGCCGTTTTCCGCTCACGCCCCAACATCGTGCAGCCCGCCTCCAGTGGTGTCGCGACAGGCGTGAATGGAGGGACGAATGGAGACGTGTCGTCTTCAGCGATGAGAGTCGCTTCTGCCTTGGTGCCAATGATGGTCGTATGCGTGTTTGGCGCCGTGCAGGTGAGCGCCACAATCAGGACTGCATACGACCGAGGCACACAGGGCCAACACCCGGCATCATAGTGTGGGGAGCGATCTCCTACACTGGCCGTACACCACTGGTGATCGTCGAGGGGACACTGAATAGTGCACGGTACATCCAAACCGTGATCGAACCCATCGTTCTACCATTCCTAGACCGCCAAGGGAACTTGCTGTTCCAACAGGACAATGCACGTCCGCATGTATCCCGTGCCATCCAACGTGCTCTAGAAGGTGTAAGTCAACTACCCTGGCCAGCAAGATCTCCGGATCTGTCCCCCATTGAGCATGTTTGGGACTGGATGAAGCGTCGTCTCACGCGGTCTGCACGTCCAGCACGAACGCTGGTCCAACTGAGGCGCCAGGTGGAAATGGCATGGCAAGCCGTTCCACAGGACTACATCCAGCATCTCTACGATCGTCTCCATGGGAGAATAGCAGCCTGCATTGATGCGAAAGTTGGATATACACTGTACTAGTGCCGACATTGTGCATGCTCTGTTGCCTGTGTCTATGTGCCTGTGGTTCTGTCAGTGTGATCATGTGATGTATCTGACCCCAGGAATCTGTCAATAAAGTTTCCCCTTCCTGGGACAATGAATTCACGGTGTTCTTATTTCAATTTCCAGGAGTGTACTTGTTGCATCTTCTAAGCGTTCTGCCAGTGAAATGCTGTCTTTGGTTAACGTTCCCTACAACATTATTTACGTAATCGATCCAATCTAAGTTGCTCGTAATTGTAATATCTGGACATTTAGCCTCTAGTTTTGTGTCGTTTACCGAAATGTAATTGAAGTTTAACGGATTCAGTTTAGTACTCATGAATAACCTCTCACTTTTCCTGATTTAAAGTCAACTGCCACTTTTCGCATCATGCAGGGTTCATGTCTAAATCATGTTGCAATTGGTTTTCATCTTCTCATAACTTTAGTAGACAGTAAACAGCAGCAACTGTCTAAGAGGTCTACTTAGGTTGTCTCCTACACCGTTTAAGTAGATTAGGAACTGCAGAACGTCTGCAACACGTCCTCGGGGAACGCCAGATGCCACTTCCATTTTACTCGTTGGCTTACCATGAGTTACTACGTGATGTGACTTTTCGCACAGGGAATCACAAATCTAGTTGCACAACGGAGGCAGGCAAATTGATTAGAAGTTGCAAGAAGGAACGCTGTCTAAAGCCTTCTGGAAATCTAGGAATATGGAATCAGTGTGAGGTCCCGTGAGTCCATGGCACTCATTACTTCATATGTACATTAGCTAGTTGTGTTTCACAAGAACGTGCTGTTTGTCGGTAGGGCATTTTCTTCGAGGTAATTCATAATGTTCGAACACAGTATTTTTTCCAAAATCTTACGGCAAATTGACCTGAATGATACGGCTCTCTAATTCAGCGGATCACTCCTATGTCGTTTCTTCCGTATCGGTGTGACCTGTGAAACTTCTCAGTCTTCTCTTTCGTCGAGCGAGCGGTTGTAAATGACAGCTAAGTGTGGAGCCTTTAATCAGTATACGCTGAAAGGGACCTATTTGGTACACAATCTGTGCCAGGAGGCTAGTCTTTATTAAATGATTCAAGCTGCTTCTGTGCACCGACAATATGTACACTTATTTTGGCAGCTTTTCTTGATTCGAATAATTCTGGAATATTTACTTCGTCTTCTTTGGTGAAGGAATTCCGGAAAACCGTATTTAGTAACTCCGGTTTAGTGGCACTGCCATCGGTAACATTACCATAACTAATGTACAGTCAAGATGATTGTGTCTTGCCGCTTGTTTACTTCACATACAACCCTTACCTTTATCGATTTTCTAGAGGATGGCGAGACAGTGTTTCTTCGCGGAATGTACTGAAAGTATCTCGCATTTGAGACTGTGCTGTACTTCAAGTTTCTATAAGACATCGCCTGTCTTTGAGATTCTCTGTTCTTCTAGAATAGGCATGCTTTTTTCGTTGCTTCTGCAACAGTATTCTGACCTGTTCGGTGTACCATGGAGGATGAGTTTCGTCTCTTATTGATTTATTTGGTATAAATCACTTACCATTGATACTATTTCTCTAAATTTAAACCACATTAGGTCTATGCTTACATAGACTGAAGGACTGGAGACTGTTAGGAAAGCGTCAAGCGAATTCTTATCTGCTTTTTTAAAAGAGATACATTTTGCTTTGATTTTGGGTGGGATTGGATGTTACGGTACTCTGTTTCGCTACAACGACCTTATGGTTACTAATCTTTGTATCTGTCATGGTTCTTCTGCTTACTACTGTATTTTAATTTGTAATGAAACGTCTGTTGTTTGCATATCCAAGCATTTAGTACAATTCATGCCAGTTATGTGACTGTCGCAGGTCGCCTTCAAGGTACTGCTGTTTTGATGGCCAGCAATGTATGTTTAACGTGCCAGAGGGAAATCGTGTGTCACCAGAAGCGCGATCCTAATTCCGGCTTTAGTTCTGCAGCATGGGCTGACAAACGTCTGTCATGCAAGCATCATTCACACACAAAGAAGAAAATGAAAAGGGCCGTTCTACGTTTACTCACCGAACTTCAGCGCCAAGCATTGCGGAAGCTCTCCACAGACACTGCTAGCGTTTATTGGCTGGGCTATTGCCCCGCTGACGACAGCGGGTTTGTTTACGAAAGCCCCCTGAGTAGGTCAGACTCGAGGAACTTGCAAATCACTTGTTGCTGCACGTCTGCGGGCTGACCTCTTTGCCATACGCGGCTTGCACGTCCGTCTTTATTACGGACGTAGTCTGCCCGTTACCCGTATTTAGCCACTCAGCGTTCTTCATTACTTATTTCTCCACAGTAATCGCCTTAACCATGCCCATCAATAGCCTTGTAGCAAAATACTAGATAATGCGCGGATGATTCTTGATTAGAGTTCATAGATCTGCAGTTCTGCAGGGAAGTCATGCAACCATGAAAAATGTTTCCTACCATTCCTCAGTGTCGAAGCTGGCATATACGAATGTGTTTCGTGATGTACGCTGGCACTACTACCTCATCCTAAATTCTTATTGTGTCTTTAGTCAAATGTAGCTACGCTTTGTTTCATAATGTAAGCGTGCAGCCTCTGATCGCTTTCTTGTACTCTTTCCTCATGTGAAATTACTAGTGTGTTTCGTCCGCTGCAGGAGTGATTTATGAAGGGTGAAATACATCCAGATGTCTGTAAGTTAAGTATGGCTGACCGAGTTATACGCACGATTTATTACGGAGCGCTACGTAGTTAAAATTTCTTACCTACGCTTGTCAGAACCCGTTTCTTCAGCACGAAACATGAGATCATAGGTTCAAAATGGTTCAAATGGCTCTGAGCACTATGGGACTTAACAGCTGTGGTCATCAGTCCCCTAGAACTTAGAACTACTTAAACCTAACTAACCTAAGGACATCACACACATCCATGCCCGAGGCAGGATTCGAACCTGCGACCGTAGCAGTCGCGCGGTTCCGGACTGCGCGCCTAGAACCGCGAGACCACCGCGGCCGGCTGAGATCATAGGCAATGATACGCTAAGAAGAACTTTTCCCAACATGTTGCAATTCCTTCCAGGAGCAGCATTAGAACTGGATACCTCTGAATCGAGTGCTGACCTCCTACCATGTTTGACTTTCGGGTGGGCACCACAGCCACGATGAATTAAAAAATGGCATTACTTCTACTAGACTGCAGATTTAAACGAATACTTTATTAATACAAAAAAATCGTATGCCATGCAGTTTAATGCACTGCATGGCAAGTGCTTTTTGTTATACCTAAGCAAATGATATGTCAGCCTCCATTCGTGTACTTGAAATTGAGCGCACACTCGAAACTGACAATAATATGCTTAATAAAGTACTAATTTGTATTAGCAGTCTGGTGAAAAGGATGTCATTCTTTGCCACTACTGAGCGTTAGCAATCTCAGTGACGGAGCCGGAAGCTTCGTAGCATATAGTGATCGAACATAATTTGAGTCAATATATACTGACACGTCCAAAAATTCTAGATCACACCCTGAGGCATATGTGGATCTTTCCTTGGGCTGGGACTTGGTCTACGACAGGGAAATGGTGGTTCAAAAATGAAGATCAGTTGAATACCATTCGAGAACGCCTGCCGCCGAAGTGTGGGTTAGCATAACCGGCTAAGGCAGCAGAGTGTGCCCGCACTATATTCGAGCCTTGTTGATATTTTAATCTTCCACCAAATACATGTATGCCGACAATGTATCGCCTGTCCTTGGAAAAGAACAGTAATAATGATGATAATCGTAAGTATAGCCGAGGACATCGCTGCGTGTGACTTGTGATCTTTAACAGCCAGATCAAAAATTTCGTGAAGCGACTACAGAATGCGTCCGCTCAGTTGCGGAAGCAGAGAGAAATACGACCTTTTGCGCTTCTCAGCTAATACCACCAGTATTCTTACCTATGCTGAAATCCAGTCGTTTTGCGTCAAAAATTATACGTAAAGAAAGGTCCACTTTCTTTCAATTTTAATAACTTGCGCTTTCCACTCTCGTTATTAAAAAGATTCAAATGAGCCTTCGGAAAATGGCATTCATGGAAAGTGCATGGTGCAAGCGTGTACTGTGATTTTCATGTTTTTATGATACATACTGCCCTAAATGTTGTCGCCATACCAGTGACAATGAGGAATTATGGGTGTACTGACTTCACTGCGAGAAATTTAATAAGCACATGGCCGTATCTATAAATAAATGTTTATTTCATAACGATTTCTTACATCTTGATTATACTACGCCGTGAGTGTACCATTGTGATTATCACTATTATTATTAGTCCTTTACATTTCTTTACAAAGAATCATGATTCCTTGTAGCGATACAACAGTCAGGTGGAAGATTAAAAAGAAAAATTACGAGTCTCGAAGCAGAGTTACAATCTGGAGCCGTGTACGGTTGCTCTAACGCAGCGCTCTCGTATGGTATGCAACAGCCATCTAAATTTCTCAACCTGAATTTCTTTTCAGAAGCGCATCGTATTAGACACCGTTTGTTACATATAATTATGTCCTATAATCATGCAAGAGATGGACAAAATCAGTGACCTGATGGATGTATGATTTTCTTGTCAAATTATTCTGTCACCCGTCTCCTGTCGAACGCTACAGGCGAGGTTTTTCCTTTTCGTGGCAGCAAAGGCTTGCCGCTTAGCATTTTCATATTGTCCTTCGGGTTTGTAGACGCTGTTAATTCCGTCACTGTAAAGTCAAATTAATGGCTATGTTTTGCTGTATCAGCCGTTGTTACATTATTTCGTCGACTTTTCCTCGTCATCAGATGCCATTAGACTGAATTACGACCGGCCACTGTAGCCGAGCGGTTCTAGGAGCTTCGGTCTGGAACCACGCGGCCGCTACGGTCGCAGGTTCGAATCCTGCCACGGACATGGATGTGTGTGATGTCGTTAGGTTAGTTAGGTTTACGTAGTTCTAAGTCTAGGGGACTGATGACCTCAGATGTTAAGTCCCATAGTGCTTAGAGCCATTTAAACCATTTCGAAGTGAATTACGGGAACACGATAGCTATTTGTGTAACTTGATTCCCAGTTTTATTCGTGGAATATCATGGTGTAGACTAAGCTGTTCGGAAAAAGAAACAGAGAACGACAACACTTATGACTGTTTGCTTGCTAAAAGGAATAAGAAAATGTTGTCATGTAGATTTGTTTCCCTTGCAGCACGTAGGCACTCGAAAAATTGACGAGGAAATCCAGTATATATATAACATTTATTAAGAGGCACAAACAAATTGCTCAACACGTCTTTCATTAAGTGTTGAATGTAATTGCGTCCGTCTCTATCGTTAGGGAAGAATGATTTTTCCTTTTGGGTCACAGAATATGCGAAGATACTCTCGGAAGGGCTTTTCAGTTATGTAGAAATTAACTAGTTTACTTTTATCATACGACAACGTTAGTTCGTGTAGTAAATTTTTCCCATGCGACGATGTATTTCTCGAGACCTTGTAATGGCGAGTTGCCCGCACGCTGCGGCACCCTTGAACCTAGCATAGAGCGTGTAACGTTCCCTGCAGTGCTGCCTAATTGGGGGAGGCGGCTGTCGGACACGCCTCTGCTACTGTAGCTGCTGCCCACTGGCATAGTGACGCACTCACCTCCTCCCCTCCCTCCTCCCCCACCCCCACCCGCTTGCTACCCAGGCGAACAGCTCATGTGACGTGACCGGCAGATCTGATTTGGTGTGTCCTCTACCGTCACAGCTAATTACAGGATTTCCGGTACTGCACTTCATTAGTTCTAACTAATCCGTCCCCCCATGGAAAACTGCTCTAAAACTTCCTCTACCCTGTTACCAACAAATATGAAAATCTTGTATGTTGGTTGCTCTGCAGCTTCTATGGTTTCGATAGGGAATACATGATTTCTAAAATCATTGGGAACAATGGTGTCAAAACGACAATTTACGCTGGTGTGTAGATTATATCAGACTGGCGATATTCCATCAGACTTTCGGAAAATCAGCATCCACATAATTTCCAAGATTTCAAGAGCTGACATAAGGGAGAATTATCGCACAATCAGCTTAACAGCTCATGAATCCAAGTTTCTGACAAGAATAGTTTAAAGAAGAATCGAGAATAAAATTTAGGATGTGTCAGATGATGATCAGTTTGGCTTCAGGGCAGGTAAAGGCACAAGAGAGGCAGTTCTGACGCTGCGGTCGATTGTGGAAGAAAGACTGAAGAAAAGTCAAGACGTTCATAGGATTCCTCGATCTGGAACAAGCGTCTGACAATGTAAAATGGAGAAAGATGTTCGAAATACTGAGAAAAACAGGCGTAAGCTATAGGGAGAGACGGGTACTATACAATATGTGACAAAACCAAGAGGGAACAATAAGAGTGAAAAGCCAAGGACAAAGTGTTCTGATTAAAAAAGAGTGTAACACATGGATGTAGTCTTTCTTCCCTATTCTTCAATCCCATGTCGAAGAAGCAATGACGGAAATATAAGAAAAGATTAAAACTGAAGGCGAAAATATATGAATGTTAAGGTTAACTGGTGACACCATTATCCTCAATTAAAGTGAAGAAGAATTACAGGATCTGTTGTACCGAGTGAACAGTCTAATCAGTACAAAATATGGGCTGACAGTAAATTGAAAAAATACGAAAGTAGTGAGAAGTAGAAGAACTGAGAACTCAGAGACTTAACATCAAAACTGGCGCTCACGAAGTAGATACAGTTAAGGAATTCTGCTACCTATTAAAACGTAACTATCCAACATCATCAAACCACTTAAAATGTAACCAGGTCCAGAAATCCAGCTACAACGTCAAATCTAACGTAACTTCTCCTACCAGTAAATCTCATACTCGTACCAGGCGGACGTGTTCTGAATTAGTGTCGCCCAAGCCGATTCCGACAAAATTTTATTCAAACGCTTATTTGCTGTTCTGTTGTACAACAGCGTACGGTCTGAGGAAAGTTGCAGAAATATTCCGGCAGGTCTTGACCTGATTTTAAAATGGCGCAAATATTGATAACATGATTTAAATGTTTAGAACAGCGAAAATTTGAACATCACAAACTAAAAAAGGAATGGCATCCTATTGCAATTTTAGTGAGTCGTAATTGGAATCTGCCAGTTCGTACAAGTACCAAAGAGTAGGGGTGCGAAGTGGAATGATGACATAGGTTCAGTCCTCTGCCATGCACATCACAGCGTAAGCTTTCTGCTAGGATGTGAAAGACGAATTTCCTATAAAAGTAATTCCAAAATATGCTGAAAGCAAGCCATATATTCTGCAGCGACAGACCATGTGGTTGCTGCTAAGTGCAACCAGATATTTTAATCAGGGAACTAGCGAAAAAGTAAGGTAACGGATTTAGAAGATATTTGAAGGTAAATCCATGTGATTGAGTCCAAGTGTAATTAAGACATGACAATACATGCAACGTCAGTGATCAAAAAATACATGGCACAGAACGGTTTCAACACGTGTAACAACGAGAGACAAAACAAAATCTGTAGTAGTCGATAAAAATTGACCAAAGCCCAGTGGCAGGTAGTGAGACGAAATTAAATGCCCTATCGTTCGGATGGATTATTAACAAACATATTCTTTATCTTGTATCGAAATCTGTTCGCCTTACGACGGCATCAAGATCATGTCTCCACGTGGAAGACATACCTTACAGTCTAGAAAATTTGAGCGCAAACAGGAACATCCACGTCTAATGCGATGCATCCTGTGATGTTTATCCATATGTATTTGGAAAATGAAAAACATCGAAACAGGTCGATCGCACAATTCATTATTTCAGTTTTCTACGACCATGTTTTCTTTTAAAAAAATTTCAGAGCCTGTAGCCACCACAAAGGCAAAATTATTAGCAATCTCCTCTAAGCATGTCCAGACTCGAGATGTATCTTCTAACCCACTGCCAAAAACTTCTTAGAGACTGCTCCACAGAGAAACTATGTTGGTCGCCAATCTCCTCTAAGCATGTCCAGACTCGAGATGTATCTTCTAACCCACTGCCAAAAACTTCTTAGAGACTGCTCCACAGAGAAACTATGTTGGTCGCAATGGATAACTAAGAACAGTAATTCTGCGTTAAGCAGAACGCGAAAGGATTCAATAACGAAAGTTGCAAAGGAAACAGCCAACTTTCAAAAGTGGTTTGCAGAGTATAGGAGGAGATGTATCTCGAACCCGCCCGGATAGCCATGAGTGTTAATGCGGCGTTTGCAGGCCAGAGAGATGAGCCGGCCCCGAATCGAATCCACCCAGAGGCTAAACGACGAGGGTCTGCGTGACGGACAGCTTTGATGAGGTTTTTAGGCGGTTCCCCCCACCCCACTAGGTGAATGCCGTCGTCGTACCCAAGTCTCGCCTCAGTTACACGATTCACAAACATTTGTAAACACTTTCACATGGATAACACTACACGCAGGTGGTTGGGATACATAAATTGTGTCTCGAACGGTAATGGGTTGGCGACGGGATGGACAACCGGACACCGCTTAAATTAACCATGTCAAACCTGTTAATAACCATGACGCCCCGCGCGAATGTGGGACAAAGGCACAAGAAAAAGAAGAATATATGAATGTGTCTCGCCGAGTCTGACAAAGAGACAACACTACATTCGGAGTGTTGTACTTTTTTATGGTTATGGTTCAGCACGCTGACATCAATTGACTGAAACAGTTCGAAGCCACTGTTAAAAATTTTCGAGAAAAAGGACTTTGAAGTTGGTTCAAATGTCTCTGAGCACTATGGGACTCAACTGCTGACGTCATTAGTCCCCTAGAACTTAGAACTAGTTAAACCTAACTAACCTAAGGACATCACAAACATCCATGCCCGAGGCAGGATTCGAACCTGCGACCGTAGCGGTCTTGCGGTTCCAGACTGCAGCGCCTTTAACCGCACGGCCACTTCGCCCGGCCGACTTTGAAGTTTTGCGAGTGTCATTAATACATTATAGTAAGGTGGATGTTTCGACAAGCAGTGTGGCGCTGTGGTAGCATGTTCGCCTGGCGCTAAAACGGCCCAGGTTCCGTACCAGGCAGGGCAAAGTTTTTAAACAAAGATGCGTTTTACGAGAATATCCGTGAAGCGTAAAATGCATAAACATGAAAAAAGTTTATATTCGTACTTCCAGCGGTCGCAGGTCCCGCAGACCATGCGCTCTTTCCACAAGCTGCCTCCATTCCTTTACGTTTGGTGCTCGGTTCCTCCAGGTGTCTTCAATCTCCAGGGCTGCCAAGTCCTTCGTCAGATCGTCTATCTAGCGCTGCCTTGGTCGTACTATATGGCATCTGGTGTTTGGTTTCAACTCAGATGCATTCTTCGCCTGTCTTTCTTCTGGACCACAGGCCACATGATCTATCCACTGGATTCGTTTGCTCTTCAGCTTTTGTTGTAGTATTGGTTGTAGCATTAAGAGGTAGATTCCCTGATTCCTCGTCCTTCATCATTCTCTATCTAAAACTGTTCGCCGTATCTTCCTAATTACTTTTCTTTCAAATACTAACAGTGCTTCCTTTTCACGTTTTTCATGCTCCAGGATTCTGAATCGTAAATGACTGCAGGACATATGACTGTGTTATAGATTCTCATCTTAGCATTCACTCATACTGATTTTGAGTTGAGCGTATCCCTGAGGATATACATGCATTTCATTAAAACTTCTATTCTTTCATGACGTCCATTTCTATGGTACTGTTGCTGGTAAAGCAAGTACCTAAGATCTCAAGAAATTCTTGCTATTCTTGTCTTTTTCCTAACTGCTTGAACCCCGTTTTGTATCCTTACACGTTAAGCATAGCCTTTTATCCGTATTTGTGTATTTTCTGGTACATTTCTTCAAACTCACGAAATGATTCACTTAGCAGTACTATATCATCTGCATATGCGAGACAACTGAAATTACCATGACGTGTGTTCCAGCCCATTCCTGTTGCCTACATTCCGTTATTACTTTCTCTACTTTTAATCTGTAATTTTTTAAAAATTCTCTATTAACAATTTTTTAGAAAATATCGGTAAGTAAGAATTTGCACTTACAACGAAAACTGGCTTTTTGGTACCATATGTAAATAGAAATAAGACGTGCATCTTTCATAAAAATGACAGGTGTGTGATGATTAGCATATTTTTATGAATTCTATATTTAAATGCCGTTTAATCTGAACGAAAACAAAACAAAAAATGACGATACAAGACTAGAACCAGCGATTACCAGTCTCAAGCGCTTTCAACTTTTTCCATCTTTATGTATTTTAAGGTTCCCGGAATTTGCTGTAGAACATGCACTTTGTTTAAGCTTTTACATTATCTGGAATTCGAACCCAGAATCCCACGTAGCATATGAGAATTCTCGCATAGTGCCACACTGCCCGTCGAAACAACCTCACTTTATGGCAGGGGTGCTCAACTTTTTCATCGCGATGACTTTCTCTCAAAGTCAGAATGCAGTGAAGATAATATTTGGAAATTAGTAACTGTAAAAACCTACCCTAAAATTGTAAAAGTGGAATCGCACGTTTTATCGTTTTATGGATCAACTTTTCTATGTGGAACGGCGTTTTCAACCATGTACATAGTGAAATCTAAGTGTAGAAGTAAACTGACTCATCCCTATCTTCTAGACTACGTATGGTTTGCTCCGACAAATTATTTACCAGATTATAAAAAATATGACAAAGACATGCAAAGCCAAGTATCTCACTAAACTTTTCTCGCCATTTATGATAGTGTACATTCTAATTTTTTTCACATGTCAAAACTGAGTCGCAGGCTTACAACTGCTGATAGAGAGGAAATTACCTTTTATATTTTGTGTATGATTCAAATGGCTAATTTTGGCTTTATTGCTGTTTTGTGCTTAAGCCTTAACGAATTTATAAGTCAGTAGATCTCAAAATGGGCTAAACTGCATGTAGTATATCTCAAAAACGCTGGGTATCTCTGCTTTAGGATACTAAACGCATTCTGAAACTTAAATAATAAAGTAGGATTAGGTACCGCATTATATTACATTTTAGTTATATTTACCAGAGTATTTCAAAGTAGATTTCCTCGGGAATTTATGAGAGCAGCATCGAAATGCCTTGGGAAATAGATATTTGAGTTCTGAACTTCACATAAGATATATATATAAAAATTACACTACTGACCATTAAAATTGCTGCACCATGAAGATGACGTGCTACAGACGCGGAATTTAACCGACAGGAAAAAGATGCCGTGACATGAAAATGATTAGATTTTCAGAGCATTCACACAAGGTTGGCGCCGGTGGCGACACCTACAACGTGCTGACATGAGGAAAGTGTCCAACCGATTTCTCATTCACAAACAGCAGTTGCCCGGCGTTGTCTGGTGAAATGTTGTTGTTCAAAATGGTTCAAATGGCTCTGAGCACTATGGGACTTAACATCTTAGGTCATCAGTCCCCTAGAAATTTAGAACTAATTAAACCTAACTAACCTAAGGACATCACACACATCCATGTCCGAGGCAGGATTCGAACCTGCGACCGTAGCAGTCCCGCGGTTCCAGACTGCAGCGCCTAGAACCGCACGGCCACCGCGGCCGGCAAATGTTGTTGTGATGGCTCGTGTAAGGAGAAGAAATGCGTACCATAAAGTTTCCGACTTTGATAAAGGACGGATTGTAGCCCATCGCGAGTGTGGTTTATCGTATCGCGACATTGCTTCTCGCGTTGGTCGAGATCCAATGACTGTTAGCAGAATATGGAATCGGTGGGTCCAGGAGGGTAATACGGAACGCCGTGCTGGGTCCCAACGGCCTCGCATCACTACCAGTCGAGATGACAGGCATCTTATCCGCATGTCTGTAACGGATCGTGCAACCACATCTCGATCCCTGAGTCAACAGATGGGGGCGTTTGCAAGACAACAACCATCTGCACGAACAGTTCGACGACGTTTGCAGCAGCAAGGACTAGCAGCTCGGAGACCATGGCTGCTGTTAGCCTTGACGCTGCATCACAGACAGGAGGGCCTGCGATGTTGTACTCAACGACGAACCTGGGTGCACGAATGGCAAAACGTCATTTTTTCTGATGAATCCAGGTTCTGTTTACAGCATCATGATGGTCACATCCGTGTTTGGCGACATCGTGGTGGATGCACATTTGAAGCGTGTATTCGTCGTCGCCATACTGGCGTATCACATGGCGTGATGGTGTGGGGTGCCATTGGTTACACGTCTCGGTCACCTCTTGTTCGCATTGACGGCACTTTGAACAGTGGACGTTACATTTCAGATGTGTTACGACCCGTGGCTCTACCCTTAATTCGATCCCTGCGAAACCCTATATTTCAGCAGGATAATGCACGATCGCAAGTTGCAGGTCCTGTACGGGCCTTTCTGAATACAGAAAATGTTCGACTGCTGCCCTGACCAGCACATTCTCCCGATCTCTCACCAACTGAAAACGTCTGGTCAGTGAGGGCCGAGCAACTGGCTCGTCATAATACTCCAGTCTCTACTTTTGATGAACTGTGGTATCGTGTTGAAGCTGCATGGGCAGCTGTACCTGTACACGCCATCCAAGCTCTGTTTGACTCAATGCCCAGGCGTATCAAGGCCATTATTACGGCCAGTGGTGGTTATTCTGGGTACTGATTTCCCAGGATCTATGCACCCAAACTGCGTGAAAATGTAATCACATGTCAGGTCTAGTGTAATAAATTTGTCCAATGAATACCTGTTTATCATCTGCATTTCTTCTTAGTGTAGCAATTTTAATGGCCAGTACTGTATAAAAAATTTGTTTGCCGGGTGGTCCCCTTGTGAGTTTGGAAAACTGCGCTCAGGATGTACGTTATACCACAGTAACGCACACTTGTCCTCCAGGGCGATTCGACCCGTGTCTACTTCACCCCTCTGTCCCGCAAACTGCCTCGCTACACGTTGAACTACACGGGCGGCTGGGAGGAGAAGTATCGTTAAATAATAATATATTTGGTAGCTGTTCGTCACGCACGACGGTAAAGTTTCTTCCGCGCGACGGCAACCGCCACGGCGCGGAAACAGCCCGGCATGATCGATAGCTGGGACGCTTCGTTATAATTCCGCGGAGCGGACGGTGGCGGACGGTGACCCTGCAGCGTTAAGCTGGCCCGTGGGAAGGGAAGGGAAGGGATGGGAAGGGAAGGGAAGGGCGAGGGCAGGGGAAGGGCGGCGGCGACGTGACTCCCTCCAGATGCGGGTTGGCGCCGGATTCGGCGCCTTCTTCGGCGGAACTCTGCGGACAGAGTGGCACGCCTGGAGTGGCCCACAGACAAGGTTCCGCGACTGTTTTTTATCACATATTTTCTCCAGATGTAATGTGAATGCAGGGTCTGGCCAGAAATGGTAAAGACGGATGTGAGAGTTCCAGATGACCAAGCGTATACAAGACAAATTCCATGAATCGAAGATCTCGATGATTTTCACTTGCTACCGATACTGATATTGGCGAGATATTGGTCCCAGGGATTCGAAGACTTTCGAGAAGGTTTTAATTTCAAGTTTGAGGTCTGATAATAAATCATAATGTAAATATTTCTTTTCGTATGACACACAGGATGATTATAATTCCTGCTGGCAAACGTCATCGCCGTCGGAGAAGATATCAAGCAACTAGTCAATAATTATGTTCACTTAATCCGTTGCGTCACGGTGCCTGCGATTTCTATTGCAGGAACATGGAAACCCAGCTGACAGTCCCCTTGATCGACCCGATTCCGTGAAGCAGTGCATGTTGCGTGGAACAGTTAGTTTGGTAGAAGGCTTTTCGGACACGACCACCGAGCTGGTTTAATGTGTGTGGGAATTCCTAAGGGACCAAACTGATGAGGTCATCGGCCTCTAGATTTACACACTACTTAAGCTAACTTAAACTAACTTATACTAAGAACAACACACACACCCGCTCCCGAAGGACGACTCGAACCTACAGCGGGAGAGGCCGCTGGTTTAATAAGAAACGTGCTCCATCCATCCACGTAACAGGTTTTCAGTGATCCACGGTCCAGTCTCTATTTTCTGATACGCACTGTAATCGTAACTGACGATGTCGTTACGTCAACATGATAACACTGAAAGGTCTCCGTTGGATTCCTTTCATGTTAATTTCTTTAATCTGTTGTCATTTACGGCATACGTTCCACTTCTAAATTTACTGTGGTGTTTCTGACTCTATCCGAGAGGAGACCGAGCAGTGGAACGTGTTACTTTTACACGTAATCAAGAACTATCTGTCACACTACTACACTTTAAAACACAGCTTATATGTAATTCATATCACGCAGTTTCATACGGAACTATATCCGCTTTCTTTTATATACTGTATATGATAAGATACTGTCATCCCCCTTCCCTTCTGTGTGAAAGGATGAATGAGCAAATGTATTTCTGGTTGCATGCTTGATGGTAACAGACAAGCCTGTCTGCTAGAGAACAGTCGGACCAACGTCGGAACAAGTAGCTACGCTTTCTAAAAGCAGAGAGGTTTCTGTTCTTAGTATGATCCTGTGCGTCCCTTTCTATTTTGGTATAGGAAGCTGCCTCTCTGGTCACTTCCGTTTGTATCTGTGAGGCACCCTCAGGAAGGGACCACGGCAGTCTGTCCGCGGCCAGCGTCTGAATGGTAAGATCTCCGGCTAAGCGCGTCTCTGCTAAGTCCGTAGGACAATGGATTTCTTAAGTTCAGCCTAACTGAAAATTTAAGCACCTTTATTTCAGGTTTAGATCTAAAATATCTAACGTTATCTTAAACTGCAATGCAGTGTAATTCGAGTGTGAAGTTCAGAATATTTTCCAGTAGTTGCTTTGTCACTACTTTGTGAGTAAAGTGGAACCACGTGTGGATGATCCGCAACTCTAAGATCATCAATCTTAAATGCGAATGTGCGTGAGATTATAACGTCTCGTCTTGACAATATTTTTCAATATAGCAACTTTTCTTTATGTTTAACCCAAATGGGGTGTACTTTGTGAGACCAGTACCACGTGCTTATACAATTGTTTGACCCATCAGGTTAATAGTAAGACGATAGTAACCATTTCGAGGTTTTTCTTTTGTAAATTGCGTTTCGATGTAATTTATTTTAATTATCAAAATTATTGTGGAGTTACACTCTCTGTGTAAACCAAGTTGACCACGTGAAGCATGTGGTATAATAATCAAAGTAGCCCTCAGCTATTCTTTTCAGGAAGATTTCACAGAGAGTTAGTATGAATTTAGTATACCAGTGTGTGGTAATTTCATGACCAACAGGATTGCGCTACGGACGTAATTTCTTTGGGTGAAAATTGAATCGGTTGGTTGTGGTTAATTTCCTCTTGCATATGTTTCAACGTTCTTCGTGTGTTATTTTATGAATGCAGTGTTGTATGCAGTCTCCCAATCTTGGCTCCATATTTGATGTGTTGCGTAAGATTACAAACTCACATTTTCACAATCCTAAATAATGCACCAGTTTAGTTATGAATCAAGTTTAATATGCTGAAATTTTAACGGAACAATGATCAATGTTAAAATAAATGTCCAAATATAAACTGATTTATTTGTTTTTATTTAAATTCTCTTTTTAGATACAGGGTGTTACAAAAAAGTGCGGCCAAACTTTCAGGAAACATTCCTCACACACAAAGAAAGAAAATATGTTATGTGGACATGTGTCCGGAAACGCTTACTTTCCATGTTAGAGCTCATTTTATTACTTCTCTTCAAATCACATTAATCATGGAATGGAAACACACAGCAACAGAACGTACCAGCGTGACTTCAAACACTTTGTTACAGGAAATGTTCAAAATGTCCTCCGTTAGCGAGGATACATGCATCCACCCTCCGTCGCACGGAATCCCTGATGCGCTGATGCAGCCCTGGAGAATGGCGTATTGTATCACAGCCGTCCACAATACGAGCACGAAGAGTCTCTACATTTGGTACCGGGGTTGCGTAGACAAGAGCTTTCAAATGCCCCCATAAATAAAAGTCAAGAGGGTTGAGGTCAGGAGAGCGTGGAGGCCATGGAATTGGTCCGCCTCTACCAATCCATCGGTCACCGAATCTGTTGTTGAGAAGCATACGAACACTTCGACTGAAATGTGCAGGAGCTCCATCGTGCATGAACCACATGTTGTGTCGCACTTGTAAAGGCACATGTTCTAGCAGCACAGGTAGAGTATCCCGCATGAAATCATGGCGGTGAATCGAGGAAGTACAGTACATACTGACGAAACTAAAATTAGCTCTAACATGGAAATTAAGCGTTTCCGGACACATGTCCACATAACATCTTTTCCTTATTTGTGTGTAAGGAATGTTTCCTGAAAGTTGGGCCGTACCTTTTTGTAACACCCTGTATATCTTACCGGTTGTCGTAAGATGACTATTAAAAGATTATAATTAATGATAGTCTGGTTGGGAATTTGGTAAGCTAGACTGGATACCTGGTGAAACAGTTGCTCAGTAATGCAAGGTTAACTTCACCAGATGGCTCACAGCTTTTAACCCGCTTTTATTGTCTTAAATATCAGCACTGCTTTCAGAACAACTTAAAGCATCAACATTACACATGGCGACCCTGTTCTGTGATTCCGCTAGACTCTGGAATCAACATTACAACGCTGTGTGCTGAATGGTGTGCTCTAAAACACTTTTGGTTGCACCAACTTTGTACTCTGTCGTCTGATATGCCTTAGATTGCCGCCTATCCTGCCTTACAGAGTGGCCAAGGCTCCGATTTCCTCGTTCTGTGATGAAGCACCTTAGGTCCTAGTCCTGGTTTCCCCGACCTTCAACCGCTTACTGTGGATGCTCACTACAGTAGCACGTCAACGGCTGGCAGGCTCCGCTGTTACTGAAATGCTCGGTTCCAGACGCCAGACCATAACAGTATGCCCACTGTCAAAGTCACTTATGTCAGTCGACGTTCGCATTTGCGGTGCGATGTCCTCGTCATATGTTCTTCAATCTGTCGCTGCTTTGCTTATATACGCCTCCTTTCCTTACAGTATCACATGTGGACAACTCCGAAAGTTGGAATTCAATCTCGCCGTGGTCATTGGTGACAATTAATACAAAGTTACCGATGAACTTGCCGCGTCAAGTCAAGTTGGGGTAAAATCCAAAGTTGTCGTTGACTGCCTCTTCCAACACCTGACGACAATGATTAAGACAATTAACGAAAGCTTGAGATTTTATACGAAGCAGAACCGCCGATTTAAATGAGAAATTTTTAGTCAAGAACTACGTCGCTAAAGAATTCGAGGCCGTATTGGTCAAAATGTTTTAGCACATCAATCCGAGAAGGCTGTAATATAGTTTTTCATATTTTGAGAGATGGCACAAGCAAACAAACAACGTGCGGACAAGTCTTGAAGGTCCAAAGGTACTGACCGACCGCCGTGTCATCCTCACGTCTTAGGCGTCACCGAATGCGGATACGGAGGGACATGTGGTCAGCTTACCGTTCTCCCAGCCGTTGTCTGTTTCCGTGACCGGTGTTGCTACTTCTCAATCAAGTATTTTCTCAGTTGGCCCCACAAGGGTCTAGTGCACGCCGCTTGCCAACAGCACTAGGCAGACCCGAACGGTGACCCATCCAAGTCCTATCTAAGCCCGACGGCGCTCAACTTCAGTCTCTGTCGGTCCATTATGGCCAGGGGACATCGGCTGGTACGTACTTTTCAATTCAATAAATTGAACCAACAGCCATATACTTTATTTTATTTTATTTCGAACACAACCAATTTCGGCAGCTCATTTTGCCATCTTCAGGCCTCATACGCTTTTTTCGAATCAACGAGCTTATCGTATAGCCCAATAAAACTGGATACTGTGAATCCCAATCGTTGTGCAACTGATTCATACGAAAGCGTGACACTAACTATTAGGATTCACGGTATCCAGTTTTATGGGGCTATACTATAAACTTGTTGATTCGAAAAAAAGCGTATGGGACCTGAATATGCCAACTGAATTGTCGAAATTGGTTGCGTTCGAAATAAAACAATGTAACCTAAAGTATACGGCTGTTGTTAAAATTTATTGAATTGAAAAGCGCTTAACTTAGGTGCTCTGACAGGAACCCGTCTTAACACTGCGGCAAAGCCGTTGGTTTGAAGGATGGTATGGAAGAAAACACGACAAAAAATGTTCAGTAAACATAATCTCTAAAATGCATACCTTAAGAGCTATGACCACTTGTTCGTCATCGCTAATGTCACGAACATCTTTTCTACTGTAAACTCTTTGTTGCTACGAACGACCTATAAAACGCAATAAACAAATGACAACACATTACTCTGTTAGTTTCTATAGATACAGACTGCAGTACACATTTAATGTTGTCACTGTAAACTGTATTCACAGAAATCGTAGGCAAGGGACATGTTGACAACGAGGTCGCAGATGTTGCTGTTGGGCGAAGGAAAAAATAAAACTGCTGCGGGAAGAGTGATATTTGCGTCATGATTGAGACGTCAGCGTCTGATTAAATACACTTATAATGACATGAATTAACTGTGGCTGTAATGAAGAAGGACGCCTGAGTCACTTTTTATGTTTATTCGGATAATCGGTTTCGACATCTGCTACAAATCATTCTAAGACGCAATACATAATTACAGGAAACGCCGTTCATCACCAGAGCAAAGATTTTCCCCATTTTTCTTTCTTTTTTCTCTGTCCTGTAGCTCCGCCCTGCTGATGAGGTGGCTTTGAGAAACACCTGTGACGGACGTCAAACCGGTAATCCAAATAAGCACTAAAAGTGTCGGCTTCAATTTTTCTTCATTATACTAAAAGTGGTCAAAATGCCCTCATTGTCTTCAGTTATTATAGAATGGTTTATTTTCCGAAAAAATCACACATAAATTGAAAACGAAATTAGTGGTTTCGGCAGTCACCGAACATCTTAAGTTAACAAGAAGGAAGCAAAACATCTCTCCCAAGCGCTTCGAGAAAATCACGTTCTGTCTGAGATTTCGTGAAATTGCTCTTACGACCTGAAGATTGCCGGTAACTGCCAAAAACTCTAATGCCTCGTGATACGTTCCACTACTACACTGAAGCGCCAAAGTAACTGGTATAAGTATGCTTATTAAAAAACAGAGATATGTGAACAGGCAGAATATGGCTCGGTGGTCGGCAATGCCTATATAAGACAACAAGTGTCTAGCGCTGTTGTTAGATCGGTTATTGCTGCTACAGTTGCAGGTTATCAAGATTTAAGTGAGTCTGAATGTGGTTTTTTAGCCAGCGCACGAGCGATGGGACACAGCATCTCCGAGGAAGCGATGAAGTAGGGATTTTCCCATACGACCATTTTACGAGTGTACCGCGAATATCAGTACATCAAATCGCTGACATCGCTGCGGCCGAAAGAAGATCCTGCTAGAACGGGATCAACGATTGAAGAAATTCGTTCAACGTGACAGAATTGCAACCCTTCCGCAGATTCCTGCAGATTTCAGTGCTGGGCCGTCAACAAGTGGCAGCGTGCGAACCATTCAACGAATCATCATCGATACGGATTTTCGGAGCCGAAGACCCACTCGTGTACCCTTCATGACTGCACATCTCAATCCTTGCCTTGCCTGGGCCCGTCACCACCGACATTGGACTGTTGATGAGAGGAAACATGTTGCCTGTTCGGACAAGTCCCGTTTGAAATTGTATCGAGCGGATGGACGTGTACGGGTATGGAGACAAACTCGTGAATCCATGGAATCCGCATGTCACCAGGGAACTATTCAGGCTGGTGGACGCTATGTAATGGTGTGGGGCGTGTGCAGTTGGAGTGATATGGGACCCCTGATATGTCTAGATACGACCCTGACTGGTGACACGTACGTAAGCATCCTGTCTGATCACCTGCATCCATTCATGTCCATTGTGCATTCCGATGGACTTGGGCAATTCCAGCAGGACAATGCGAACCACACACGTATATTGCTACAGAGTGGCTCCAGCAGCACTCTTCTGAGTTTAAACACTTCCGCTGGCCTTCAAACTCCTCAGACACGAACATTATTGAGCGTATCTTGGCTGCCTTGTAACGTGCCGTTCAGAAGAGATCTCCACCCCTTCGTGCTTTTACAGATTTATGGTCACCCCTGCAGGATTCATGATGTCAGTTCCCTCCAGCACTACTTCAGACATTAGGCGAGTCCATGCCACGTCGTGTTGCGGCACTTCTGCTTGCTCACGGGGCCCTACACGACATTAGGCAGGTGTACCAGTTTATTTGGTTCTTCAGTGTTTATGCAATTCCACCTGAAAATGAAAATGTCTGATACTTCGAGACAATTTTTCGGCATGTGACTGTTGCTAAAAACAGACTAAGGACGGAACATTTGTAGCCAATACAGCTGTTAATATACTTCCCTTCTAGTCATGGACCTTACTGCGGTGAATTTAAAACGGATGTGGACTGCTGTGCGCTGAATGGGTCTAGGCAGGCTCGGATGGGTCATCTGGACACGTGGTCATTAAGTGTCTAACGAATGCGCAAGTTTCTCCCGTGGAGAGGCAGCTTCTATGTGAGATAATAATGAAATTGCTATGGGAACCCTCACCACACCAGACCTTTATGAGTCTAAAAGGTATATGATGAAGTACAGCGAGAGTATCAACACTGATTTAAACTATACAGGCTGCCCGTCATATGAGGTCGGCTCCCCAGAAATGGTCGGGTCAATCAAATGGACAGACACTTTTATCATTCAGGACTTGACAAACAAGGTGACTGGCATGAGGAAGAAAGCGTTGGAAACACCGCTTTTCTTTGAGAAAAACGCTACGTGTGGTGATACTGTTCGTTTCATTTTTACCGCCTTACCTTGGCAGCAGTGTCTACGTAGGTCTTTGGGTGAACTCGTTCTCAAGGAGAACGGTAAGGAATTACTTTCTCCTTTACGACTGTGCGTATCAATGGAGTTAATACAGTGCCCTCGGTTCGATAACGTCTTTGATTTCATGTGCAGAATGAAAGCGCCGTGTTCTATTTAAAGAATTGTTTTCTCAGCATTTTTACGTACAGGTGGCGGAAAGGGATAAACAGTAAAATTTTGGTCAGTTTTAGCGTACGTAGTATGCAGCCAGTCTGCTCTCGGCAGAGACGTGCCTAAGGACTGCGAACAATCCTGTATTGAACCAGTTGAGAATACATATTTGTGTTGTAATAGGTAAACTGTAGTTGAACGAAGTAACTGTTGTGTTACATATAGTGCGCCTCTTTTTAGCTGTCTACGTTGTGGTCTCTCAACGAAAATTTCGATGTAAAAAAATAATTCCTCATCCACAATTTAATTTGTTACAATACATTAGTTCCTAGGTGTCTCACTGGGCCTGTGAGTTAGTAAGTAGGTTTCTTCAACGACAACTCAACTACACTCTTCGTATGGCCTCATTAACGCACCTTGTAAAGATATCGGTTGCCACTGAACTGTCCTCCACAGGAATCAACATGCACTCCAGATACAGATCGGTCTGCTCGTCCCTGAGATCCGAAAATTAGTTATAATAGCGTGACGTCTTTCTTGAATCTCGGACGGCACTGAATGTAGTTCCACATTGTAACATGATGAATAGCATTGTGACGAATCTTACCATGACTTTCTGAAAGGGAACCCATGAGATGTGAACGTATGAACGATGCTGCACGTACACTCATATGGCGAGAGGTGGGAACACGTAATGCTCCCAGGAATATGTTTTTGTTGTCCACGTGTTATGGTGTGGGGATGTGTAATGTTCCATGGGCTTACTGACCTCAAAATCTTCCAGCACAGTACACTCACTGGTCAACGATACTGTGACACTGTAGTTCAAATGGTTCAAATGGCTCTGAGCACTATGGGACTTAACAGCTGTGGTCATCAGTCCCCTAGAACTTAGAACTACTTAAACCTAACTAACCTAAGGACAGCACACAACACCCAGCCATCACGAGGCAGAGAAAATCCCTGACCCCGCCGGGAATCTAACCCGGGAACCCGGGCGTGGGAAGCGAGAACGCTACCGCACGCCCACGAGATGCGGGCGACACTGTAGTCTTACCGCATGTACCTCTTTTCGACGCTACATTCAACCCTGACCATTTTTAAGGATGACAATGCACGACCGCTTCGAACAACGCAGGTGGGACGAGAGGACATTCGGCGAATTGAATGGCCTGCCCGTCTCCCAGAATTTAACCACGTCAAGCACGTGTGATAAGTTTTGGAGAGAGCATTGCAGCACGTCCACGTGCACCAGCGACCATCCAACAGTTGTCAACCGAGCAGGTGGAGAGATGAAACGCCATTCCACAAGAACTCCTTACAAAACTTGCGGCCAACAGGAGGGCACGGTGCGAAACATGCTTTGTCATCCCTGGTGATCACACACTCTATCAGAAATCATGTCCCGCCTCTAGTAATGTCCAGGGGACCATAGTGAATTTCGGTGACTTCAGTGTAATTGTTATCTTTGTGTAAAAGTGTCATTTCTGTTCGTTTCATTGCGCATTTATTTCAGTTGCTTTCTGTACTGTACTGTAGTAGTTATTACCTGTGTATGGTCCAAGTTTTATCGAGCTATGTTACACGGCAGGGACACATCTTCCGAAAGCTACTTTCATCCTTACGTTATGCACACCTCTGTGTATTGGTGAGACGAGGATAGTAACGTGTGGCTATAAATCATGCAGCAGTCTCAGATAGTTTCGTACATAAGTCTCAATATTTATTGAAATAGCAGGACATAGTATTATTTATTATATCCTGACTTCTTATGCTTTGGTATGCCACGCGAGTGGCTTACAACAAAACCAACAATGAATTCGATTTGAATTAATTCTAGAACTTTTTTTTGGTACCTGAAATAGCTTCAAGCTCAACTTGCAGCAGGTGGCCGATTTGTCGCTCAAATTGGGGCTCCTACGTGTCTCATTGCGTGGGACCGTTCTCAGGGAGGAAATCTCCTTTTCGATTGTACTTAGCAAATAACGGTATTATTCAAATTTGTAGCTAGATCTTCCAAACGCTCTACCAGATGTCTTGTGTGAAAATTGTCTGCTGTCGACTTCCGCAATGATATTACCAATCGGAAGTCTTGATTATATGCAGTGGTGGATGGTATTGGAACGTTTTGAGATCCATTTACGAGCATTAGGTTAAACATGGCTACGTGTGTATGCAGGATGAATCACGAAGATATGCAGATACGTTATTCTAGAAGTAAAACTAAAGAAAAAAGTTCATATAAATATAGGTCCGCAAATTTTTAGTTACGGAGTTACGGTTAATAAAAGATTTTGCCTGAAATTTAGCAACTTCGCTAATATGAAGCCATCGCAAAACTGTACGAGGTTAAAGTAAAGCACGATTTCCATTTATTTTGTTGTTATTTGTCTGATGAATCTAATAAAAGATGTGCCAGACGTGTATCTGCAGTAGTTTTCCACAACATCCAGAGAAGCAAAGACGTAATTCCGTAAAATTTTTTATCTATTAACTACTTGGTCCAATTTGTTTTTTTAAATTCCCGGCAATTGGACAAAGTTTTCAACAGAAGTTGAAGATAATTTAATTTTGGAAAAATTATTGTAATAACATTAACTGAAATTGTATGAATGTGTCAGAAAATGTGTTTTTAATAATACCATAGCACACGCGAATTCATGTTAAAAACAAAGCTCAGTGTTAAGGAAGCTGTACAGTGTACTGAAACAACTCACTAACGGTTGCCAACAATGACAGAAACGGTTCTGCAGTCTTAATTGAAAGTAAACAAATTTACTTGTATAATAATCTTTGCTTCTCTGGAAAACTACTGCGGATACACGTCTGGGGCATGTTTTATTAAATTCACCAGACCAATAAAAACAAGACAAAGGAACATCCTGCTTTACTTTAACCTCGTACAGTTCTGCGATGGCTTCGTACTGGCGAAGTTGCTAAATTTCAGGCAAAATCTTTTATTAGCCGTAACTCAACTAAATATTTGCGGACCTATGTTTATATGAACTTCTGTCTTTAGTTTTACTTGTAGAACAACATATTAAAATATTTGCATATTTTCGTGAATCATCCTGTATAAGTCAGGGGATACTGGGTAGGAGACGATTATACAGTAAACAGAAACGTTACTGCAAATATAGGAAAATCATGTGCTTCCAATCCGTTTTATACATCATTCTAAAAGGGCTGCAAAAAAAAAAAAAAAAAAAAAAAATATTTCTCTGGTGAAAATAAACTGAAAAACTCGTCCGGCCGGCAAGTGTTTACCACAGCATTACAGCAGGGCAAGGTGTGCTCTACATGTTTCGTAGCAGAAGTTGCGGAGCTGGCCATCCGCTAATGGGAAATAATGCGGAACGGCGACGTGTTAGCACGGACGTCGTATTTCAAGGCCGTGAAACCGCAACTTTGGAAAATTACTGCCGTGCCTGCGGGGACGGCAATCACCTTTCGCCTTGAGACAGGACACAGTCTCTCTCTTTGCTGCCCTCTCCCCCCCCCCCCCCTATCCCTCCCACCACCCCATCTCTCTCGGCATTCTCTGCACTCTAAATGATAGGGCCTTTGTCTGCTCACCGAAAGACTTGAAGCCGGCAATAAGCGATTCTTTCTGCAGTCGTTTTGCTTCCGTGCTAGAGAAGCAGATGTTTCAATCACAGCTCTTATTAGACGGTCATGCTGAGTCGTAGCCGCTAAGCACTCACTAATCGATTAAATTACCCTTTGGAATTTCGCGCGTGGTTCTGCTGCTGTCCTGTGCATGTTAGTAACGATGAGGGCAATGCCAGTTTGCCACACTGCCACATAGCAGAAACAGTAGTGGAAATGATCCATTGCTTTTTTGCTCCACACTGTTAACCGAACTTCTTTTACACAGGCGCTTTTCACTCTCTGCCATCTTTTCATCGCTACACACTAACCACGGTTGATATCATTTGGTTTGTTTAGGTTGTTCTAGTATTTTATATACCACAACCATTTTACCTTTTACTACTCCCATCAGAACCAATCCGCGTATTCCTTCAAACTCAATTATTCGTGGATGCTCTTAAGGCTTGTCAGTATTCCTTGTAAGGGTTTTGCACAACATTAGTTCCTCCACTACGGCATGTAGATTGTTGACAACATATTAATGGAAATCATCACAGTCATTTGTTGACTATCAACAAGCCGCATTTTCCGGTTATAACGGAAAGATAGTGTGTCCCATGTGTAGTCCATCTGTGATGCCGAGCATGCTAAAGTTCTTACCAAAAATTTCTGTACAGTGCTTGTTCCCTAAGGCCCGTCGAAACTTCCTGGGAAAAACAATAGGTACGAGAAATAACTAGTACGCAAACCCGCAAAAAGTATCAAGACAGGCAGTAAATATTTCTGGGTGTTACAGTATGTGCAGCATACATTATAAAAGATCTCATGCAAAACGTCATTTTATTGTATTTGATGTCATGAAGACCGGTATTGGAAAGTACATAAGCCCTCTCCTTTTCGAGAGAACTATCACGTTATTGGCCTTAACAGGTTTACGAAAACAACAGAAAACAAGACCACGGTCAGGTATTTCAACATTTCTCTTCCCAAATGTGTATCCGGTGATCTAACAACCGCACATCAGATAGCTGTCGTTTATACCGCACAACATAGTCATAAAAAACAGATGACAAGGTGGACTTCGTGTATTTGGGGTACTTTTACTGCCTTCATGAGGAAAGGTCGTGGGTTCTAACCCCATTTTGGACTTGTGAAGGGTCTTGTCGCTCCTAGGTGGGGTCTCAGTTTTGATGAATACACAGCATACTGTGAGCCCATGCAGACGAAAGTAAAATAATAAATGCAAAACACAGGTGAGTGTTGCGAATTGTCTCAATTATTCAATTTGGCAAGTGATGCTGAATACAGACGGTTTTCGTACGAACATGAGTGAAAGTTCAGATCAGTGAGTGATTTTAGCATGCATTCATAGACAAAATTTTATTCTCAGTGGTGCAAGTGTTGCATATGCTAGTTTCATACAGCTGTAACTTTAAATGTATTGATAAACAGGCACACGTTGAAAAAAGTCCCCTAAATTGTACATCCAACCAAAATCTCAAATTTATTTTGTTGTCCCCTAAACATCTGGCACTTCAAGCACCAATTTCGGTGATTCATTTAAAACCAAACAGGTGAAATGGGACAGCGACAATAGTTAAAAAGACCACTGCAATCGTTAACAGACCAAGAATAATATGTCTTTCCCTGTGTTTAACTTTCCGTCCGTAGTCTGTCGTTGAAAAGGTATCTTTGATGTATTATTATTTAATTGACAGTGATTTGCTACTGGTTCAAGTCATTTCCTGATTAAGTTCTGCGATAATTCGTCTCGTTCGACGCTGATGTAGAGGTCATCTCACTAAACATTTGGTTCTTTTCTTTTTTGGAGAAATTTGTTTAAGTTCGAATAAAAATATCTCGCTTCCAAAAAATTACCGACCCGTCGATCAGAGTGTTTCCAATTTGTCTGATTTATTAACACAGGCGTGTGAAGCGAGAGAATAGCGCGTCCATGTATTAACTTGTATTCTGCGTGGTCATTCGAACAAATGAATATCGCTGTTATATCACGCACCGGAAAGGACGTCCAGATGTATCAGAAAAAAATGTAACAGTGTGAAAGGGTAATTTCATCTCGCCGTTCTCTCTGTGATTGCTTTTTCATTTAACGTGCGCGTCCAATAGAGTTCCATCGTGTTTGAATCAAATAATGTGAAAGCATTCTTTTTTCATACACTTTATAATGGACCGTGTTCTAGTTTCCCACGAAAGATGACTGATTCGATTCTCTCTTCTATGCAATGAGTACAGGTAACGGACGTAGATCTAGTTATCTTATCGGATGTTTCAAAAGAAATAGGAAAGTGACAAAACAATTATTCGAAAAGTATTTGCACTAGTCCTAAGACGAGAAATTTTTCTCCTTGTGTTTCCTTGCAGATGAACGAAGGACCTCATTTAAAAAAGTAAATAAACGGTACGCATTCCCCAAGAATCTTCATCTGGTAATATTTTTTTCTTTCCTTTATTCAGCTGCCCGTTCCCCATTTGGTGTTCGTAAGACTTTTTCTGCCGTGAAACCCTCGTCGCTTCTCAGTTTGTCTACGTTTTCTTCTGGTTCCGACTTCCTGTCTACTTACGTCGATTCAACCACATCGTCGTGTATTTTCATAAAGTAATTACGTTCATACTTCAATTTTTGGAATGTTCTACAGTTTGTGTCGTCGATCTCCTAAAACCTTTGAGTATGCCAGTGAAGAAAATGAAAAATACTTCTTTCTCTAATCGCGTTCGCAATTCTTGTCTTCTTCGTTTTTATACCTACACATTTTCTACTTAAAAAAAACTGTGCTAATCTTTTCATCTCAGAGTAGCATTTGCAACCAACGTCGTCAGTAATTTGCTGGATGTAATTTCTGCCGTCCTGTGAAATTTTTACCCTCAACAGCGCCGCCCTCTAGTACCATGGAAGTCATTCCCTCATGCCTTAATAGATGTCCTATCATCCTGTCCCTTTTCTTGTCTCTGTTTTCTATATATTCCTTTCCTCGCCGATTCTGCAGGGTACCTCCTCATTTCTTACCTTACCAGTGCACCTAAGTTTCAACGTTCTCCTGTAGCACCACATCTCATATACTTTGATTTTCTTCTGTTCGGGTTCATGGGCTATTTTGCATTCTAGGTAGCATAATTCCTCAACTTCATCTACTTCGTGATCACTCTCAGTTTCTCTCAGTTCTCATTTTTGCTACTTTCATTACGTTTGTGTTTCTTCTATTAACTCTCATATTCTGAACTCATTAGACTGTTCATTCCATTCAGTTGGTCCTGCAATTCTTCTTCACTTTTGCTGAGGGTAACAATGTCATCAGCATCTCTATCATTGCTATCCTTTGACCCTGCATTTTAATCCGACTCTGTAACACTTATTTTACATCCTTCATCGTTTCTTTGGTGTACGGATGGAAGAGTAGTCCTTATCTATACTAATATGTAAATGGGAAACATTATTTTCATAAACCTTGAAGAGGTCTTGATGGATTTTCTTCAGATTATTACACGATACTTTAGTAATAAACATTCTGACTGATAGAGTAAGGTACGTTATTTTTGGATGGTGGCATAGTGGTGCCGGTGGGAAAACCTTGTGCTTCCACCATTTTAGTGTCCTGATAATTTCCAAGCGCATCACTCGCCTTCTGTGCTCACAGCTGATTTTTCCTTAATACCTTACACTTAAATGCAGTACTGTGTGGACATAACGTAAGCACCGCAGCTGAATGGTAAGCACTTTTATATTTTAATCTTATTAATTAGTGGTGTATTATGTTTAGTGAAACTTGTGTGTAGCTTTTAAATGGAATAATTCATTACATGTTTCGATAGTTCAGTCATGTTTGTCAAGTGGTACAGATGCCTAATTTCGGATGGTGTCTGGGTGTCTACGAAAAGAAAGTAATGGGCATCCTTGTACATTCTCTAAAAGGTTTCTTTGACCTAAATTATGAAATGCAGTCTGCTGCCTTTGGCTATAAAAGGTTATAACAGCTATGTTTTACATGTGGCAGTCATTTTCGGCAGCTTTCAGCTGATTTACAGCCAACCATTCCATTAGATTTCCTTAGCTATCTGAAAATACGGCACATTACACTAGAGGTTATGTAATTATGAACCGTAGAGCACAGCTGTGGGAATGAACACTCATCTTTCCAATTAGTGAATGTCCCATCTGTTTAGAGGACGTTTAACTGCTTTCGCTTAGGAGGAAATTGTTTAATTAATGGCTAGCAACAGCTGCAATAACAATTCACAATGAAGAAGCATATTCTGGCAATAATGTCTCTCATTACTAATACTGTTACAAGTACTGCTTATTTCTCTGAAAACTATACCGGTCTGCTGTGTACTATTTTATTCTGTTCCTTGATCCGCTGGTAGTATATGGAATTTTTGACTCGCGAAATTTCTCTCTTACGATCCCGTGAACGCGGCTATATTACCCCCAAAAGCTTTTATGGATACTTGAAGGTAGATATTACGACGTAAATAAACTGGGGGGTGAGTGTTTACTGCTACTCAACGATTTAATAATAAGTTGAAGGAAAGATAATGTCCCTTTTGGTGTAAAATTTCAAAATTACACATACGTCACGTTTCGTAGTATTCTGATGACGATGAACGGTACTGACGACAGGTAGTTACAGAAATTGCAGGTTTGGGTACATTACCGGAAATGTGAACAGTGAAAGGATCGTAAAGAAATACTCATGAGCTTGAGGAACTTTAAATGTGGCAATACAGAAAGATGTAAAAATGTACGTACAAGCGTAAAATAGGAAACGAGACTCACTCGTATTAGCTGCCTTGCTCTCTACTCTACACGGAAGGGAAGCAAGTTCTTGTCCAATGTGTGCACCCGTTTAACTACACTTGTACTTTGGACAGCCAAGGTGTAACTTTTAGGCGGTCTCCCACACATGCCCATGTAAATTCTGGCCCATTTCCAGTTTCAGAAGTGTAAAAGCTTGAGAACAGCCGAAACATTGTATGTACGTGTATCAGACAAGTGTATTTGTACGACGATCGCCCCTTAGTTTGAGGTGGTGATGTGGAATACGTAAGGCCATCCCTAAAAAATATTTAGTAAGCAAAGACTAATAGCGCAGACCTTTTTGGAAGTGAGGAAACGTCACGGGGGAAATAGGTAACAAGCACAAGATGATGATTAAGTCCTCTCTGGTATCAACCGAGGCAACGTGTCGTTTTGCGGCAACGTTTCATTAATTTTCCTACTTGTCATATTTTCCTGAAGATGACAAGTAGGAAAATTATTGATACGTTGCCGCAGAACTCGGCTGATAACCTGATTCTCCGAGAAAGTCTAAATTCGAAAACTCAACTCAAGAAGCTTTGGATTAGCCAAGGCAGTTAGAAGGAAGTACTGAACGCTTTTCAGAACTAAAGACAAGTACCAAGGAATCCACAACTGCCTTGTTTGGGACTAGCAATGCTGACTGAAATGTATGGAGTATGTCATCAGATTTGCTATCCTCAAATACTTCCATAAACGAGGAATATAGTGAAACAACTGAATAATGTTTAGTCTGAGTCTAAAAAGAAGTTCTCACTTCATGTACCTCGACCATGAAGAAAACCTTTTTACCAAACTGAAAGTATATTTCACTGCACGGCGTACATGTAAACTGAAACATATTTTTCAGATTTCGCTAGTACACAAATACCTTAAGGAAAATTATTACACTTTTTTTATTTGCTGTTAATAAATAATTCTCTTTCAGGAAGTCTTTTTCCTGCTAAAGTCGGTCTGAATTTCATATGCTCTCCACTAAGCATCTGCTTCATTTAGTGTTTCATTTCCATTCTGAATAACCTCAGCATCACCTAATTCAAATACAATCCTTTACTCTTGGTTTGCTAATGTTCACGTTCAAACTATTTTTAAGACTAACAATTCCGCTGAACTGACCTAAGTAGTTTCCCGTCTCAGACAAGTACGATATAACTGGCAAACCATACAGTTTTTGTAGCAAGGAGTATAGGCTGTAAACCTGTCACACTCCGGTCTCAAGTGCTTCCCCCTTTTATGTCCTTTGACTCACAACTGCCGTTTGGTTTCTGTAGAATTTGTTGCTAGCTTTTGGCTCCTTGTATTTTATGTCAATAAGTTCAGAAAATAACTGCAACAAAAACTTTGTTGGTGTGGCAATTTTTGCAGAAAGTAAATAAATATTCGTTTCATAACTTCTGTTCCCTTTGTCTTGCTGGAGCATAATATTTAACGGATTTCCAGACACGTTTTGCCTTTTCGACTAAAGACGCTTTCATTGCTTCTTTTCCGTCAAAATAAATTTTTTTTGTGCTTATAGCTTCGAGACAGTTCACGCTATAATTTGTAGATAATAAAATATTACAGTTACTCGTCTGTCCTGCTAAAAATCTGTTTCATAGGCTGTATTATTCCAGAAAAAATTTCACTGAAAATATCTTTAATATAAAAGGCAGAACGCATTTGTACTGCAACTAAAAATAGGATTGCAGCAATAAGCGTCTGAAGTCATAAAACGACCATGAGAGCAAATACTACACTCCTGGAAATGGAAAAAAGAACACATTGACACCGGTGTTTCAGACCCACCAAACTTGCTCCGGACACTGCGAGAGGGCTGTGCAAGCAATGATCACACGCACGGCACAGCGGACACACCAGGAACCGCGGTGTTGGCCGTCGAATGGCGCTAGCTGCGCAGCATTTGTGCACCGCCGCCGTCAGTGTCAGCCAGTTTGCCGTGGCATACGGAGCTCCATCGCAGTCTTTAACACTGGTAGCATGCCGCGACAGCGTGGACGTGAACCGTATGTGCAGTTGACGGACTTTGAGCGAGGGCGTATAGTGGGCATGCGGGAGGACGGGTGGACGTACCGCCGAATTGCTCAACACGTGGGGCGTGAGGTCTCCACAGTACATCGATGTTGTCGCCAGTGGTCGGCGGAAGGTGCACGTGCCCGTCGACCTGGGACCGGACCGCAGCGACGCACGGATGCACGCCAAGACCGTAGGATCCTACGCAGTGCCGTAGGGGAACGCACCGCCACTTCCCAGCAAATTAGGGACACTGTTGCTCCTGGGGTACCGGCGAGGACCATTCGCAACCGTCTCCATGAAGCTGGGCTACGGTCCCGCACACCGTTAGGCCGTCTTCCGCTCACGCCCCAACATCGTGCAGCCCGCCTCCAGTGGTGTCGCGACAGGCGTGAATGGAGGGACGAATGGAGACGTGTCGTCTTCAGCGATGAGAGTCGCTTCTGCCTTGGTGCCAATGATGGTCGTATGCGTGTTTGGCGCCGTGCAGGTGAGCGCCACAATCAGGACTGCATACGACCGAGGCACACAGGGCCAACACCCGGCATCATGGTGTGGGGAGCGATCTCCTACACTGGCCGTACACCACTGGTGATCGTCGAGGGGACACTGAATAGTGCACGGTACATCCAAACCGTCATCGAACCCATCGTTCTACCATTCCTAGACCGGCAAGGGAACTTGCTGTTCCAACAGGACAATGCACGTCCGCATGTATCCCGTGCCACCCAACGTGCTCTAGAAGGTGTAAGTCAACTACCCTGGCCAGCAAGATCTCCGGATCTGTCCCCCATTGAGCATGTTTGGGACTGGATGAAGCGTCGTCTCACGCGGTCTGCACGTCCAGCACGAACGCTGGTCCAACTGAGGCGCCAGGTGGAAATGGCAGGGCAAGCCGTTCCACAGGACTACATCCAGCATCTCTACGATCGTCTCCATGGGAGAATAGCAGCCTGCATTGCTGCGAAAGGTGGATATACACTGTACTAGTGCCGACATTGTGCATGCTCTGTTGCCTGTGTCTATGTGCCTGTGGTTCTGTCAGTGTGATCATGTGATGTATCTGACCCCAGGAATGTGTCAATAAAGTTTCCCCTTCCTGGGACAATGAATTCACGGTGTTCTTATTTCAATTTCCAGGAGTGTATAATCCATTGCGGAGCGGTTTTACCACTGGATACAGCATCAGATGTTTCACGCGTGCCAAGGAAAGTGTCTCACATATAGGTGGAAAAGTGTACAACCGGAGGTAATGGGACACGAATCAGAATAGAACTCCTGATGTATTTCACGCGCGCCATATAAAGAGTGACGCTTGTAGGTGGTATAGTTCACAAGCGGAGGTCATAAGGGGTGGACAAAAATATATAAACGCGAAAAATATGACACATTACGATGCCTAAAACGGCGTAGCAGTACCGATAACATTCAAAACAGCGTCCAGTCGTCTCGGAATGGAAGAAATACAGGCCCTATCCAGTTTTCATGAGAACCTTGTGCCATTTTCGTGCAAAAGTGGTGAGTTCAAGCAACGATGATGGACGTGGGTAGTGTTCGTGCATCCTTCTCCCAAAATTAGACCATAATGGTTCGGTAATATTGAGGCCGGGTGACCGAGATGTGCGACAAGTTATTCTCGTGCTCACCCTTGATGATGCGAACTGTGCGAACAGGGGCCTTGTTTTGTAAACCCTCGTCACCAGTTTTGTAAAGGCCTCGTCGCTGCTGCTGTGGAGGCCGAGTTGCCATCGTTGTTGCGGTAGGCCGACTTCGTGAGTTCGTGAAACGGCTTCTGCTTCAGTACACCCCTAAGACAGTTTCTCCCTGCCACTATTACACAGCTATGCCCAGGGTAGGTAACAGGATAGGCGAACGAAGGTCCTACAACACTCCAACAAATTAGCAACGAAGTCACACAAATGAGTTAAAATATTTTCTTATCTTTGTGACTTGTTGAATATTGGCGTCCCCAACACTGCTTGTAGCATAACACAAAAAAGGCCCCCCATGGATAAGTGCAGATAATCGTACGTAGGCTCCACAGTAAATGTTGTTGTTGTTGTGGTCTTCAGTCCTGAGACTGGTTTGATGCAGCTCTCCATGCTACTCTATCCTGTGCAAGTTTCTTCATCTCCCAGTACCTACTGCAACCTACATCCTTCTGAATCTGCTTAGTGTATTCATCTCTTGGTCTCCCTCTACGATTTTTACCCTCCACGCTGCCCTCCAATACTAAATTGGTGATCCCTTCATGCCTCAAAACATGTCCTACCAACCGATCCCTTCTTCTAGTCAAGTTGTGCCACAAACTTCTCTTCTCCCCAATCCTATTCAATACCTCCTCATTAGTTACGTGATCTACCCATCTAATCTTCAGCATTCTTCTGTAGCACCACATTTCGAAAGCTTCTATTCTCTTCTTGTCCAAACTGGTTATCGTCCATGTTTCACTTCCATACATGGCTACACTCTATACAAATACTTTCAGAAACGACTTCCTGACACTTAAATCTATACTCGATGTCAACAAATTCCTCTTCTTCAGAAACGATTTCCTTGCCATTGCCAGTCTACATTTTATATCCTCTCTACTTCGACCATCATCAGTTATTTTACTCCCTAAATAGCAAAACTCCTTTACTACTTTAAGTGTCTCATTTCCTAATCTAATCCCCTCAGCATCACCCGATTTAATTTGACTACATTCCATTATCCTCGTTTTGCTTTTGTTGATGTTCTTCTTATATCCTCCTTTCAAGACACTGTCCATTCCGTTCAACTGCTCTTCCAAGTCCATTGCTGTCTCTGACAGAATTACAATGTCATCGGCGAACCTCAAAGTTTTTACTTCTTCTCCATGAATTTTAATACCTACTCCGAATTTTTCTTTTGTTTCCTTTACTGCTTGCTCAATATACAGATTGAATAACATCGGGGAGAGGCTACAACCCTGTCTCACTCCTTTCCCAACCACTGCTTCCCTTTCATGCCCCTCGAATCTTATAACTGCCATCTGGTTTCTGTACAAATTGTAAATAGCCTTTCGCTCCCTGTATTTCACCCCTGCCACCTTCAGAATTTGAAAGAGAGTATTTCAGTTAACGTTGTCAAAAGCTTTCTCTAAGTCTACAAATGCTAGAAACGTAGGTTTGCCTTTTCTTAATCTTTCTTCTAAGATAAGTCGTAAGGTTAGTATTGCCTCACGTGTTCCAACATTTCTACGTAATCCAAACTGATCTTCCCCGAGGTCCGCTTCTACCAGTTTTTCCATTCGTCTGTAAAGAATTCGCGTTAGTATTTTACAGCTGTGACTTATTAAACTGATAGTTCGGTAATTTTCACATCTGTCAACACCTGCTTTCTTTGGGATTGGAATTATTATATTCTTCTTGAAGTCTGTGGGTATTTCGCCTGTCTCATACATCTTGCTCACCAGATGGTAGAGTTTTGTCAGGACTGGCTCTCCCAAGGCCATCAGTAGTTCTAATGGAATGTTGTCTACTCCCGGGGCCTTGTTTCGACTCAGGTCTTTCAGTGCTCTGTCAAACTCTTCACGCAGTATCTTATCTCCCATTTCATCTTCATCTACATCCTCTTGCATTTCCATAATATTGTCCTCAAGTACATCGCCCTTGTATAAACCCTCTATATACTCCTTCCACCTTTCTGCCTTCCCTTCTTTGCTTAGAACTGGGTTGCCATCTGAGCTCTTGATATTCAACAGATACCCCTCCGTTGTGGTTGCACCTACGGTACGGCCATCTGTATCGCTGAGGCACGCAAGCCTCCCCACCAACGGCAAGGTCCATGGTTCCCGGGGGGGCCACAGTAAATAGCAAATCCAATTTACAACTGTCTGTTCACTTCTTCTGAACGACGTTCCCTGTCTAAGTCAGCCCTGGACGATGATCTATAATGAAGAGCGCGAGAGCTGCTCTTCTATCTTCTGAGTACGCTTCCGTACATTGTCGTTCAGTCATTGGTGGATTGTACTCTGCTGGCAATTGGCTGAGGTGAAATCGATATCTTCATCCTGAGCGCAGCCCGTGTCGCTGGTAGAGCTCGCTCAAATTTCGAGTCTCTATGGCACAGGCACCAGCTCGTATCTTGGTGCCTGTGGTGCTTTTGCCCTGGCTGTGTCTTGTTTGGACGACACAGCACTGGTGCTCTTCGAATCACGCACGTACACTCGAGCAGCGTGATACGCCGCACTGTCCTTCTGGTAGATGCCATCGTACCGAAGAGAAAGACACCACATGCAGAGGTGGACATGGTCCTCAAGTACAGATGCGCACTTTGTTGATCCGTTGTGCCTTCACGGGGATTCTCTCCGGACAGGGCCCTTCCGACGGTTGTCGCAGGGTGTTTGTCCCCTGGTAGTCATGATTTCTTCACAGCTATCTTTTTGTACCTATGTTTTTCTTTACATCTTCTGTAATTGACCTTTCAGAGTTGTGCATTCCTCTTCAGCTGAAATGCCTACTGAGCTTTTCATTATCGCAGCATCTAAAGCCTTAGAGAAGATGAAGCGTATCTCTTTTTCCTTAGTACTTCAGTATTCCAATTTTTCGGGCATTAGTTCTTCCTGACAAATCTATTAAACGTCAGTCTACTCTTCCCAACTACTAAATTGTGGCCAGAGTTATATTTTCTTCTGGGTACGCCTTACAATCCAATATCTGATTTCCGAATTTCTGCCTAAACATGATGTAATCTAACGGAAACCTTGCTTTATCTCCCGGCCTTTCCCAAGTATGCCTCTTCCTCTTGTGATTCCTTAACAGAGTATTCGCTATTACTAGCTGAAATTTATTCCAGAACTCAACTAGTTTTTCACCTCTCTCATTTCTAGTACCAAGCTCATATTCTCCTGCAACCCTTTCTTCTACTCCATCCCCTACGACCGCATTCCAGTTCCCCGTGACTATTAGATTTTCATCTCCTTTACGTACTGAATTACCCGTTCCGTATCCTCATGCATTTTCCCTATCTCTTCACCTTCGTCTTGCGATGTCGCCATGTATGCCTCAACTATATTCCGCGCCCCGACTCGTAGAACGTTATCCTTTTGTTGGTTATTCAGTCTCTTTCTCATGGTCACTTCTCATTTGGCAGTCCCCTCCCGCATATCCGACCGAGAGAGGTGGCGCAGTGGCTAGCACACTGGATTCGCATTCTGGAGGACGACGGTTCAATCCCGCGACCGGCCATCCTGATTTAGGTTTTCCGTGATTTCCCTATATAGCTTCAGGCAAATGCCGGGATGGTTCCTTTGAAAGGGCACGGCCGACTTCCTTCCCCGTCCTTCCCTTATCCGATGAGACTGATGACCTCGCTGTCTCCTTCCTCAAACAACCCAATCCAACCCGGATATCCGAATGAGAGACTATTCCGGAATCGTTTGCCAGAGATCATATTGATACTTTTTCAGTCGTAGGCCACATGTCCTGTGGATACAAATTATGTGTCTGTAATGCAGTGGTTTCCATTGCCTTCTGAATCCTCATGCCGTTGATCACCAATGATTCTTCCGCCTTTGGGGGCAGTTTCCCACCCCAAGTTAGAGTGGCCTCAACCCTGAACCTCTGTCCTCTTCTCCACCCTCTTTGACAAGGCCATTTGCAAAATGAGGGTGACTTCTTATGCCGGAT